>NW_019154125.1:8925326-9463675 GCF_002288905.1 Enhydra lutris kenyoni | reverse complement strand
GTCCACAATAGCCAAACTATGGAAAGAACCTAGGTGTCCATCAACAGACGAATGGATAAAGAAGACGTGGTATATAAACACAATGGAATACTATGCATCCTTCAAAAGAAATGAAATCTTGCTATTTGCGATGACGTGGATGGAACTAGAGGGTATCATGCTTAGCGAAATAAGTCGATCGGAGAAAGACAACTATCATATGATCTCCCTGATATGAGGGAGAGGAGATGCAACTGGGGGGGGGTTAAGGGAGTAGGAGAAGAGTAAATGAAACAAGATGGGATTGGGAGGGAGACAAACCATAAGTGACTCTTAATCTCACAAAACAAACTGAGGGTTGCTGGAGGGAGGGGGGTTGGGAGAGGGGGGTGGGGTTATGGACATTGGGGAGGGTATGTGCTATGGTGAGTGCTGTGAAGTGTGTAAACCTGGCGATTCACAGACCTGTACCCCTGGGGATAAAAATATATTATATGTTTATAAAAAATAAAATTTAAAAAAAATATATTATACTAGAGGTTCTAGTAAGAGCAACTATGCAAGAAAAATAAATAATAGACTTCCAGATCAGAAAGAAAGAAGTGAAATTATCTTCATTCTGAGATGTCTATGTCTATAGAACATCTTAAGAAATCCACATACTCACAAAGTGTTGGAGCTAATAAGTAAATTTGGAAAGGCTTCAGAATACATAATCTCTATATAAAAATCAATTTTATTTCTACATCCCAGCAAAAAGCAATCCAAAAATAAAACTAAGAAAATCATTCCATGTATAATGACATCAGAAGGAATAAACTAATACTTACAAATAAATTTAAGAAAAGAAGTACAAACTTTGTACAGTGAAAACTATAAATCATTGCCAGAGAGGAATGACATTATGATCATGGTGAAATAAGAATTTTCTACTATCTTCCCTCAAAGAACACTGATTTTGACAATCAGCCCTTGGACAAGAGTGCCTCTGCAAAAGTCCACGAGTCCAATGGAGAAAGACCAGTACACACTTGGAGAAAAAAATAGCTGAGATTGGACACAGTGAAGAGAGTAAAAAATGTTTGCCTTTAAAAGTGTCACCTCTTTCCCAAGGCAGCAGAGTTCAATGCCAAGAGAGGCCTTCTTACCGGGTGTTTTCTTTCATGGGGAAAGTGAGAGCATATGAATGAGCATCCAGCTTTACCAACTGTGTAGTATGCTGCAAAAGAGACCCACTTCATTCTTGCCCATCCAGAATATTGAGTCATGAACTGCATGACTAGAGGTGGTGAACAGTTGCGGGGAATAGCAGGTGGGACTCAGATTGGAATATATCAAAGAGATGTAACTCCTACTAACTGCTTTACAGATCCATCAGGAGGCCTGTTCATAAGCTTCTAAGGTTGCCTTGCCTGCAGATCCCCAGCTGGCTCACAGGTACCAATGCTCTGTGTGCCTCCTCCACTTATCCCATCACCCTGTGGCTGACTCCCCATGCATACTTCTGATGGTGGTAAGAGTGAGCCTTTGCAGACAGCTGGTAAGCACATGCAAAAAAAGTTAGCCTAACTATTCAGGATTAGAGAAAACACCCAAATCTGAGCTTTCAGCACCATCCTAGAAAAAACAAGCAGATGAGAGATTGTCAGCACTCAGTCTGGCTTTGGGAGACTGAAAGAAGGCATACAATCTTAGGTCGCTTCCCACCCCCGCCCATGGGAGAGAACAGGAACTGTGGAGCAGTGAAGCTATAGAAAAGATATGAGAAAGCCTCAGAATCCCTAATAGGGCTAAAGGAAGATATTCCTCTCCAGAAATTAGTCAATTAAAACGGGAAGAAGTGACTGCTTCTTCAAAATGTGAAGACAAAAATGCAAGACATCAAGGAGCATGAAGTATCAAGGAAATGTGTCACCAACAAAGGAGCACAATAACTTTCCAGTGACTGACCCCAAAGAAGTTGAAATCTGTGATTTGTCTGAAAAAAATTAAAAATGTTATTTTAAAGAAGCTCGGTGAACTAAAAAGAAACATAGCAAGACAATTCAATAATATCAGGATAATAATACATGAAAAATGATAAGTTTAACAGAGAGATAAAAATTTAAAAAATAATAAAAAAAATTCTGTACTAAAGAATACAAAGAATGAAGTGAAAAATGCAATAGAAAGCATCAACATCAGCCTGGATCAACCAGAAGAAAAAGTCTATGAAGTAGAAAACATCACTTGAAATTATCCAGTCAGAGAACAAATTTTAAAAAAAGGAAAGAATAAAAAAAAAGCCTACATGAATAATGGGTTACCATTAGAAGAAATAATCTGTGCATTACTGGTGCCCCAGAAGAAGAGGGGGAGAAAGGGACAGAAGCTTATTTAAAGAAATAATGGGTGAGGAGCACCTGGGTGTCTCAGTCAATTAAGCATCTGCCTTTGGATCAGGTCATAATCCCTGGGTCCTGAGATTGAGGTCATAATCCCTGGGTCCTGCTCAAGAGGGATTCTGCTTCTTCCTCTCCCTCTGTGCTCCCCCTGCTTATTCTCTCTCTCTCTCTCAAAGAAATAAATAAAATCTATAAAAAAATAAAAATAAAGAAATGATAGGTGAGAACTTCCCAAATCTGGGATGAGAATTGGACATCTAAACTCATTAAGCTCATAGATCTCCTCAAAATTTAAACCCCTAAATATTTTCTCTAAGACACATTAGAGTAGACTGAGATAGATGATATGGTAGTTCACAAAACAAGTCTTAGCAAATTCAAAAAGACTGGAATCATATCAAATGTTTTGGGCCAGTCTCAGCCTATCAATAATCAATGTTATAATTAAACCGGCACATGTGGTTCTTAGGATGATTGCAAAATGCCCTTCAGAAGTAAACATCAAAAAATGTTGAAAAAAACTAAAGGTTTATTACTTAGAGGACCTGAAAATTACACAACACAGTGAGGTCATAGGCATAGAAAGAGAAAATACGCATGGGTCTGAGGTTCAGTTTTTATTGGGGTCCAGGGTGGCAGCTTTGGGCTCTGCAGGCTCACTTTTTATTGGTGAATTTAAAACATAAGATCAGGGACTTAAAGCATCGGAAGGTGGGAAAAACAAGTGGTCCAAATAGTTGTTTGAATCAACCAAGATCTCTAAAACAAAGGAGTCTCAGTATGGAGAGGTGATCTGGCTCTTCATCTGGTTTTGGGGCTTGCAATGTGTTTATTCCAGATAGTCATCTTTGAAGTGGATGCCTCAGCAGTCAAAGCTTAAGTCAAGCACTTCCATTACAAAAGAAAAAAACAAAAAACAAAACTGCCAAGTTTTGCACTATAAAATCTTTCCAACCACAACAGGATGAAGCTAGAAATCAATAACAGGAGAAAATCCTGAAAATCCATAAATATGTAGAAATTAAACAACACACTCTTCAAGAAACTATAGGTCAAAGGAGAAAGCAAAAGGGAAATAAAGATCTTGAGATAAATGAAAATGGAAACACAACATACCAAAACTTAAGGGATGCAGCCAAAGCAATTTTTAAAAAAGATTTTCATTTTATTTATTAGACAGAGAGAGAGTGAGAGAGCAGGAGCAGGGGAAGCAGCAGAGGGAACTGGAGAAGCAGGCTCCCCACTGAGCAGTGAGCCCTGTGCAGGGCTTGATGGAGGACTCAGTGGGGGGCTCAATCCTAGGACCCTGGGATCATGACCTGAGCCAAAAGCAGATGGTTAACCAACAGAGCCACCCAGGCACCCCAATCAAAGCAATTTTAAGAGGGAACTTTATAGCAATAAACCCCTACACTGGAAAAAGAAAGAAAGGGAGGGAAGAAGGAAGGAAGGAAGGAAAGAAAGAAAAGATCTCAAATGAAAAATCTAACTTACACCTCAAGGATCAAGAAAAAGAAAAACAAATTAAGCTGAGAGTTAGTGGAAGGAAGGGAATAACAAAAATCAGAGCAGAAAGAAATGAAATAGAGACTAAAAAGGCAGTAGAAAAGATCAGTGAAACTAAGTGCTATTTATTTGAAAAGAAAACAGAGAGAGAGGAGGAGAAAGAAGAAACTAAAATAATTAAAAGAAGAAACAAAGAAAAGACATTACAATGGGTAGCACAAAAATACAAAGGATCATAATAAGAGATTACCGTAAACAATTATAGGCCAACAAATTGGATGACCTAGAAGAAATGGATAAACTCCTAAAACATATAATCTACCAAGACTGAATCATGAAGTAATAGAAAATCTGAACAGGCCAATTACTAATTAGAAGATTGAATCAATAATTAAAAACATCACAACACACAAGGCCAGAACCAGCTGATTTCACTGGTGAATTCTCCCAAATATTTAAGATGAGTTAATGCCAATCCTTCTCAAACTCTTCCAAAAAATTAAAGAGGAGGAAACACAAACTCATTTTACCAGGCCAGCATTATCCCAATATCAAATCCAAATAAACACATTGCAAGAAAAGAAAACTATAGGCCAATATCCCTAATGAATATAGTTGTAAAAATTCTCAACAAAATACTAGCAAACAAATTTAATAGCACGTTAAAGGGATCATACACCACGGTCCAATGGGATTTATCCTGAGATGCAAAGATGTTTCAATATACACAAGTCATGAATGTACATGTGCATTAAAATCATATGATTATCTTAATAACTACAGAAGAAGTACTTGAAAAAATTCTAAGTCCTTTTATGATAAAAACTGTCAATAAATTGTGTATAGAAGGATGTACTTTAACATAATGAAGGACATGAATGATGAACCCACAGCTAACATTGCACTCAATCATGAACGCTTGAAAGTCTTTCCTCTAAGTTCAGGAATAAGACAATGGTTCCCACTCTCATCACTTCTATTTAACATAGTACTGAGAGTCCAAGCAAGAGCAATTGTCAAGAAAAAGAAACAAAAGCTACCAAATTAAAAAAAAAAAAAGATATAACATTGCTTCTGTTTGCAGATGATACGATTTTATATATAGAAAATCCTAACACCAAAAATGTTACATGTAATGAACAAATTTAGTAAAGTTGCAAGATACACAGAACCTAGGTAGTGCAGTTGGTTAAGCCTTGGACTCTTGGTTTCAGCTCAGGTTTTGATCTCAGCATGGAATCTGCTTAAGATTTTTTCTGCCTCTTTCTCTGCCCCTTTCCCTGCATTGTCTCTTTCTCTCAAGTAAATAAATAAATCTTAAAAAAAAAAAAGTTGCAAGGGGCACCTGGGTGGCTCAGATGGTTAAGCATCTGCTGTTGGCTCAGGTCATGATCTTCAGGTCCTGGGATGGAGCTTCATGTTGGTTTCCCAGCTCAGCGGGGAGTCTGCTTCTCCTCTCTCTGCCTCTCCTTCTGTTTGTGTTGTTTATCTCTGTCTCTTTTTCTTTCTCAAATGAATAAATAAAATCTTTATAAAAAAAGCTGCAGGACACAAAACCAACATACAAAAATCAGTTGCCTTTCTATACGCTAAGAACAAACTGAGAAAGAAATATAGAAAACAATGCTACTTATGATAATATCAAAAAATATAAAATACTTAGAACTGGATTTAACCAAGAATATGAAAGACCTGTATGCTGAAAATTATAAGATATTGATGAAAGAAATTGAAGAAGGCACAAATGAATGGAAAGACATTCTGTATTTGTGGATCAGGATTAATATTGTTAAAATGTCCAACTACTAAAAGCCATCTACAAATTCAATGCAATCTCTACCAAATTGCAATGGTATTTTTCAGAGATAGAAAAAAAAATTCTAAAATTTGTACAGAACCACATAAAAACCCTGAACACCAGAAGTAATCCTGAGAAAGAAGAGCAAACCTGGAGGCATCATGCTTCCTGATTTTAAATTATATTACAAAACTATGGTAATCAAAACAATATGGTACTCTATTAAATAGAGACACATCAATGGAACAGAATCAAGAGCTCAGAAATAAATCCACAGCTAATATTTGACAAAGGAGTCAAAAATACTCAATAAAGAAAAGATAGTCTCGGGGGGTGCCTGGGTGGCTCAGTGGGTTAAAGCCTCCTGCCTTCGGCTCAGGTGATGATCGAGCCACACATCGGGCTCTCTGCTCAGTGGGAAGCCTGCTTCCTCCTCTCTCTCTCTCTCTCTGCCTGCCTCTCTGCCTACTTATGATCTCTGTCAAATAAATAAATAAAATCTTAAAAAAAAAAAGAAAGAAAAGATAGTCTCCTCTGTAAATGGTGCTGAGAAAATTGGATATTCACATGAAAAGGAATGAAATAGACTCCTATGGGTGCACCTGGGTGGCTCAGTCAGTTAAGTATCTGCCTTCTGCTCAGGTCATAATCCCGGGGTCTTGGGATCGAGCCTCAATTTGGGCTTCCTGCTCAGTGGGGAGTCTGCTTCTTCTCTCTCTGTCCTTTTCCCTGCTCATGCTCTCTTTCTCTTTCTCTCTCTAATAAATAAAGAAAATATTTAAAAATAATAATAATAAAAGAAAGTGGACTCCTATGTTATACCACTGAAAAAATTAATTCAAAATGGATTAAAGGCTTAAATTTTGGATATGACACCAAATGCACAACTAACAAAACCAAAAATAAATAAGTTGAAACTACATCAAGCTAAAAACTTCAGCATAGCAAAAGAAACAATCAACAAATTAAAAAGTCAACCTATGGAATGGGAGAAAATATTTGCAAATCATCTGATAAAAGATTAATATTCAAAATATATAAGGAACTCATACAACTTAAAGCAGAAAAATAAATAATTTGATTTAAAAATGGGTATTACAAGTTAACAACATATGGGGCCCGACAGATAGGAATGAGCATTCAGTAGAAAGACTTTATTTAAAAGTTCTAAGAGTTGGGGGAGCCCAGAAAGAAAAATAGATGGGCAGAGCACCTGAATAGACATTTTCCAAAAAGACATATAAACAGTCAACAGGTACATGAAAAGATAAGAGATAGCAAGTGTTGGTGAGAAAGTGGAGAAATAAGAACACTTGTGCACTTTTGAGGGCAATGTAAATTGGTATAAACCCTATGGAAAACCAAATGGAGGTTCCTCAAGAAACTTAAAAAATAGAACTACTAGATGATCTGGCAATCCCACTTTTGGGTATACATTTGAAGAAAATGACATCACTACCTCAAAGAGATTTCTGCAGCCACATGTTGTTTGCTGCATTATTCACAATAGCCAAGGTCTGGAAACAAACCTAAATGAACTTTGTTGGGTGAATGGATAAGGAAAAGGTGATATATATAATAAATATATTATATATATATATATATATATATATATATATATATACTAATGTATATACTAACAAATGTATGTACTATAACTAATGTATGTACTAACAAAACAAAAAATAAATAGATCACTCCAGAAAGAGATACAAATATCTATGAAAACTTAATATTCGTTAAAGGTTACATTGCAAATCACTAGAGAAAGGAAATTCTTCAGTAACTCATTCAGAAAATTGCTTTTTCCTTTGAAAGAAAATAAAGTTGGAATCCTGCTTTTCACATATGAATAAATTCCAGTTGGAATCTCAGTATAAAAAGATAAAACCATATAGTATTAGAATCAAACTTAAAAGAATATTTGGATTGCTTGAGTGCAGGGATGACTCTCTTACTCAAAAAGCCAAAAGCTATTAAGAAAACAGTAGTCAATCTCCTGACACAGATTTTAAAGGTGCGTGGCAATAAACATCATATGCATTATCATGAGACAGTTGGAGAGAGCGTATCTGACATATCAAAGGATTGCTCTTCCTAACACAAAGTCGATGACAAAAAGAAAAAGTTATGAAGAGCCATTCCGAGAAAAGAAACTGCAGGTGACCAACAGAGCCAGCAGTTGGAAACATGGGATTCTGTAGGATGGAAAAAATACTGGGGTGATGGCACATTTCCGCCGTCTCTTCATCACATATTGCTGTTCCAGGAGGCTGCAGGTCATCACGGGGATAGCCGTAGTTCCCCAGCCATGTTCTGAGATGGTCTCATTGTCCACCCAGCTCTGCCCAGAAAATGTTTACCATATATTTTTTTTAAGATTTTATTTATTTGACAGAGAGAGATCACAAGTAGATGGAGAGGCAGGCAGAGAGAGAGAGAGAGAGAGAGGGAAGCAGGCTCCAGAGAGCCCGATGCGGGACTAGATCACAGGACCCTAAAGTCATGACCTGAGCTGAAGGCAGTGGCCTAACCCACTGAGCCACCCCGGCGCCCCTGTTTACCATATTTTGATGAAGACCTGACTTTATGTTTCTGGCCAGAAGATTCTATTTATAATAATGTATTATTTTCCTTGCTGGGGCTTAGAGAATTAGGGCCTCCTCAGTCGACACAGCCTACCCTAACGAAATACCATAGACAGGGTGGCTTACATATCAGAAATTTATTCCCTCACAGTTCTGGAGACTGGAAGTCCCACATCAAGGTCCTGCAGGGTGGGTTTCTAGCAGGAACTTTTCCGGGCTTACAGATGGCAGCTGGCTCACTGTCTCCAACATGACCTTTCCTTGGTATGCCCAGGTGGGGAGAAAATAAGCAAGCATTCTAGTGTCTCTTCTTATTAGGATACTAATCCTTTTGAATCAGAGCCCAAACTCTTATGCCCTCATTTAACCTTAATTACTTCTTTAGAAGCCCCATATCCAAATACAGTCACACTGGGGGTTAAGGCTTCAACACAGTCACTCCATAACAGCATCTTCTGGGTTCTTCTGTTTCCCGTATTCTATGCCTTTGCTGAAGCAATGAATATAGGGTCCTTGTTTATATTTGGGAGGGAGGAAAAAGGGAAATGTGGCCCAAGTATCTCAAAATACTATCCCAACACATTTGGACGAGCAGAAATATAAAACCAATTGCGATATTCATCAATCAGATGAGTAGTTAATACATAATGATAAACTCCTACTAACCACTACCAAGAGAGCACTAAAAAGTGAAGTAGATTTATAAGTATTAATCTGGAAGGATAGCCCCAATATATATACTTACCTTACCTGAAGAAGGAAATAATGACATGTATCGAGGCATCTTATTTTATGTTGACTCATAGGTGTACAAGGAAAGAAAGGGTACAAAAGTGAGGTGCTGCCTGCCATAGGGTAAGCAGTGTTGGTGATGGTGATAATAACCATTAATTTCTCTTTTGATATATTTCTACCTTTTGCGGTGCCATGGTGACTCAGTCATTTGAGTGTCTGCCTTCAGCTCTGGTTGTGATCTCAGGGTCCTGGGATGGAGTCCCAAGTCAGGCTCCCTGCTATTCGGGGACTCTGCTTCTCTCTCTCCCTCTGCCCTTCCCCTGACTTGTGCGCAGGTGCATGTGTACTCACTCTTTTCTCTCTCAGATAAATAAAATCTTGAATAAAAAAAAATCTCTGCCTTTTGAATTTTTACAATGAACAAGTGTTTCATTTGTAATTTGAATGTGTGAAATTTTAAAAGAAGAATAGCAATTGAACAATATTGCTCACAGGATGAAGATAGAGAGCTGTCTGAGACTGGCGCTGGTGGGGTACCTTGTCAGTCCTCACAGATAGTAGCAACCTGAGTGCCCACAATCACTAAGGGACTGGGTCTCAGTTTTCCTCATCCAGAAACTGGATCTTATTATGATTATTATTTTTTTAATCCACATAGGTCCTATGGCTTTACTACTAACCTAATCCATAAAACATGAAAACACGACTAGAACATTAATTTGTATCTCTTCAATGGTGGGGGAGTGTCTCCAATTACTGAGATACATATTTGTGTGCTATACAAAGGACTTTTCTTCTGGCATCAGGTACTTGGAAAGGATCATGAATATTAAAAAATATATATTATGGAGACTATTTCAACTAAGTCACGGAACCATCTGATGAATGACCTTGGCCTCCACCACGTCACTCTTTTCAGCTTTCTAGATGTTCTGAAGACAGCTTAGGATGTACAAGTGCTCAGAAAGGTATTTTTTAATTGACAACGCCCTCATTCTGTCTCCCTCCATCCCCTTTTCTTCTCTTTCTTCTTTCCTCTGCCTTTTGTTCTCTTACTTTAGAGAGATGTTTTGTGACTTAAATAAAGAGCTCATCTCTTTGGTGACCTCAGTCCCCACAGCTGCTGATTCAGTCTCCCCTGCACAGTTTGGTACTGGACAGACCTCACTAAAAGCCTATTGATTTTTTTCCTCAGGTTTTTTTTCTTGACCATATCCTTCAATTCAGGCATTGGTTTTGCATTTTTTAAAGAAAGGCATTAATACTGTTATTTTATGTACAATGTTTTGCCCCATTCAGGTCTATGTTTTCCCTTTTTTGACTGGAGATCTATTCTGTATCATAAAACTTTTGTTGAAAGGCACTCTTTACATGGACATACCTCGATCTTATATTTGTCACCTCCTATCTAAGATACAGGTGAGTGTCACTATAGCCTTTCACATGTTGAATTTAACAGAAATTTAAGATATCATGATTTGATAGCCTAAGAAAAACCCATCTTAGTGTTTGAAAAATCAATGCCCTAATTTTAGAACAAAAGAAAGTATAGATAGCACTTCTTTTAGATATAGAAAAAAACCCTAAATCTATCATTTGTTAGAAATCCTATCCAAAGACAAAAGAAAACAGGTTGAGGAAATGGTTAGTTAGGGAAATAAGTGGACACGCAATGAAAAAGCATTAATATTCCAAAGAGTAGCTTCCTTTTAAGAAGCTTCCTTTCTCATGGACATTGGGGAGGGTATGTGCTGTGGTGAGTGCTGTGAAGTGTGTAAACCTGGCGATTCACAGACCTGTACCCCTGGGGCTAATAATACATTATATGTTAATTAAAATAATTAATTAATTAATTTTTTAAAAAAGAAGCTTTCTTTCTCTTTTCCCACACTGTTACAGGGGAAAGCAATAAAATTAGGGAATGTAGTGGTCTCCTCCTGTACTGTGCTATTAAGTCTAAGTAAGCTCAATCCTCCAAATATGTCTCCCTCTATGTCAAGGTTAATGCATTGTCTTAAAGGCAACATCAATCTGAATGACAACTTTTCTAGAATACCTGGTTGCACAGCAAACACAAATAGGAACTTAATCCTGCTCCAAATGAAATCATCTGCCAACCTGTGGCAAGACTTTGACATACTAGCCCCGCCATGTTTCAAAATGACTGCAATAGCGCTACCTTTCAATGCTGACATGGCTCTGAAATACTTATAGTGTTAAAGCCTCACCCTGGCTAAAAGTTGAACTTAACTCCATCACTCTTAATCATGCACTATGTCCTCACCCCACTGCTGATGTTCTTAGACTCTCATTGTTCACCTGAGCTAATTGTTAAGATGCCGCTGGTTCCTATCTCTGGATCCCTATGAGGATTCAGATCAGGAATTTTTCACTGTTGTACTGTGTAATGTGATAGTTACTGCCACATGTAGCTATTTATTTACTTGTTTTTAAAGATTTATTTATTTGAGAGAGATCATGAACAGGGGGAGGGCCAGAGGGGGAGGAAGAGAATCTCAAGCAGACTCCCCACTGAGCCTAGAGCCTGACATAGGGCTCCATCTCATGACTCGGTGATCATGACCTGAGTCAAAATCAAGAGTCAGATGCTCAACCTACTGAGGCCATCCAGGTGTCCCTCACACATGTGGCTGTTTAGATTCAAATTAAAATCTATGCTTTCTGTTGCAAGAGGCACAATCGAAGTTCAGTGTTCCCATGTGGCTAGTGGCTATCATATTGCAAATACAGACAACCTTTCCATTATTGTATAGCATTTATAAGGATGTCTCTAGTCCATGTCTTTTGCTGTTGTTACCTGTTGTAACCTCAGGCTGGCTTTTGGTTCTCCTTAGCAAGTTAAGGCAGCAGTACTCAATCTGGACAGAACTATGAACAGGAAGTAGTTAGAGGCTACTTCCTCCTGAGCCTCAGTGGAAATGGCTATTTTCATTTTCTCTTATGTTATGTGCTCTTCATTCTCCAATACCCCATACCCACTGTGACTACTTAAAGACCAGGCATCTGAATGAAACATTAAAAAAAAATTATAGTAAATACCTAAATATCATGTAGACTTTTTGAAGTTATTTTCTAAATTAGTTTTCCTGGAAAAAAATGAACTTACCAATGTAGTTTGACTGAAGATTTAATTGAAAGTTACTTTAAATCAGTGTTCCTTGAAAGATAGCATGAATAAAAATCTGTAGGATTTATTAAACCTCAGATGTTTGGTTCTCTCCCAGAAATTTGATTCAGTAGGTGGCTCCATGGCTGGGTATTTAAGTCTCTATCAATCAGCCCCTATGTGGACTACAAAAATCTTTCTCAAACTAGGGTTGATTTTTTTCCATCTTCTTTCACAGAAAAGGGAATAATTTTCAATTCTTATTTCTTATTATATGGCTCCACAATTATGTGCAAGAAAAATCCAACTATTTAAATCATATCATATTATTTAAAATTAGGGGGATTTCACATTTAGGTCAGGCCAGTGATTTTTTGCTGGATGAAATCTTTTGGTTTCCCTGAAGCTTCCCAGAAGCAGTTGCTTATCATGGTGGCAATGTTCTAATGGTTTGTATTTGTAATCAGTAGCTCCTTAAAAGAAGTTTGTCTATCTCTACTTAGCACATTGCTTCCTATACCAGCTGCAAAGCATCTTCAGTATCATTATTCTACTCTAAGGGTTTAATGAGTAAATAGTACTGTCACTACTTTGGACCTATTTATTGATCCTGAGGAGCTGTTTTGGTTTTGTCTTTCTTATTTTTCAATCAAATCAGAGGATTTTGGTTTTAGCTTTTATAAGAGAGGCCTATATACTTCCATGCCAGTTCCATTTCCCTGAAATTTTGAGATTTGCATTGTTCACCCTCTCTTTTAGATTACCACAAAGGGAGTCAAAGAACTGAGAGAACATCCAAAGGAGAATTTTGTGGGTGGCTGTTATCTATGGTGACTGAATGAGAAAATTGTCTGCCTTCTGGATCAAGGAGGAACACTTGAGAGAATGGATCAAGGAAAGGACTTTGACCACAGACTATCCAAGAGGGAGCTATGGTGTTGTGTCCTAAAACCTAATTCGTGAAAAAATTATTTTCTTCCGAATTGAGAAGGTCAATGCCCAGGGAAAAGATGTCACATTCAGTTTATCACTTTCTCTAAAATAATTAATGTATCCTGGAATTCCATTTCTATAAAATATAAAAAGAGTAAGCCATATCCGAAGAGTTGGCTTCACCCATTCTAAATACAAAATAAAACTGCAGCATTAGGACCATTTTGAGTTGATCCTTGAGTTGAAAACTTCTATTTTCAAGGTCTATGAAGCCTGAAGGCAAAGAAGAGCTCAAGGTATCTTTGAGTGAGAAAAAAACATGAAAATAAAGTAACACTATACAGGGCAGTCTCTTTGATGTAGCTTAAATATTACAGCCTCTAAGCTGGTTCAAGAAGACATCAGACATTCAGTTAAAATTAAAGATTTATAATAGCCATTCTTTTCCTGTGTAACATACACAAATATATAAAGTTTTCTTCTCCCCACTTGATTTCTGTTATGAGTCACTCTGGGTGAGAAGTGTTTGTCTAACAAAGAAAAGCAACCAGGCTGCCAGCTGTCATTTCTATACATTTATTTCTGAAGGTCACTTTTTGTAATATGCTTTATAAGAGAATGACTAGGACTTCTATTGTCAGCTTTGATAGAGTAGCTTGTTTTACCAACCTGTCAAACAACCTAATCAACTCTATCACCAAGAAAAAGAGTAAATGCTAAATAAAATAAAAATTTAAAATAAAACAGCAATTAGAAGACAA
Organism: Enhydra lutris kenyoni; assembly: GCF_002288905.1. NCBI lineage: Eukaryota > Metazoa > Chordata > Mammalia > Carnivora > Mustelidae > Enhydra > Enhydra lutris. The sequence goes on along the minus strand of NW_019154125.1, from coordinate 9,449,864 downwards.
CAGAGAGCAATCAAGGAAGTCAGACTTAGTAGGACCAAGTTGAGGAAATGCATTGAGATAATACTTGCTCTGCTTTTCTCCTTAAGACAATTAGTGATTCCTAATGCAGATCATAGTGGCTCAGATTTGGGCAGCCTCAAGAGTTCTTAGAAGAAAACAATGGGAGTTCAGACTTATAAAGGCAGCCAAGACTTGAAGAAACAAGATCCTGAACAAAATTGAATCACAATGAATTTGTTTTTCCACCAGAACCATTCATTATTTGCTACACTCTATGAGGCAGGACAGAAATGAAGGGGAAAGCAGCCAATAAGAGGCACAACACAAAATAGACCTTGTAGTAGTCTTATGGAGCTAGCAACTTAGAAGTCTGAGTTTATGTCTTGCCAAAAAGAGGGTTCCCTAATAATCACTCAAGGCTTTCATTAGATACCCTTGGGAAGAAACACTTTGAGAATAAAGGAAAACCAAAATGGACTAAACCAAAGAAAGGAATCTATCTTGAATCTTCTCAACTCATGGGTCAGTTCATGCCCTCTCTCTCCCAACTGTCTGATAGAAGGCAGTTAAATTATTTCAGTAGAAAGATAATATTATCTACAGAACTTGAATTTTTCATAGATGATGTCTAGTATTTAAGCAAAAATTATAATGCATATCAGCATGTCCAAATGACATGAAGAGGAAAAACCCATCAGGAACAGATCTGTAAGTGATGTAGATGGTGAAGCTTTAGGACCTAGACTTGTTAATAACTCTGACAAATATGTTCAAAAAATAAGTGATAAGATGGAGAAATTAGAGAGAATAGGGATCTATAAAAAAGAATGAATGAACATTTTAGATTGCAAAAGCACATTAGCAAAAGTTAACTCAACAGATGAGTTTAAAAGCAACTTTAACTCAGCAGAAGAGATATTTGGTGAAGTAGAACCTTGGTCAGAAGAAAATACCCAAGTTAAAGAACATAGAGGAAAAAAAACAAGAAATATAGAAATGTCAGAGACATCTGTGACATAAATGTAAGATCTAAAACTGGTATAACTGAGAGAAGAGGAGGACAGGTGCAATATTAGAAGAAATACCAGGCAAGATGTCCAAATGCAAAAGATTCACATGACTAAATCAATAAGTTCTAGGAAGTCCAAATGAGATAAATCAAAGAAATCCACATAGACACATGATAGTAAAACTGCTACAGATCAAGGGTACTTGGGTGGCTCAGTTGGTTAAGCATCTCATGGCTCAGATCATGATCCCTGGGTTCTGGGATCAAGTCCTGCATTCTGCTCTGTGGGATACCTGCTTCTCTCTCTCCCTCTTCCAGCTGCTCCCCCCGTTTTGTGCTCTCTCTCTGTGTCAAATAAATTAGTCCAATCTTAAAAAAAAAAATCAAAGAAAAAGAGAACATATTACAAGCAGGCAAAGGAAAAGATTCATCACTTTCAAAGGAATAACAGTAAGACCAAGAGCTGATTTTCCATCAGAAGTAAAGGAAGATGAGAGACAATGGAATTATATCACTAGAAAGCTGAAAAAAGTGACTGGCACTTTTGAGTTTTATACTGAATCACAAGACCTTTAAAAAAATAGGGGAAAAATAAATACACCTTTGACAAATAAAAAAAACGAGAGAATTTATTGCTATTAAGACTTCACTAAAAGAAAAACTAAAAGACATCCTTTATGCAGAAAGAAGATAAGGAAAAAATAAAGGCCAATAACATAAATCTAAGTGAATGTTGTCTATATAAAACAACAATGCATTATGAGGCTTAGAAATACTTAAAATTAAAATACATATTAACAATAGCAAAAAATGGTAAGGGAGGTAAATAGAATTGAAGAGTAATGTTCTTGCATTGTCTGGGAAGTAGTAAAAGTACTAGTTTATAAAATTGTGTATGGAGGGGTATGTACATACAATAATAAAGGGGAAAAACTTACTTGATTAACCCAAGGCAAGAAAGGAGAGATAAAGGAAAAATGAAAGATTTGATGTCAAAATGGAAATAAAATAGTAAAAGAATCTTAAATATGTTAGTAATTACATTAAATGAAATGTAAATGAGTTAACACTGATGAAAATATCATCAGGTTGGATAAAAACACAAAACCCAACTATCTGCTACTTATAAATATGAGAACACAGTACAGTTGAAAGTAAAAGAATAAGTAAATCATGGAAATGCTATCCTATAGAAAGCTTTCATAACTATACTGATAGCAGGCAAAATAAACTTTATTGAAAGAAATATTACTAGAGAGCCACCAGGACATTTCATAATGATAAAAAGACTAATCTCTTAGATTTCTAGATTTTTAGGTTTCATAGAGCACAGTATAAATATACATAAAGAAAAATCCAATAGAAGAGGGAAAATAAAATTTACAACCATAATAGAAGGCTTTAACATATCTTTGTCAGTTACAAATCTAAAATAAGCAGATAAAATTGATAAGAATATAGAGGATTTAACAACCCTAATGTAAATGACTCTTACAGAATATTGTACCTTGGATTTCTGAATATGCTATATTTCCAAGTACATATAGAACACTTATCACAAAGTAAGTTTCAATAAATACTATAGAATTGGAATTTGTGTTCTCTGGCCCCATTAGATATAAGTCAGAATAATAAAAAGATTCCTGGGAAATCCCTGAATACTTATATATTAAGCAATATATATCCTTGTAAATAAACCCTGTGTGTGGATGTAGAAACAAGATAGGCAACAAGGAGATGAAGTGCCCTGTAAAAAATAGTAAGATAACTTTAGAGGAGACTAAGACATGACATAAAAACATTTGCATTTATTGGTAATTTCTCAATTCTTGTGTGCTACAAGTAGAGTATTTGCAAAAGTAGTAACGTTTCACATTTCCAGTTTAGAAAGCTTTATTTCTCATTTGTGATAGGTAAACATGATTACCTATTAGTGCAATTACGGTTTTATACAAATATTTTACCAATGGGACACAAGCTGGGAAGCATACTATAAGGACATTATTATTGCTGTTTTTGCTCCTGCTGCGGCTGCTGTTGTTGTTGTTATTATTATTATTACTTGTCTTTTAAAGACAAATCATAGTTTTCTTGGTCTCAGAAAGTTATGGCTGCACTCTGCATGAATTCTTCCCCAAAGAGAGGGAACAATGATTAAATAAGCACATCTAGGTCACATTATCTGAGTTACCCTATACTCCTCTCCTGCTGATGAGAGTCTTTTGGATGTATTCATATTGGCTGAGGAGAGATGAGATGCAATGAAATTCATTCCATTCCATCTGCCTCAGACTTGATGGAAAAATAGCCCTTGGCCTGCTTGATGAGTTTCAACTAATGAGAGGTTATTTGTTGTTTAATTGACTAATTGTCAGGAAAAAAATGTTAGATCCCGGCTTATTTAACTTCAGATATCAGCTTATCTGGATATTATTATTCAAAATAATAACATTTTAATGGTCATGAGTTTTCAGCTCATCATACATTTTTATGTACATGATCTCAAGATGGAACTCTTGAGGAAAGAGACCATATCTTATACATCTTTGGTTTCCCAATACCTAATTCAGTTTCCTTCCTTTCTAAAAATAAACACTGTCTGGGATTTCTAACGCTATAGTGTTTTTTTGTTTTGTTTTATTTTGTTTTAACATGACCTAATTGGAATCCTATAATATGTAATCATTTGGGTCTCGTTTTTGTCACTTAATATATTTCTGAGATTCACCCATGTTTTTTCACGTATCAAGAGTTTGTTCATTTTTATGACTATATAGTTTTCCCTTGTATCAATATATAAACATTTATGCGTGCATTATCCTGATGATGGACATTTTGGTTACTAGCTATTGTGAATTATGAAGCCATAAGTGTTTCTATACATGGCTCTTGGTGCACAGGTAAACAAATTTTTGTAGGGTGCATACTTAGGAATTGCTGGGTCATAGTTAATGTTTAGGTTCATATCCTGAAGATGGTGCCACTCATTTCCAAAGGGGGAATGCCAATTTATGCTCCCACCAACAAGGAATCAGAGTTCCTTTTGCTCCATATCTTTGCTAAGCGTTGGCATTGTCAAGACATTTTAACTTTAGCTCTTCTGATGAATGTGTAGGAGTATCTCACAGAGGTTTTTCTTCACATTTCCTGGATGACTAATGAGGTCACACATCTTTTCATATGTTTATTGGCATTTGGATATCCACTTTTGTGAAAAGCATGTTAAGTCTCTGGCTCACTTTTTTCTAATAGGTGTCTGGTATTTTCCTAACTGATTTGTCATTATATATGCATTTTGGATATTAGCTGTTGTTGGTTATATAAGTTTCAAATAATTCCTCCCTTCTAGAGCCTTATTTCCCACTCTCAAAAAGGTATTTCTGATGAGTAATGTTCTTTATTTTATGGCAGCCCAATTATCAACCATTTCCTTTGTGCTATTAGTGTGAGTTTTTTCTGAAGAAATTGTTTCCTTCTACAAGTCCTAAAGATGTTCTCCTAAACACATTATAGAAGCCTTCTTGCTTTTACTTTGCATATTTGTATTATGATTTAAAGTAGAGGTAGATTTGCATTCTTTTTCCCCATATGGTTAGTAATTGACTCGTCATCACTGAGTAAAAATACCTTTCATCTTCTGTTATTCTTTCTGTGTCAACATCAAATGCCTATGCACAAGTGACTCTGTTTCTGGGTTTTTGATTCTGTTCTGCTGCTCTTTTTCTGTCCTTGTACTAGTACTACCGGTCACAATTACTATAACTTTGTAATATATCCTGAAATGCTAAGAGCACATTCACTTATGTTGTTTCTTTTATTTGAGTTTATCTTGTTATTATTGTCTCTTATCTTTCTGTATATATTTTACAACTAGTTTCTCAATTTCCATAAAATATCTGCAGGGTTCTAAAGGTTCTAAAGGTTCCTAAAGAAAAGTTTTTTCCACACTGTAGATATAATATGTCCCTTTATTTATGTTTTATGTACTTTTTGAAAATTTTTCTGAGTTTTCTGTGTAGAGATCTTATCTGAATATATTTTCTGTTAGAGTTCTTCCTAAATATTGTTGCTTTGGGGTTATTATAAATAGTATCTTTTAAAATATTTTTCTAATTGTTGCTAATATACAGAAACACACTTATTTTGTATATTCATCACCATTGAGAAAACTTGCTAACCTTATTCACTAATCCTATAATTTATCTAAAGACTCTTCTGGACTGTCTATGTACAAAATCATATCATTTGTAAATAATGACTCTTTTTCCTTCCTTTCCAATCCTTACGTTTTGGATATTTATATTTCTTGAAGTATTGGAGTGGTCAGTACCTAAAATGAAAGACAGAATAAAGGTTGTGATAGTAGGCAACTGTATTTTACTCCTCATTCTAAAGGGAAAGCTTTTAACATTTTTCCATTTATTGTTAAGTAGGATTTTTATAATTTTTTTAATGAGTAGTTACCTACTGAAAGCTCCTTTTAAGAATTTTTATTTTTAATAGATGTTGAATACTACCAAATGCTTTGTCTGCAACTATTGAAATACCTATATGATTTTTTCTTCATTATTCTCTTAGTGTGGTAAATTTGATTTTTTTCAAATCTTAAAAAATCTTGTATCTCTGTAATAACAGGCTTGATCATGATGCATTATCTTCTTAATTAGCTGTTTGATTAAATTTGCTAACATTTTATTTGGTAATTTTTCATCTTTGGTCATGAGCAGAATAGTCTATAATTTTTCTTTGTTATAATGTTCTTGTCAAAGTTTGAACATACGCAATGTGTTGGGGATTATTTTCCGTGTGTGTGTGTCTGTGTCTGTGTGTGTACATGTTACTTAGAAGACTGTGGAAGATTTTCTATATTTTTGTTTTTTAAATGTTTGGTATAATTCACTGCTGAAGCCACCTCATCCAGGACTTTCTTTGTGCAAAATTTTAAATTACAGCTTCTTTTTCTTTAGAACAGTTCAGATATTGTGTTCTCTCTGTTTAGTTTGGTAGATTGTCTTTTTATATGAAGTGCCCATTTTATGTAAATTTGCAAGTACATTGGAATAACTTTGTCCACGCAATCCGCTTCTTATCTATTAACATTCCTGTGCTTATATCCCTTATTTTTTGAGGATATTTAATCATTTGTACCTTTTCTTTTTCTTCAATGGTATGCCTGCCAGGGACTTATTAATTCTATTATTCTTTTAAAGAAGTAACTTTTGTCTTCATCAATCCTTTCTATTTTATGTTTGATTTTTATTATAGTAATTTAAGAGTTTTTCCTTTATTGTTTCCTTTATTCTCTTTTCTTTGCCTTTCATTTGTTTGTACCTTAAAAAAAAAAATCAAAGTTCCAGCACTTCATTGGGCCTCAAAGTCTTGTAAACTAAACTTTCCAGTATAGCATAAAACAGGATATTTGTTTTTATTTTATTTAAAAAAATATTCCTTAAAATCTATCATTTGCTCTTTGAATTACTTGCTAGGAAATCATTTTATAAGTCACTTACAAATTATTTAAACAGATCACAATTTATAATACCATGGAAGAATAATTATAAATATAAAATTACTATTCTACTCTATTGATTCCACTTAAACTCCCTTTCTTTTAAATTTTATGTATTCATCTTTTTAAAAACATTTTATAGCTCTCACTTTGATACTCAATTTTGAATTGTTTTTTATTATCTAAATTACATTTCTAAATTACAAATCAATAATTTACTAAGTAGTTACTTGGTACAGATATTAGTATAAAATCAATTTTATGGCCATCCCTAAAGCTGTCCATACATGACTACCCACAGACTTTACTCTCTATCTTCTACTAACCATTTATAGAGCCTACAGGCTTTCTTCATGGAAAATGTGTTCTATTTAGAACACTTCTCTCTTGCTCTTGCCATTTACCACTTGTATCATGTTATGGCTGGGATAGAATCTGAGAGTTGGAAGGGATAGAATCTGAGAGTGGAGATAAAGCCAGGGATGCTCTCTGTCAGAACCCGGGATGAGCCTGGGACCAAGGAGCAGAGCTGGTTCCTAGGTTGGCTGTAGGATACTTCCTTGTATGGAATCCTCAGGGACCTGCAATGTGGATTCATATGAAAAATAATGATAATGACTATTTTTATAGTGTTCGTTTAAATGTGTCATACCCTGAACTATGTACTTTCCATATAGTAATTCATTCAATCTGCACAATGACTCTAGGAGATAAATGATTATTATTTCCCTTGTTTCACCAATGGAGAAAGTGATACCCAAAGAGAAAGAATAACTTGTCCAAGATTTTGCATACAGCTGATGAAAGGCAGAGCCAGGATGAAAACCAGCAACCTAGCTCCAGAGTCTCTTCTCTTATCGACTCTATCATGTTGCCTCTTTGAGAAACTTTGGGGCCCCAAATGTAGTAAGTGGTAAGAAAGATTTATGCGCCTGTGACCAGTGCAGTCGTTGAGGACTCTAAGCTCAGAGGGAGACCCCCTGCTTGAGGCTTAAAGCTCTGCAGTCATCACCTTGAAATCCTTAAAAATTTTATCTTTGTGTTGTGTTCTGAAAGAATACAAATGGGACAATAGCTCTGTTGACTTGGAACCTCTCTGCCTCCCTGGGGTAGACTCTCCACCACTGATCTCCTGGCCATGCTCAGTACCACTCTTGCCCTCGCACCAAATGGGCAACTGCACAGACAGAGGGTGGGAGCAGACCTGCATTCTGAGTCATGGGTGTCTCTGCACCTGTGAAGGTCTATGTACATCTTGCGATTACTCCCTGTCCCATCGACACAACATGAAATAGTAAATAAAAGAACACCATGAAGAGTGAAGAGATGTCACCAAAGAAAAACCTCTTTCCCTTTCTTCCCCACTTTTTGAACAAGAGGACTCACATTTTCATTTTGCACCAGACCATAAATTAAGTAGCTAGACGTGGTAGATGTCTTTTGTCATGTTGTTTGTTGAGGCCATGCTCTCATTTTCTTTATCTTTGCTATCTTGAACAGCTTTTAAATGCATTTTTTTATCTAGTCTTCAACATCCACAATCCCTTCATAGCTCCTATATATAATTTGTAGCTCACTGTGGGCACTTAGAGTTTACTGAACACTGCTACATATACTGATTCACTCTGCCTCTGGAGTCTAAGAGTGCTTTGGGGGCATATCATCATCCCTCCTTTGCAGAGAAATAAGTGAGTGACTCAGGGTTTCAAATGAGTAAGTGTCTGAACTGGGGCTTGATCATAGGTGTTCTAATTACAAGAACAGTTATCTTCCCGTTAAACCACAGCTCACTTTTCAAAAAACATCTTTTTGGTTACCACAGAGGAAGATTTTATGACCAAGATTGGCCATGGGATTTCCACATTGCTTCTTAGGATAGCTACTTATTAAGTACAAATATTACTAACATATTTTATTCACGTGGCACTTTGGTGCCAGATTTGCAATGTTTTCAGCCACAAGCAAAGAAACAAGGAGCTGAAAGTGGGTAATTAGGACTGCACTGGGAGTTTTGGAAGTGGGTGGAATGTCCTTAAAATCTGAACATCTGGTTGTTATACTTAGTGAGCAATAAATAATTAAAGCATTGCTGACACCAGTTAGGAGAAATATGTTCCAAAGTTTCAGTCTACGTGATTTTTATTTTTTAAAGGACCAACAATAAAAACATAAAAATAATTTGAAATGTGACTAACCCACATGAATTGCCTCCCCCTTGTCAATTCTATCTTTTTTTTTTAGGATTCCATACAGTCTATGGAAGTGTTTCTTCAGTGAACTGGCATTCACAATCACTGCAATGTTCCCCCCACTCCCAAGATATCCCAAGATTCCTCAGTAAGTCATTTGGAAGTCTTCCAGAGCTCAGGTTGAGAACAATGTTCATTACTTTTGCTTTTGTGATGCTGTGTCTTGGGAATTCCATTCACCTATCACCTGTAGGCACCATGAACATAACAAAAAAGCAAACATGACTAACCTGGGATGTAGTTAACCTGGGATATAGTAGGCACCGCTAACATAAAAATAATAATTCAATGCTGAAGTGAACACAATGGGATAACAGTGCTGAAGGTAAATAGTGAAGTAACTTGATTTCCAAGCTACTTTTTCCTGAATTTACTATTTGGCTCAGAGCTCAGAGCACACACACAAGCTGTCTGGTGCTGTTGATGTTTCTTTACAGGGAATGTTGATATGTAAAGTCCTGTGTATGGAAAAATTGCATACAGTGGAAACTTTGGGCTGTCACCAAGGCTCTTGAACATTTCCTTCTTATTCAGTAGAAGAAAATGAGACACTGAATTTATTTTTTCAAATATTTTATTTATTTGACAGAGAGAACAAGAGAGTACAAGCAGGAGGAGAGGCAGACAGAGGGAGAGGGAGAAGCAGGCTCCTCACTGAGCAGGGAGCCTGATGTGAGACTCTGTCCCAAGACCCTGAGATCACGACCTGAGCCCAAAGCAGATGCTTAACCAACTGAGCCACCCAGTTGCCCCTGGGACACCCAGGGTTAAATTAAATTAATTTAATTTAAAAAAAGGTTTGATTTGCCCAAAAAAGAGTGCAAAACAGAAGTCTGATAAAGAGAATTCTTTGGAATATATAACAAAATGCTCAGAATTTGAACCAACTGATCTATGGAGGACAGAGTTCTAAGCTAGGATCACAAAATGTTATGGGGGATTAGAGATAGGAAGGTGAAAACAATTTTGGCTGGCTGTATGAGATTATGGATAGTGGAATAGAAAAGACTACACATAGTAAAGATGTTCTGAAACTTTCCAGTGGCCTTAGCAAGTCTGATTTTGTTTGCAGTTTTCTCTCTCTCTCTCTTACTTGATTATAGTTAAATGATGCTAAAGGCTTCCAGCAGGTAAATGAGGAATCAAGATTAGACCTATTGTGAGGTTAAAGTAAGGCAGGCTGAGAACAGAGTAATTTGGATAATTAGTTTAATACCTTTCTGTGGCTTTATGCTGAGATAAAGAACAGCTCTCCATCCATCTCTTCACACACCCCCCCAAAAAAGCACACACATACTTTCATTAAAGCTTCATGGAAAGGAATTTAACAGCATAATCTTATGGGCAGTCACAGTAAATGCAATAGGAGTGCAAAGCTCCCAGGTTGGTCAAATCCCAGTCTTTTTCCTTCTGATGTCTGTCCCTAAAATGACCAGTGTCCATCCTGGCCTCCATTCCTACTGTGGGGGTTGGGCTGGGGAGAGATTTCAGCTTGTCAAGCAAAGGTAAACTGGTTCTTGCAGTTGAAAGCTGGCTCTTCAATACAAAGTTAATCTCCCAGTCAGGATTCCTCCTCCTTCCAAAAGCTTCCCTGCCCCTCCTCCTGCCCAGAAAGGGTTGTGGGTACAGGGGAGCTTCCATTCCCTATGGCTGTTCAAGAAGGATTTACAGTCCCCATGTTTTGCCTGGAAATGCACTGCCTTCTGCAATGACCCACTAGTTCCAGGTTCCTGCACTGGTGTTGGCTGTGATATGCTGGATTTGCCTGGAGATTGGGGGCACCATGCTCATCCCCACTGCTGGAATCTAGTAACTCTTGCCTAAACCTCTTGTCCTCAGTTCCCAACTCATGCTACTCTGAGCCCAGCCCTCTAGTAGGCCACATATTTGCTCCCCCACCAGGGCCTATGGGGACTTCTGTGTCCACTATAGGATATCTCCAGGCCCCTGACTCCTGGGGACTCTTTCTTTAGCCCATGTACCCAAACATATCCTTCCACCAATGCAGTTCACTCACTGCATGCCAAGTGAGAGACTCCTCTGGGGGACTGTCAACCTTCCCACATGACACTGGAGGAGCAGGGGTTGGGACGCTGTTTCAGAGAACCGGTTATCTATTTTGTTCTTTTCCTACCTCCTCATCGAAGCTTTCATCCTGAAGGGACAACCAGGACCGGTCCCCATGGCACCTCTCTCTCCCCAGCTTCATTTCTGACCAGAGCTGCCTGGCTCTCCATCTCCCACCATCCCTCATTGCCCCTCCCTGTTTAAATAGTCAATAAAGGCAAATCAGGGAATGGAAAAAGATGGTCAAGATGGGGGAAATACTTTTGGACATGTTTCAAGAAGTATTTTTTGGTTACTCATCCTATAATTTTATTTTATTATCTGCTTTCCTATTAAACCAAAGCCAAGGGAAAGTGTTCACCAGCCTCTGCTTAAGAGTAATTGATGGGGGCTCCTGGCTCAGTGAATTAAGCAAGGGACTCTTGATTTCAGCTCAGATCATGATCTCTGGGTGGTGGAATCAAACCCCCATGGGCTCCGGGCTCAGCATAGAGTCTGCTTGAGTTTCTCTCTCTCCACCCCTGCCACCCACCCCCCAGCTCACACTCTCATTTACATGCACACAAGTACCCTTTTTCTCTCTCTCTCAAATAAATAAATAAATCTTTTAAAAAAATATATATATATATGTAATTGATGAAACCCCTCTGACTTTACTGCCTCTACCATCTCTTTAGCCTACTCTCTTTCCTTATACCAAATCCTCAATTACGGTCAACTGCTTTCTGAAATGAAAGATCCAATGATATGCCCAATGTACCCTAGCTGATATTTGTCAGCATTAATATGATGCATTAATGTAAGTTGAGAATATATACAATTATGTATGCAATTTATTTTTTCATCTTCTAACAAAGTTAAATATACAAGTGGGGCTAAAGTATTATTATAGTAAAATAGAGTATTTTTGTCTTTTTATTTGAGATGCTTTTTAAACCCTGAAAATGTAAAACCATTCGTCTATCATATTACAAGACAAGAACTCAGTTTATGTTTGCTCTAACTTAATTTTGTTCACTTACTTTCTGTTTATATATTCAACCCCCCCCCCAAACCACCAACACACACACACGTATACACCCACCTCAAAGGGGCTAATTATGTTATTAAATACTGGAAGTTCAAAATGATTATTTTCAAAACAAACTAAGGTTGCATGGCTGCCAATTCCTTTTTGTATTAACTAAAGAAAGGGGATACATTTTTATTTCACAGAAGTACCCATGATGTTAGTCTGTTAGTAACATCTGCTGCAAAATTATGATTCAGCATCAGGTCTAGATTCTGAAGAATTTAAAGACATAGTTGAACATGAGGCAAGTGCTTTTTGGTAGAGCACCCAGAAACAGAGGACATTGGTAGCAGGTGCCATGATTTCATTGTTGTGCTCTTTGGCTGTTGGAGTGACCCATTTGTGAAGCGGCAGTATTGAGCCCATGGGAATGGCACACATCCACTGCACTGTCTGCTCTCTGCGTTGACTACAGCCAATAGAATCCTTACTGTTGTTGAAAATTACAAGTATTTTGAAATTTTTTATCTTTTTATTTAAACAGAAAAGTTCTTCTGTAAGTGGGAGACCAAATGTTATGCTTTAGATGAAGCTGGATAGGACAATTGATAATGACTGACATTTTTAGGGTGTTTACAATGAATTTTTGGTGACTTTACACACATGAGCTCTCAGTTTTCATTTTCAAAATTAAAAAAATAGGTTAAAACTGTTTATTCTAAGGCGAGGTTTCTAAACATCAACATACAAGATAACATAGACACTAGTAGTTTTAACTTCCTCAGTTATTAAAATTTTCAGAGTTGAGAAACACATATACTTTCTAGTAAATCTAGTCATGTATTTTAGCCAAGAAATAAGGAAACCCAAAGGAAAATAGGAATCTTGTTCTAGAAAATCAGCCCTGTCTCTTGTGGCATCTTTGAATCCTCAAGAAAATACAATATAGTCTAAAGTCAATTTATGTGTCATTCAGGGAAAAAGCAAGCATATAAACAGATGAAAGCAAAAACAAACCAAACCAAATAACAGCACAATTCCAAGAAACTGTAAGAGTCATAGTTAACACTTAAGGGAGAAAAGACATTTATTCATTTTATTATTTGATTTTGAAAGTTTTAAAACAAATATTTAAAAATTTCACTTGGATGCCTGCTGGCAAGAAGGGAAGCTGAAAAAAAGAAACCACATAACTAAATGTTCCTTTCCTGGAAGCCAATAGGATTCTTAAGTTTTCAATGTAACAGCCACTGAGAGCCCTCCCCATCCTCTAGGGAATGATTCTGAGGCATGTTCCACAAGGTTTATAGATGGTCCCCAGTAGACTGAACCCCAGTTTCCCGAGGTAGTAACCAGCTTGTTCCTGTACTTTTCATTGATTTCTCTCTTTCTTTTATACTTTCCGTGCTTCCTTCCTTATAAGGAAGGAAATTAGGGGTCATCTCCTAACTACCTGTGCGCATGGCCTTTGATAAGTGTCTTCCCTACTGGGAACCCAGATTGAGATGGTCTCTTTACCACTTATCACTGATGATAAAGGGGCTTGGAAACATTTTGCTAAGAACAAATCCACATTGCACCGTTATGTGTGTTTTAATGGAATTTCCTAATAGTATGTCACATTTTGATAGTGCTTTGCAATTACCTACAAGCCTTCAGACCCATTATTTAATTTGGTCCTTAGAGGTTAGTAGTACATGCAATGGTTATTTGTATTTTTCCATGTGAACAAACAGGCACAGAGAGGATAAATGACCTGCCTGAAATCACAGAGATGTGGAAAGAAAATCCAAATATTTCTTTTTTCTTTTTTTTTTTTGCTACATGACCATATGTGTGAAATGCTATTCTATAGTTAGGCCATTCGTCTTTTATTGTCAAATTTATGGAAAGAAAATGTTACTAATTTTAATTCAATTGTACAGTTTCTAGTTGTAGGCCTCTAAAAGGGAATACATTTGTTTCCTGCTTTTCCCAGTGGGGAATATAAATGTACCATTTAATTTTGCAAATTACAGCTGTGGTCCATGCTTATGTACATCAAGCAAGTGATATAATCCAAAGGTGAATGATATAATCCCTGGAAATAGCTCATTAATTGGGAAACTCTGCTATGCAGTTGTGTGATGACTCTTTTCTCTCTTGTTCCCAAAGCAACCTTGTAGGAGAGATGGGGATGGGGGTGGATTGAGTGGGAGTCAGAAAGAAAAGATGAATTATGTTTAGCAAAAAAGCAAATCTTGGGTGATTCATTTCAGATTACCTATGAGGACTGTCAGCTCACAAGAAAGCCTATTCTCCTAAGACTTCCTGAACCACTCTGCAGGATATTAAAGGAAAAATTCCTCCAAGATAAACATTACATCCTTGAATAAAGCATTGTGCTTGTCTTACTGAAAAGACTAATTCTTCAGGTCTGCAATGCTTAATGCTAAAGCATCAAGTTAAAACTACAATGAAACTTCCAGTACTTTCCTAAACAATTAGGAGATAAAATTTGATGTGCAGCTAGGATAGATGGCCATACTGCTTACACTCTGTTACATATCAGTGCATATATAATGCAAGGATTTACCCCTCACTTTAAAGGAGTGTAAAGCTCGGCTAAATGACTAACTTCTTTTTTAAGATTTATTTATTTATTTATTTGAGAGAGAGAGAGAGAGCATGGAGGGGCAGAGGGAAAGAAGCAGACTCCTCCCCGTCCCCGGCCGAATGCAGAGCTTGACCGAGCACTCGACCCCAGGACCCTGAGAGCCAAAATTAGGAGTAGGATACTTGACCGACCAAGCCACCCAGGTGCCCCTAAATTACTTATGTTTTTCTAAAACCCTCCATTTTAAGAACAGCATAAGAAACCTTTGAAAATAAATGAATAGCATCTCTGTTGACAACATTTCCAAATTGAAGATGAGTTTTATTCCGAAACCTCCAGCCTATTTAATTTCTCGTTTGATTTAAGTCAGAGTTTGGGTTTTATAGTGAGGAATTATGGTGTAAACTAGAAGGAATGTAAAACTATACATAAAGTCTACTTCCAAAAAGAGCAAAACTCAAATATTAATACATTTATTAAGCAGATCCTGTCTTATACCTGAAATCTTGTAAGTTTTTGTGGAAATATTTCTAGGATAAATTCGTCTTTATCTTCCATGGGTTTTGAGGGCTACCTGCACTTCTTTTTAAAAGCAAAAGTATTTATTAGTATTATTTTTAAAGATTTTTAAAAATTGAGATATAATTGATATATAACATTATTTTAGTTTCAGGTGTACAACTTCATGATTTCATATTTATATATATTGAAAATGATCACAATTAGTCTAGTTAAGATCCATCGGCATACACAGCTACACCTTTTTTTTTGCAATGAGAACTTTTAAGACCTACTCTCTTAGCAATATTCAAATATACAATACAACAGTCAAATAAGTATAGTCACCGTGCTGAACATCATATGCCCAGAACTTATCTATTTTAGAACTGAAATCCTTGTATCTTTTGTCTCTTACTTCATATCTAGAATTACTATCAAATCAAGAGTAGACCCTCTTTCTCCTTCTCAGCATTTGATTCCAACAGGATCTCACTTTGTTTTCAGATGACTGTGCTTATGGAAAATAATGAAAAACCCTTGTCACTTTCTAGCCTGGGCTGACTTTAGACACCAACCAACCCTTAAAATGTGGTGAGTTGGCACATGGATACACATGATTCAAACACTTCCACTGACACAGAGCAGTAATTGAGTCCAACATGTCCTTTCAATTTTACCAATCCAGATAATTGCTCAATTTCTAAAATTAATTTTGTGCGGCTAGAAGTAACCCTCCTAAAGAAAACATTCTCTTTCAACTCTTGTATATGTTTTGGCTAAATGATATATTTTTTTCATGATCAAGTATAGATTGTATAAATTCCATGTCAAAGGAAGAGAATTCTAAATCTAAGCTGCTGGGTTGGGAGTTTAGTTCATTTTTATATATCCAGCATTCCATTCTGAACTTTGGGTGTGGTAGATTTTGGCCTGAACTGAAACAAATTTTATCATTAACAGAGAGAAAAAAATGTCTGTCTACTTTTTTTTTAAAGTTGTTTTTGTTGTTGTTGTTGTTATGTGTGTGTTTAAATTTTCGTTTTTGCTGTTTGTCTCGGGTTAGGAATATGGAGAAGGTAATATACTGAGACTTTGATTTACTTCATTTAAAAAAAAAGACTAGTTTGAAAGAGGTTTTTATTTCTGGGAAACATAAAGGAGAAAGGAATGTTTTAATGGAAACTTTCCAACCGCCTCTTCTTTTAATCCAGAGTCAGGAAACATTTCTAAAAATAGGATCCGAGTTGACACCATGTTGTGTAGGAGTATGAAAACTGAACCGAACTTGGACCGAAGAGTTCTTGAAATTCAATGTGGAAAATATGTTTTTCTCAAGATGAAGACTGGGGAAGCTATGCTTTCATATTGACAATTAACTTAAACATTAATTAAATACTTTTTGTCTGATGTTTTCTTCCACTCAGAAAACTGAAGTAAATCCTGTAGGGATAAGCTGCTTTTGATATCTATCAAGAGACCGCTTTGAAATTTAACTTTAAGAAGTCAGATGAAGGTTAGTGTTATTCCCTGCAATTTCTCTTGATGGTTTTTACTAGCTGTGAGACCTTGGCTCAGCAATGTTTTCATTCACTTGCAATATTTTCACAGGATCCAATTTCATTTCTAATAGTACCTGTTTGACTTCAGCTTTGGACAAATCCCACTTCTGTGTTTATAACAGATAGATTATTCTTATTTTTAAAAAAGGAGAAAATTTAAATTTCATCTTCTGACAAGTCGAAAGCCTTGGAACAAAAGAATTAACATTTATTTGCCTGCATGAATGCAAATATCTCCAAGGACTTCTTTTGAGAAAATGTATTTCTATCAACCTGACTGTTCTGCCAAGAAGGAGTGAGTTCTTTTATTCTATTCTGAGTTTGATTTCTTGGAGAAGTCCCTGGAGAGAAGAAGGCCATCAATTTTTGTGCTCTGTTATTTGCATCCTAATGATGAAACCACCTTCTTAGTGCTTCGGAATAGGTCTCATACACCTAGCTAAATTTTAGAAGACAGTAAAACTTTGTAAAACATTGCCTGGTGTGTTAATAGCAACTTCCGATTGGGAGTATTGTTTTGAACTCTGTGCCACTGTTGCCACTGACTAGCCATGTGATGCCAGGCAATGATTTAATTTCTCCATTGATGAGATCTAGTTTTCATGGCACACCTCATCCCCAATAACGTCTCCTCCGCAGTGACATTTGCACGTGCAGGAAAGTCAGTGTTCACACAATCCCTGGGCATTGCTGTGAGATTCTTTAGCATTTTTCAAATAAAGACATTAAATTCTATATTCAAATCAGGTGTGAGAAACATTAGCAATGACTTATCAGACCATGTTATTTTTTTTCTCTCTTACCGACTAATTGTTTAGAAATAATAATTAACATAATAGGATCCAAGTCATTATTAACCTTGAATCCAAACAATTGCTTCAGTCAAAAATTGTAGCAGTGGGAGCTGTTTGGAGGCAGCAACCAAGATCATAAAAATGGGAGAGGCAAAGTCAAAACTCGAGAGAGTTTCTTTTTTAAAAAAAAGATTTTATTTATTTATTTGAGAGAGCAAGAGAGAGAAAAAGAGAGCAGAAGCAGGGGGAGTGGCAGAGGGAGAAGCAGACAAGCAAACTCCCCGCTGAGCAAGGAGCCCAACATGGGGCTTGATCCTAGGACCCAGGGATCATGACCTGAACTGAAGGCAGATGCTTAACTGAATGAGCCACCCAGGTGCCCCTGAGGAAAGTTTCTTAAACAAGACACAGTCACAGAGAAAAGACTAATAATTGTTCATATATTAAAAATAAGAACTACTATATGACAAAAGCCATCAGAACAAACGACCAAAGACAAACTGGAAGATTTTTGCAATGAATGCAACCCTATAAGTTAGTATATACGTGTGTGTACGTATATATAATTTATACAAATTCTTATAGAAAACTGAGTAGTAAAATATATTTGAAAAGTAATTTGAAAATATGAGGCATAGACATGGTCATTAAATATAAAAAAATGTTCAATGTTTGGTAACCAAATAACTGTAAATTCATATTTTAAGAGAATATCTTTCACCTATTGGATTGACAGATTTTAGAAAAATAATAATACACAGAATAGACATTGATGTGGAAAAACAAACTCTTGGTGAGACTTGAAATTGGTACAATATTTCTGGAGCTGATTTAGACAGATATATTCTATTTAATAAATTATTTATGTACATTATCAAATTTTAAAAAGTTATAGGGCATAATATAAGATATAACAGGATATTTGTTAAAAAAAAAGAAGAAGAAGAAGAAAAGAAAAGAAAAAGCAGACATATTTATTTGCTATAATTGACCAGAAAAAAGACTGAAGCCCTCTAAGACAAAATGAGGTGACCAGTTATCACTGGGTTTTAAAATGTTAATTATTTAGATTTTCATTTTTCATGTATTTTCTAACTTTCCTATAATAAAAGTACATCCTTTGTGAAATAGAGAAAATAAAATTCCTAAAGATGAAAAATGAGGTTACTGTTTATACATTTATCACATTTATTATTTAGAAAATAATAAGAATGTGGAAAATATTTCAGGTAATATTTATCACATTGGTATTTAAAATAGAGTAAATCTGGAAAACTTAAATGCCTAATGAGGAATGGTTAATAAACCATGGTACCTCCATGCAATGGAATTATTACTCTTTCTTTTAAAAGATTTTATTTATTTATTTGACAGAGAGAGAGCACATGAGTGAGGGGGAGGGGCAGAGAGAGAGGGAGAAACAGACTCCCTGCTGAGGAAGTAGCCTACCTGGGCTCAATTCTAGGACCCTGGGATCATGACCAGAGCCAAAGGCAGACACAGAACCAACTGAGTAACCCAGGTGCCCCTTACTCTTATTAACAGAAGAGAATACTAATGTTTCATGGAATAAGTGGAACATGGTAAGATCTAATTATCAGCAACAACATTTACATTTACACAGACACAAAGGGAAAAATGATGGGGTAAGCACACACAGAGTCCACAGCCCACCCCACCGCCATACACATCTGCCAGCTGTCCACTGAATACACACATATTCTGTCAGACCAAAATGTTCATAGGGTTTATGCCTGCTTTGTGCAGAGTATGAGTAATTTTAATTTCCTTTTCTATATCTGCTTGAATTTTCTAAATTCTCCACATTGAGTAATTATCACTATTTTAAAACACCCCAGACCACATTTAAATGCCCTTAATTCTTGACATAATCTTCATGGTATTAAGCAAAAAAGTATATCATTGTGTAAACACTTTGCCATTAATTTATTGTATTTTCTTCTCCCTACAATTCCCACACTGAAAATATTCTATCTCTGCTTTGCTGTTTTGTGCTTACCTTCTCTCTCTCTCAACTTTGCCCATTTAATTTTGCACAGGCTACATTTTTTTTTATACTCGGTTTAATATCCATTTTCATGGAGGCTTAAACAAATATTCTCCATGATTATCACCTCACAAACTCTATACTCACTGAAACACCAAGTGAACAAGGCTACCTGGAAGTTTGAGGGTTCAATTTCTCAGAGGCTATAGGAACAACTTTTGTAGTGGGGAGACTGAGTTAATGGCTTTATTTCTTAGTTAATATTCTATTGTTTTAATTGAAAATAAGTTTAGCAACTTATCATGAATGGTTTCCTACAAGTGTTGTACAAACTTTTCATGAGAGATTATTTTTTTCAATGACTCATTTGTGACATTACTACCTGTGGGTCATCTGTTTTTACCTTGGGTCTGACTGGAGTAATGACATTATCTTTGTAGGCCTTGTGCCTAGGCCAGAATTGAACAAAATTGCATTTTAGTGCCACCTAACTAACTATGCAGTGTTATATTTTCCACATGTTCTTGAAACACTAGTTATTTTATACAAATCAAAAATTTATTTTTGAGGAAAAAGTTCCATTTTCCAATATAATATTTTATTAGTGTACTTTATTACACTAAACTAAAATGTCATCATTTCTCATTATAATTAATGGAAGACTTTCAGCCATTTTTATCTCTAAAGCAAAGAGCTACTAAAAAAACCTTTTAATTAGGTAAACAATATACAAAATTGGAAAATGTGATGAGAAAATGAAATCTCCTTTTCTGAGATTGAGACTGAGAATTGAGATCTGAGACTGAGAATCAAAATCTAACTCCCTATTGAGGAACAAATAAATATTCATTCATTTTTTCCTTTCGCAAACACAATTTCTTTCTGTGTTAGGATTTTTAAAAATCAGAGGTTAAGAAGGCAAGTTGTGATTTTCAATGAAATTTTTTTCTGAAATTTAAAATATCTGTTTGATTTGTAGCATTTTACACAAAAGTGTGAATTGTTAGTACATGACATAGGAAAATAGACTCATAATTTTCTAAAATTTATAGTTCAGTTTAACCAAGCAATTTTCTAAATAAGTTTAAAGAAATAGGTTTTAAACTCATACTTAATACTTGATATTTATACACGCCTAAGCCAGTATGCTTTATTAAGAATAACCCAGAAAGACATGAAGAAACTTGATGTCACCTTTGCACTTCGCATCTGGGAATGTGAAGTGCTTTCAGAAGAGTGTGCTATGATCATCAAGTGATTAACAAGGACTTAGGTAAAGGTCATATGTAAAGAAAGAACCACCTTTCTTTTTCTGTAATTTTGGATGGCTCTGGTAGAAATAAGAAGAGATATTTATCCTATGTTTAGTATTAATATATGTAATTAAATATAGGCTGAAAAATTATCCCATAACATAGCATGTCTCCTTCCACTATTGAACATATGGTGATTTTTACCTTTCATTTCATATTATTTCCCAAATTATCTGTCATAAGTATGTTTTGCAATTAAAAAAGACCTTATTTTGTCTCTCCTGTTTCAAGCTTTTTGTTCAAATTAGAAAATTACTACTTTCCATAAGCTGTCGTTTGTATTTCTAAAGTTGTCTTTTGAATTGTATCCAGAGGTTCATTCTATTTGACTAAGAATTCCCTTTAGATACAAGATTGTTTATTGTTATCAGTTGTATATGTGCCTGTCACTATTAGCAAAGTTGTTTTGTTTTTTAATTTGGCCATTATGCTGGCAAATTCTAGGTAGCAATCTAGACACAATTTTTTACAATTTGTTTTTTATTTTCTTTCTGCATGGTGTTTCTTTAAATCTTTCCCCCTCTTTGAAAGAAGCTGGAACTTCATAATCCTGTTAAAATCATACCTCCAATTACATGGTAGTTATCCTGTAAATTCTCTATAGGTATTTTCATTCTTACATTATTACCTCTAATTTTGTAAAAATGTCTAACTAGTATGAAATCCCAATACAATGTAAAATTCTCTGAAAGATTTTAATATAATAATGCAGTTTTATGTAGAATAACTTATTCTATGGATGTAATGCATCTGGCATCCTGCATCCTTGAGGGGACCTTTACTCTCTGGCACACCTGTGCCACTGCATTTTCTCGTATCCAGGTGGATTTGTCAAGTGGATGTCCATTACCACGTACTTTCAATTTTCTTAGAGTTCTTGTGTTTATCTCAGGACTTTCATTTTGTAAACTTTATATACACTTTTTGTCTAAACTGACTGGATATTCCAGGGTATTTATTTCACCATCCTTCGGACCCATAGTGGACAGAGACTGAAGTGTCATCTTGCCTTCATGGGCCACAATCAACTGACCAGGTCCCAGGAAACTGCCCTCATTGGCTTGCCAGCCTCGTCTTGAAAGATGTCCATGACAGAAGCTACAGCGTGACACAGACATTTCACAACCTAGGAGCCATCCCAAAATATGTTAAGCATTTCATGACAATCTGTATAGATGACTTAAAAAAATTATTGTTATGGTTAAAAGTTTATGCAGTTCAATTAGCCTTTCAGAGTTGAGGGAATCTGGGAGGGGAAGAGATTTCATCAGTTATTCAGGAATGGTTTTGCAAGGGGAACTAAGTCTACTGATCTCTAGGGATAAGGTCATGTCTTGCTTTTGCAGACTGCACTGTATTTCCATATATACCATTTCATTTTTACTTTCCTACCCACCTATTAGAATCAGAAGAACTGATATTATTTTCAACACACTAAGAATATTGTAGCAAGAGACATTTTATCCTAAATAAGAGTAGGGGCATTACGTGTTTTGTTCATGTTGTCTTCCCAATACCTAGGACATCTTTTGGCACATATTAAATTTCCCATAGGTATCTGCCGAACGGATGAATGATAGGAAAATTTGGCCCTACCTCCACCCACTCAAGGATTCAGGTTCTTGACTCAGAGTTCTTTTTCCTTGTACCACTAAACTTATTTCTTAGAATGACAGATTAAACAAATAACAAAAAGTATTCAGAAATAATTTTCTGTGTTATGCAAACTTTTATTGAAAAAATGTTCACTCCTACGTGGACTCAACGATGTGTATCTAACATGGTTATTAATACTCCAAGTACATGCTTTATTAAAGTCTGTTGATATCCATAAACTCAGTGGTGTCAAAACAGGTTTATGGAAACCAAAAGTGAGGTAAAGGTCTCATGGTTAAGGGACATAAAAAGCTAGTTATGAGCCCCTATTTACTGAATACCATCCCTGAAAATATATCAATGGTCAAACAAAGAAAACATTTGTACAATCAGAACTGATTATGTGTCTAGCTCACATTTACCAAATCGCAGCCAATTTAACATTTTATTTATACTCTAAGAAGTCGTGAACAAATACATATGACTAATAATATCCGGTGCTGGTGTTTAAGACAACAAAAATTCAAGAACCAAAAAAGACTTTCTATCTTAATAATTGGCTCAGAAGGAAAGGTGAATGATATATTTAGAATAAGTGAATGCAAAATTGTTTTTCAAGTTGAAGTAACTAACCCCATAGGAAGTCTGAATTGAAAAGAACTGATTATAGGTATAATTCACTCCAAGTGCCCCTGGGCTACATAGTGCTCAGGGGTGAGCTCAGAAGTGATTGAGCTGTCACAGCTCAAGAAACAGTTTGGGGCCAGATACCTGGAGAAATTGACAAGCTCTTCTCAAAAAAACAGCCCCCAATACCATGCAATCGCCTGTTGCATATGAGACCAAAAAAAAAAAAAAAAAAAAAAAAAAGACAAAAAAATGAGAAAAATAAGATAATGGATGCTGCGATAAAAATGAAAGGATATGGAACATTTTTCTCCATTTCAGAGCCAATTGCTGTTATAAAATATAAAAGTTCATTGTTCTTGAAATGAAGGAGTGAGGGCTTCCTGAAGTTCACCCTTTTACTCTTTTGTCACTGGTGCTTATTCTGTCTTTGTCACTGCTACATCATTTCATCATTCTGACAAATATTAAAAGGGAAAACATTTTTATGACTTTAATAATAAATTTTTATAAAACTCATAAAAAATCCATTTTCTGACAAATAAAAGGAAATGGTGACAGGTTTTTCATGTTTTTGAGGTATTAAGGGATAATTTAGTGTATGGAAAATGTTTAATTTTCTCTCTTCTCTCTTCATTTGGAAAAAGCTCTCTAGAGCAATATTAGTAAAAGTTATCTTGAAAAGAAATGCTTCTGCTGTTCTTTCTGGCTTTAGTCAGATATAAATTTAAAACTAGGCCCATGTAATTGAAATTTTAAAGAGGCATTTATTCTTAATAATTACTTTAATTAATGATAGAAACAAGTATTTTTGTAGGTCCCAGATACAACCTATTGGCAGATTCTACCTCTTATCTCCACAAATGTCTTTTTAAAATAACATTATTTATCAGTGGAAGACACAAATGGTACAGTGTTTGGCCTAAATGTTCTTTTCCTTAGAGTACTTGAATCCTTTCAGAAAACATTATGTAAATTATGAATTAGTAAACTGTATTTATAAATAAATGTGTGTGTGGATAAGACTTGAATATCAACTGCTCTATGTACATGTTATTATTTTGCAGTGCTGTTATATTCATCCTTTGACTTAGAATATTTGGCAACTTGCTGCCAATTATTTTTTCTGTATCAGTTCAATCTTCTTACTTCTCTTTAATTCTTATACATTATTTATCTATTTCAGCCTATCAGATTACCCCCAAATTTAGTGTTTTAACAAATTAAACTTTTGTTTTTAATCTCACACATTGTCTTAGATTCAGAAATTTCTAAGCATCCTAGCTTGGCAGTGTGGCTCAGGATCTTTCATGAAGGTGCAGCGAGATGTTGGCCAGGGCTCCTTTTATCTGAATGCTGACAGCTGGGGTGAGGATATCTGTTTTGAAGTAAGCTCACCCAGCTGAGTGTTGGCCAGAGACCTCAGTTTCTCCCTATGGGACTTCTCATGATGTGACATCTCACTTCCCCAGGATGACTGACTAATACCGTTTTTAATACCATTGCATCTTCTAAGATTTTTTTTTCTTTAGTCACTTAGCAACTATATCCAGGATTTCTTTCTTCATCTCAGCATCAGTCTTCCGCCATGCTTTCTAAATAAAATTGCTGTCTTCTAGAGGATCAAAATAAATCTTGAAATGCCCTATTAAGATTAAATAAAGGAAATTGAGGGCACCTGTTTACTTCTCCTACTCTTAAACCTATCAAAATTAGAAATACTAAACTTAAAAAAGAATAAATACTTATGGTTCTGAAAAAGAAAAAAAAAAGGTTTCACAAGTGGACCGGTAATTAGAAGAAAAATTTGGAAGCTAGAAACTAGATAGGATGACATTCAAAGAGTTAAATAATACATGATCCCTAAAACAGTGCAGAGCTAACAGCAAGCCATGGCCAGGGTGCTCACATAGGGCAGAGGCCTTAGCAAAGGATCCCAATAACCCAGAGAAACACAGGCCACTACCTATCCTAATCAATCTATTTCTCTAATACTGTGAACAGATAACCAAAAATTATAAGAAATAATTAACAGTGGAAAGCCATTTGCATGAAATATAAGAACAAATGTGAAGAAACAGAATTTACCCTGGAAGAAAAAGAGATCATTCAGGTAATTATTTGAGGATTTTTAAAAAATTTTCCTGCCTGTTCAGTGATACATTTTATTCACTATTATTATTTTTGTAGTGGAAGTCATTTAGAGTATCTTTTCCACTATCCTGCCAGAAATTGAATTCTAAAGAGCTTTGTAAATATAAATAAAATTCTAACCCATCTTCAAATTTGCTATGAATTAAAGACATCTCTTGGACAAAGAATGATGTTTGCATCAGGAGCAGAACTCAAGACCGAAAAATTTTTTAAATTATTTAAAAAATACAAAACAAATGGTATAATTAAAGATACAGCCTATAATTAAAACTGGAAGACAGTATTATAAGTCTCTCTCTATATATATATAGACAGATAGATAGATAGATAGATATCTAGATATAGTCAAGTTCCAGGATCCATACTAAGAAAGTTGAACTTACGGTGAAAGTCAGCAATTGGAATTCACACAGAGCTCTTGTTAAACCTATAAGGCATCTGGTTGCATGTCTTTGTAAAAATGGCTACAACAAGTGAGCCTTTCTGTTTCGTTTATTTAGCTAAGCTAGTCTGCCAGTGAGGTAGTATTAGAAATTCATAGTTATGTTATCCCTTATAATTAGATAAAAGTATCATGCGAAGTAAGTCTCTAGCAAACCTAAGTTGGTTTTATCTTTAACTTTAGAAATGGGAAAGTGAATTTCTATTTGAAGAATGTCACATATTATCATACATGAACACAGACAGGCTCTATTTCCTCTTCTTCTTTGACCTGTGACTAGCCCATTAGAAGGCAATTGTCCAGTGTTAGCTGTTGACTGACTCATGGAAGAGTGATGACCCATAGGAACACCATGGCCTGAATTTTGCTTTAAAAATTTCTTCCCTGTTCTGTATGCCTGCCTTTTACTTTCTATTTTTTTTTATTAAAAATTCACTATTTCTTGCCACATGATAAACTAGATGAGTCTGGAAAAGTATTGTTGTAAATCTATAAAATTGTACAATTTAAGTAATGGTGTCTGGTATTTCAAACTGAGGAACCTGAAAAAATACTATTATTGTGGCTCTGAACACTATCTACTGTACAAGAAAGGTCTCATAAAAATTAATTCATAATGTGTATAATTTCAGGAAAGGAAGAGAAGAGAGCAAGGAAGGACAGAGAAAAAGGAGGGAGGGAGGAGAAGTTAAGCAGACTTTTTTCAGTCCCAGAAAAATGTAATGAAAAAGAGAATCACAATTTTTAGTTAGAAAAATGTGAAGGGCCCATGAAGTTTTCTTTGTTTAGGTCCTTTTTCACTTAACATTTCAAAACATAAGGTACTTAGATCACTAAGGCTAGTTCCTAATAATTCACAAAGGCAATGAGATCATTGGTTTTGTACACATAAAACATAGAAAGTGTCCTTAGATTTGAAACCATAAAAATGTCATGCATTTATTTGGTGTTTGTTTTTAAATATACAACCTAATGTATCTTTTATATATATATATATATATATAATGTGAATCAGCACTCTGAGGTAAATGAAATATGAATTAAAGGAATATTGTATCTACATTGTGGGCCCTTCTTACAGGGAACAAACAACATCAGAATATTGTACTTAAATCTGCAAACTATATTTTGAGGAGGCAGTTGAAAAACTAAGAAATATCCAGATGCCTCACAAGATATGGTGAAAAATCTGTAAATTATTTCATATGAGAAACAGGTGAAAAGGTGGGGCTGCTGAGCCTAAAACAGAATGGATGCACGTAAACCATCTTTGAATATTTAAAGTCTTGAGTTTTGATCTGGGTGTAGTAGTACAGTGAGTATATTTGCATAGAAAAATAGATTAGAATTGATGTGCATTGCTTGAGAGGGAAAAATTAAGAAGAAGAGGAAAGTTATGAAGTAGATTTCAACTCAAGATTAAAAGGAATCATTTAAAAACTGAAATAACATCACAATGGAGATTCCTTATGCAATAGTGGGTCCCCATCATTGAGTCAAAGGCAGATGAGCATCTCTCAGAAATGCTGAAGTTCTCTCAATCTTAAAAGGAACTTGTGTAAAATGAGTCCATGGGTTTTTTAAAACCCACAGATATCACTGGGGTCAGTTCAGTGCTTTTGCAAGCTTCAGTGGCTATTGAGAAAATATAGAGAAAGGCAATTTGAATGGCCAACAAAAAGAATGGGCTTCTTAAGAAAATATACTAAATATAAAATATAAATATACTAAATATAAAAATATACTAAAAGTATTAGGACCCTCATCTGTAAAGTTAAAGATAGAATTCAAAGTTTAAAAGAATTGGAAAGTTTATTTACATTAATATTGAGAGACTTTGTAATACATGTTATCCTTTAACCCACATTTAAAAAATGAAGACAACATCTAATTTCAGAAATAAAAACAAAAAAGGAATGATAGCCACAATACTGTTAATGCAGTTCTGGAATAAGAGGCCGAGAAGTGTCCCTAGTGGGCCCCCAGGCTGTCTCCATTCTAATTAACCATAGCTGTGGCAGATTAATCTTTGTAAAACCTTCAGCCAAAGCCCTACTGGTGTCACTCTCCTATTCCAAGAATCCTTCCAAGTCCTCTGAATTATTTTTTTTTAAGATTTTATTTATTTATTTTAGAGAGAGAGGGAGAGCAGAGGTAGGGGCAGAGGAAGAGGAAGACAGAGAATCTCAGATAGACTCTGCTCTGAGAGCAGAGACCAACGCAGGGCTGATCTTGCAACCCTGAGATTGTGACCTGAGCCAAAAACAAGTGTTGGACACTTAACCGACACTTATGAACAAAGTTCAAATGTGATGTCATCTATGATTTGACATCAACTGTCTACTCAGACCCACTTTCAATCAGCTGTTGGTACTTTCCATATTTCATGCCGTGGCTTTAGATGTTCCCACATATTTGGCATGGTTTTCCTTCCAATTTCTGCGTATATCCAACTCTGAACTATCCTTGAGACCTAGTTCAGATGCTATCATCTCCGCAAAGCCTCTTCTGATCCTCCAGGTTGAAACAAGCTCCCTTTCTCAACTCTCTTCTTAATGTCACTTAAATTCTTTACACTCAAGTACATGTCCTAGTTCACCCCCTGAGAGTTCACCCCTTAAACTTCTATAAGCAAAATCCACCTCTTAGGATTCCATGTAGGGTCTTGAATATGGCAGGTGCTTCATATGTGTCTGTTAAATGACAATGAATATTCTGCCACACCAAATCATTACAAAAAATGTCACTGAGTCCCCAAAACAATCTACCCTGCTATACCATTCATTCAGGGTCAAAACCATGGGTCCTATCAAGGAAAGGCAGCAACAGCCCAGGGAGCAGATAACACAGCTGCCCACACCAAGCCCAGATACAGCATGTGGATTGCTCCTATCACTCTCTGTTCTCTTACCCTCTCATCCTTACGTTACATTTGTAGCTTGTGGGAAGCTGGGCACAGGCCACCCAAATTGAATAGTAAATCTAGAGACATACTCTTTCTTCATATTTCTTAATGAGTCATTGAGTGAAAATTTTTTTAGCCTCCATAATCTGCTCTGGCCACCACCATCCACACCAGCCCTTCTTCATTGTCTACTTTCATTTTCTTCTATTTCCAGTTTCTTTAATTTCCCATCATCATTTGATGTACGGAACTGACATTTTCCCCTAACAATTACTTCTTAATTTACTCTATCTTAATACCTTTTACTTTCCCCTATCTTACGAAAACTACCTCTCTGAAAAATCAGATTTTGAATCTAATATGTTGTATGTCAGTTATACCCAAATTAAAAAGAAGTTATTTTATTCCAAAAAAAAATTTATTTACTTATTTGAGAGAGAGAGAGGGTGGGGAGGGGCAGAGGGAGAGAGAGTCCCAAGCAAACTTCATGCTGAGTGTGGAGACCAACATGGGACTCAATCTCACAATCCTGAGATCAAGACCTGAGCCGAAACCAAGAGTTGTAGGCTCAACCCACTGTGTCATGCAGGTGCCCCCCAAAATGAGATCTTTTAAGCAAACTTATTTGGATGCTCTAGATAATTCTTCTCCATGTATCTTTGTCAGTAGACCTACTAGACTTAAGATCATACAATAAATATAATTCTATGAACAAAAGAGCCATGCAGTAAATCTTGGTGATGACATTAATGATGATGTGTTCTTACAGGAATTTCCTCCCATTTTTTTCTTTATTACTATCTTTTATTTATTTTCATATGAATAAGACATGCTGTGTCTGTGACAAGATCATATGCTGCTAATTTTTCACAATATAAGGTGAACAAAAAGCTTTTTCAACTCAATTCAGATTTCTGGCTTACAAATTGTGTTTTCTTTTCTTTTTTTTTTTTTAAGATTTTATTTATTTGTCAGAGAGAGAGCAAGCACAAGCAGGGGGAGCAGCAGGCAGAGGGAGAGGGAGAAGCAGACTCCCTGTAAAACAGGGAGCCCAATGCAGGGCTTGATCCCAAGACCCTGGGATCATGACCTGAGCAGAAGGCAGACGTTTAACCAATTGAGCCACCCAGGTGTCCCACAAATCATGTTTTCATATTAAAAAAAAAAAAACTCTAATACTTAAATTTTACTAGGATTAACTACTAGAGATTTCCATATCTTCATTCATTATCTATTTTCAAAGTCACCCTTATAATAAACTTAGTTTCACTCTTTACTCTTCCCAAAAGAGAACTGAAAACCTAAGGATGACACTCATATAATTGGCATTTTATTTCAAAGTCCGATGAGTTTGAAGACATATCTGGGCATGTCTAGGTGAGCTGTCCCAGATGTGTTCTTGCACATAGGACTGAGGCATATCCCAAGAGCAAACTCACAGTGTAGGAAGGAATTGGGCTCAATGAGCCTAAACACATTAAAATGTTTTGAATAACTGGAGGGGAGAGAGAATGTCTGAATTTGGATGGTATCTATCCTATTTGTCTCCCAAACCCCAGACAGCTAGACTCTATGGAACACAAGCAAGCAAAAATGGAAAGGACAGTTTCAGTGACGTCTCCATAGCTGTACCTTCTCTACGCACAACATCAAAGACATGATGCCATGAGAGCTTCCATGTGCCTAAGGCCTTGCACTTGGCAATGGCTGGGACACAACAGGAGAATCATGGGGTTCTAGGGAACAGCATGGGTGTCAGAAAGAGCAGATGTTTTTGGACATAAGGGCAAAATATCTGCAACTTCCAAGAAATACCAAGGGGTCGCCTTGCATCTACTTGAGGTCATTTGGACAGATGGGGTGAAAACCAATGAAATTAGGTCACTGCTGTTTATGGGACTCCACCTGTGCCCACAGGCTGGTGAAGCAAGAGAATACTCAGGTTTCACATAATATTGCTCCTAATCTTCCCAACACACTGGGGCAACAAAAAAAGAATAGCACGTACACACAAACACAAACACACACATCCCTCAGACTGTGTATTACATTTCTGTAATTTTTCACTTTTAAGGCTTCCCTTGATAATCATTTAAGCCATTTATATTAAAAAAAAGTAGTGGAAAAGCACATGGCCTCCTTCCCTGGAGTCTGCATACCTTCAGATGAGTACGTACATCACAACACATCTCTGTCGCATAGGTAAACATAGAAGGATGTCTTTCTTTTACAAGTGCAGCACTGTACGAATAATTCAACACTAATGCCTAAGGGACTTCTAACAGTGTTTCTCATTCTGTATTCAACATCATCACTAAATTCACTAGCAGGTGGTGAAATTTACGGCTGTACTTTCTTATAAGCACTGTCCTAGGTAAAGCCGAAGAACCATCACTAACTGTTGGATGGAGTCAGTAGTCACTGAATTGCTATTTGCAGTAGTGGAGGCCTGAGGCACAGGTGTACAAATCAGACACTGGGGAATGGCATCTCTGCTTATTGCTTTTATTATTACTGAGCAAGAGTCATGTTCTCATTCTGGCTTCTGACAATTGTTCTCTCTGGACCTTCTGTAAAGGGCCAGTTGGTGCTAATAACTTAGGAAAGGTACAAATATTTATGAGAATTGCATTTGGTTCTGCTGTAGGTTTTGTACCCAGTATAATAATCAAAATCCACCATCTCACCTGTCATCAATGTTTGTGACCCAAACAGGACTGGGCCAACCAATTCTACATAAAAGATTACCAAGGAGAAAAAAGGTGGCCAGTAATCTAAGATGGTGCCCAGGAATCAACTGGAGGGGTCTTATTAAGATGTAGATCATGACAGTACATCTGGGGGTTGGCCCAGGGATTTGCATTTCTTTTTCTTTTCTTTTTTTTTTTAATTTATTGATTTGACAGAGAGAAACAGGGCAAGAGAAGGAACACAAGCAGTGGAAGTGGGAGAAGGAGAAGCAGGCTCCCCTCCAACCAGGAATCCCCAATATGGGGCTCTATCCCAGGACCCTGGGATCATGACTTGAGCTGAAGGCAGACACTTAACTACTGAGCCATCCAGGCACCCCAAGATTGGCATTTCTAACAAGCTCTCAGTTGATGCTGAGGCAATTCAAGACAATTGTCTAAGGCAGAGTATAGGGTCCAAGAGAGAGTGGTATCTTGTATGCCAAACTAAGGGGCTCAGGAATGATTCTGTGGTCATACAAAACTACAGAAAACCTTTACATTAAAAAATGGCATGATCAATTCGATGTTTGGGGAAGATGAGGGTCTGCATCAAATGAAGCTTGGTGATTGATACAATGGAAACAAAAGGAATTCAAAAATGTGTTCTCTGTTTACAAGGGGATTGCCAACTTGTAAAGGACAAAGGACATTGAGCATTCATATTTTCTTGTAACCCAAGTGTACCATCAGTGTATGAGCTCAAGTAACAGCAGATACAATTTCATGCTGTAACTTCACTGGCTGTGGTACTTACCTACATATTTGGGGGAGCTCATAATACCTGTGCCTCCCACTCCTGTTATTACCAAGGGTCTCCCATGCGTTGTGTGGGTTCAGGAGCTGTTCTTTTGTGTTTGGTTCTGGTTTCCTTATTGACTTGAGGCTAGTACTTATTCCTGTCTGTGCCCTCTGTGACCTTCTGCCCTCCTCCCAGGACTGGCTCCTGGTGGTTTCAAAACTGCAGAACACTGGGTGAAAAGCTTAGGATATTCTATCGAAGGGAACCCTTATTCCCCACCCCTGAGATTTTCTTTCATGTGGAGGAACATCCATTAATGTAACACTATGGTCCTCTCCTCACCTTTCTCTTCATTCCAATGTACTTCTCAACTAGGGAAGATATGTAGAAGGGAAAAACATAGGTAGTCTAGCTTCTTTTTCCTTTCTCTAAAACAGTGATTCTCAAAGTGTCAACTTGGAACCAACACATCAGCCCTACTTGTAAATTGCTAGAAATGCAAACTACTGGGCCTGTACCAGACTTACATAATCAGAAGCTGGGGAGTGGAAGATGAGGCCCAGTGACCTATGGTGTAGATGCCCCCTCTGCGTGGATTCTGGGGCAGCGGTTCAGAATTTTAGAGTGTCTCAGATTTACTCCCAGAGGTTCTCATTCTAGAGAAAGTTGTATAAGAGCAATACCTATTTACTCTTCCTATAGCAAACAGATATGTTTATCAGAAAAAAATAGTTTTAGCCCAAAATAAGGCAACACATAAACACCCACTTTGAAGAATAACAAAGCATAATTTGTGAGGAAAATTACACCACTCTTTCTGACCCAGCTAAGATTTGTAATCAGGAAAGAATGGGCTGCTTATTTTTAAAAATAACAAAGAACTTTGCACTTCTTTAGGGAAAGGAATTTTATGCGTAACATTAACTTTAAGTGCACAGCCTTGAAGAGACTCTGATTCCTGAACTTACTCTTCTGCTCTTCAGTCAGCTGTGATTCATTATTTACTGTAGAATAAACTATGACCTAAACCAGATCTACTGCGGTGAGAAAGAAGCCTTAATATAAATATGTCATTCAGGGCCACACTCACAGGGCCACACGTAGAATGTGAATCTCGGCACTTTCATGGAGAACACATCTCCAGAAAATACTTGAAGCATTTATTCATTAAACATTACAGACATTGTTTTCTGAGTACCTACACTGTGCCAAGCTCTGAAGCTATAAACATGACAATTTATAAGAAATTTGGCTGTGTATGTGTGAAAGCATTTTGTCAATCATTTTGTTAGCATGGATATGTGATTGAAAAATGCATGTACATGTGCCAACACAGCCATCTCATTCAGTTTTCCCAAGAGCCTGATGAGATGGGAATCAGTCTGACTTTTCTGGATGAGGAGCTGAATGAGGCTTAGTCACACTGTCACCCTTGCTTCAGCTTTCAACTCCTTTCTTCCTTACTTCCTGCAAATAGCCTCTTGTCCTCCATAATTAACTGATTTACTCTTTTTCTTTCTTTTTTAAAGATCTATTTATTTATTTGAGAGAGAGAGAGAGAGAGCCCTGGGGAAGGGGGGGGGGGAAACAGAGGGAGAGGAAGACAGAGTCTTAAGCAGACTCCAGGCTGAATGATGAGCCCAACATGGGGCTCCATCTCAGGACCCTGAGATCATGACCTGAGTTGAAAACAAGAGTCAGATGCTTAACTGACTGCACCACTCAGGTGCCTCCATAACTGATTTACTCTTAAGTACATGTTCCTTTAGGCAATAGACGGGAGATGGCATTACTACTGGGAGATTAATAAGGCAGCCATGCTGGACTGAGTGATGTTCCCTCCCAAAAAGATGTCTACCCAGGACCTGTGAATGTGACCTTTTTTGGAAAAGAGATAGTGCAGGTCTCAGTAAGTTAAGGATTTCAAGATGAGATGATCCTGGGTTGCCTGAATGAGCCCTAAATCCAATGACAAGGATTTTTATAAGATGAGGAGAAGACACAGACAGAAGAGGAGGAAATCCAGGGGCAAGACCATGTGAAGAGGGAGGCAAAACTTGGAGGGGTGCTGACACGAGCTATGGAGCACCTGAGACCATCAGAAGCTTGAAGAGGCAAGGAAGGAGGATCCCCTAGAGCTCTAAGAGGGAGTAGAGTCCTACAACACCTTGATGATGTCAGACTATAACCTCCAGAGTTTCCAGAAAATCCATGTCTGTTTGAAGCTTCCAATTTTGTGATAGTTTGAAGCTTCCAAATTTGTGATAATTTGTTATGACTATGGCAGCCCTAGGAAATGAATATAGCCATTCATTTCTTAAATTGCTCTCCTAGAGTAATGGATAGAAACCATGTTCTATCATGACAAATGTCTATTCATCATCTTTCCTTAGTTCTTAATCTTTTGATAGCAAGTGTTCCATTGTCAAATGTAACCTATTCTGTTAAAATGCTTGCCAGTGAAACATTCTTGAAGAAGAACTTGAAATATTGGGGCAAAGTTTGGAATTCTTCCATGGATTTTTTTATTATAATTTTTTAAATTTTTTATTAACATATAATGTGTTATTAGTCCCAGGGGTACGGTTTGTGAATCGGCAAGTTTACACACTTTACAGCACTCACCATAGCACATACCATTCCCAATGTCCATAACCCAACCACCCTCTCCCTCCCCCCCACCAGCAACCTTCAGGTTTTTTTTTGTTTTGTTTTTGTTTTTTAAAGATTTTATTTATTTATTTGTCAGAGAGAGAGAGGGAGAGAGAGCAAGCACAGGCAGACAGAATGGCAGGCAGAGGCAGAGGGAGAAGCAGGCTCCCTGATGAGCAAGGAGCCCGATGTGGGACTCGATCCCAGGACGCTGGGATCATGACCCGAGCCGAAGGCAGCTGCTTAACCAACTGAGCCACCCAGGCGTCCCCCTTCAGTTTGTTTTGTGAAATTAAGAGTCTCTTATGGTTTGTCTCCCTCCCAATACCATCTTGTTTCATTTATTCCTTTCCTACCCCCAAGTCCCCTACATTGCCACTCAACTTCCTCATATCAGGGAGGTCAAAAGTTTGAAATTCTTAATGAACATGGAACTATTCCTAGAAGATGAAAAATAAAAGAGATAGAAATAGAGAGATGGGGGTTTGGGGAGGGGGAGAGGCAAATCTATTTGTTTGGAATTACATTTGAACTGATTTTATTCTACAACTAACTTTTAAGATTATATTTCTTGAGTTCAGTCATGCTGATTTCTTATAGAAGGAAAATGTAGGAAAGTTTCAGAATGATTAAAGTGCTCTAACCAGCATGAGTTTCTCCAGGCTTTGGTAACACCCACAGGCGACATTAAGCCCTGTGGCAGTACCCTGCTCCCAGCAAATCCGGATTCCTGCCGCTATAACCATTGATCCTGTGCCTCCTTTCAAAGACTTTAATCACAATGCGTTTCTTTCAGGCGATTAGCTGAGAAATACAGCTCTGTGCAAAGCCTCGCCACTGGGTTTTCCTTATTGTAAACAATTATTTTCATAATTTTCTTTTATTTATTCACTATAAAGTGAAAAGGAAGCAAAATCAAAGTGATTTTTCCCCTAACTACCCTCTGCACAGTGTACTAGACTGTATAATTACAAATTTATCAGAATAAGTAGATGCAGGTTGAGATTTTAATAGCATTTTTTTAGCCAGCTGACTTTGGAAGTATGTATTAGAGACTTAGAATATAAAAGAAATGTAGAGCTCGCCATAGTCTGTGACTCATGCTGCTCGTACATGCTGGGTGAGTGGGCTTCTGGGATATATTTACTGTGAAGGATAGGTACAGAGAGATAGTATGATCAGATGACCCTTGCTCTTTTGAGCTGAGGACAACTATACAGAAAGAACTCTGGACAGGCTTTATGGAGTGGAACAAAAAGAATAGATGGACCTTGCATCTAGAAATTTCTAAAGGGGATGGCATGTGGTCTCACAGTATGTGGGTGGATTCTCAACAACTTATTTAAGCAAAAATTATACTTGGAATAAATTTGGAAACAGGACTCTCCATTTAGTGTTTTCAAAGAGTCCATGCAGTGGGAATTTCCTCAGGATTTGAAATGAATGTTTACTTTTGAGGTGTTTCCAACAGTAATTTCACTTCATTTTCTCATGTACTTTTAGGAAATTCAGAAGTTTCTTGGGACTGGCTGAAGAAAAAAATAGGAAGAAAGTTTCACTCTTTCATATCTGCTGAAACTTTCTAATCATAGCCTTTTGGTTAGTCATAAATTCTGCATATCTTCTCTTGTAAGGATTACCAAGGCTGTGTTGTAACACCCAAGATGGTAAAGAATCTTTCTTTCTTTCTGTCATCCAGAGTCAATTAGAGTTTTCTCAATCAGTTCTCTGTTGAAGTGCCCTCTGATGCACTCGATAAAATTCTTCAACCCCATAAAAGTTGCCCTAATTATTTCTGTTGGTGAGGCAGAGTCTCCTTGTCACATGGCAAGGTGGTCAGGGCGTGAAAAACTACTTGTTGATGTCAGGGGTAGGGGTCCACAATATAAGATCTAGATGGAATTCCCTTTTATATTTTAATATATTATCACCAACACCAGTGGGGATTAATCTTGTCCATTGCCCTGTCTCCCCCAGTCCAGTTTCTTCCCAGTGAAAACATTTGTCACACTCTACTTGGTATTCAGTTTTTCGAAGTGTCTCTCTTTCCCACTAGACTGCCCTTGAAAACAAAATCACTTTCTAATGCTTTTTACACTGGATTCAATTGAAATTCCACTAAGAACCAGCAGACAGACTTCATTTGAATACAAAATAAAATAGAATTTAGTTGTTATTCATGGTCTTTCTACCTTACAGATAGCTTCAGTGTTGGTGATATGACTTTGTTGAAGGAGGGCCGACTTGAGTTGTAGCATAGAGGAGTGGTTAGGATTTGGACAGGCAAACCTGAGCAAAAGGCTCTCTAGGGTTAAACAGTTGCTACAGAACTGGCTACAGATTAGGAGAAAGACAGAGAAAGAGTGTTTTATATATATATGTAAATTATTTTAAAAGACATCTCATTTTAATTTTTTCTATTTGTAAGAATATCATAAAAATTTTCATAATATTTTAAGTTATCTAAATAGGAAAATATTTGTCTATTGAACTCTACAATGAGACACTTTTATTTTTCTTCTTAGATGTATTTGTGAGGAAGCATCAACCTGGAAGGCAGTGTGGTCTTATAAAGGAGCCATGAAGGCAGGAAGGTAGACTGACATTGACCCTACTGTCATGAGACTTTGGGCAAGGAATAGCAACAGCTTGTGCCTCCTTTCTTACTATTCTTTTTATAAAAGGGAAGATATTAAGTATTTATTCTTACTTACAGATAAAGTGGAAATAAAAAGAGATAGGTAGATGAGAACGGTTTAGATAAAAATATTTTGATTATTGTGATAACTCTTTAGTAAATTCTTATTGATTTTGTGCAGGATTCAGAAGATGACATAGGGAAATCTACCAAAAAATACACATCCTGAGCTGTATCCTGAGCTTTAGCCTTTGTCTGATATGGCGTCAATTTTTAAATTTTTTAAATTAAGATTCTCTTAATGGAAGAATAATGGACATACAATGTTATATTAGTTTCAGATGTACAACATTATGATTGGGTATTCATATACATTATGAAATGGTCAGTTATGGTCATCTTGCCACCATGCAATGTTGTTACAATATTATTGACTATATTTTATGTGCTGTATATTATAGCCCAGTGTCTTGTAGATTTTTGATAAGTCATTGGATAAGAAATTTGAGCAAGAACCCTTATAATCATTCTGGCTAGAGATCAGGCTGCCTATAAATTTTAATGGGGAATATTTACTAGAGACATTAAATAAAAGTCAGGATACCAATATAATACTCCATTTAAAAAAACTAAGGATTGTGACTTAACAGATGGTTATAAATTCTCTTGCAGATTTATTTACATTCTTGGTTTCTGAGAAATTTTGTGTGCCATAATCCCTATTTATATGTCCCATGTTGGCATATCAGTTAAATACATTTTATTGTGGTATTCTCCTTCAGACATATGACTGACTTTCTTTCTGTAGTCTCTTTTACCTTCTTCTATCTTCTATGTGAACTATCTGTACTCTTCAAAAATGTTTAGTACTTTATAACTGTTATCTTATGAGTCATTACAGTGCACATATGAGACATTTTGAGAGTATGTATTACTGATTGCTGGCAAAGAAAACAGAGCTAAGTGCAGGTTGTATCAGGAATCGTTGTGGAGACACTGAGCCAAAACTCCAGAGTGTTTTCACACCCAGAGATAGGTTCACACTGCCACCTCAGCAGACATTGAAAAGTTCTTAACTGGGTGAGTGATCTTCTAAATTTAGATTCTTCTTAGGATTTCATATTAATTAATACAGGATGATATTTAACTTTTATGGAAGAATGACATTTCAACTCTATGAAATGAAAGTAAAAACACCAATAGAATGTGACTTTAAAATTTTTTTTCAATATATGAATAGTGATTGATCATACTTTTTTTAGTTTTTTAAAAGACTTTATTTATTTGACAGAATGAGAGAGAAAGAGCACAAGTAGGGGAGCAGCAGAGGAGAGGGAGAAGCAGGCTCCCTGAGGAGCAGGGAGCCTGATGCAGAGCTTAATCCCAGGATCCTGGGATCATGACCTGAGCTGAAAGCAGATGCTTAACTGACTGAGCCATCCAGGTGCCCCTAATGATTGATTTTAAATTAGAATGTATCATGTATATAAACAGAGTCAATTACTTAGTTGTCATATATTCTATTATTGTCTTGTAGACTCAGTTTGATATGTTGATTCAGAGACAGTTTTTAAATTTATAGTTAGCCCAGATTAGAAAGTATCGAAGGGATGCAACTAACCGGGGCTTAGCTAAGAAGGGCACTATTTTGCAGTAATGGAGTCTGGTTGCTCCACATACTCAGGGTAACTGATGAATTCATAGATTTTTTTTTTAATTTCCAGAAACATGTTACTAATCTTGCACAGTTTTCTTTCCTGTTATTCTACCAAAGTCACACAATTCTACAGTTGCAACAACCTTTCATGCTATAGGCCTTGTGCCCCCTTATGGTTCTCTGTGCAACCAAGCTGCTCATTCTGTGACTAATACAGGTGGCTCAAGGATGGTGGCTCAAGGACAGTTTCAGCAGCTCTAATCATTCCCTGGAATTGTGTGTAGAATTTTGTATGTAGCACATATGTGCATTCTTCCGCAGAGAGCAACTTCTCAGAAAAGATCTATATTCCTCCAGAATAAAGAAACCCTACTTCCCTATCTGTGCCTTTCATTTGAATATCAGAGAAAACACAAATTGTAAGCTTTTGAGCCCTAAACCCTGTAATATATATAGAATAGATTCCCATGACAAAAACACATGAGAACACTGAAATAAAGAAGCCAATGTTAGTTCAAATGCTACGTCTATTTCAGAGATCAAATATAATTGCAGAAATACTTACACCTAAGGTCCCATTTGTCTTAAATGAAGACTCCTTAGTTTCATCATTGAATAACTAGTGACTTGCACCATGTCCATTAAATAATAGAAGTGGGTAGAGCAAAAAGAAAGTAAGAATTTGGGGGAGCAGTATCCTGTGTATCTTAGATAAATTTTTAACAGTTATATACTCTGTCTCCCAGTTATACTCTCCATCGTAAGTGGTAGGTAGCAAGCTGTCCTATAGAAGGCTGAAGGTGCTCTGTGTCTCTCTTCGTCCCCGTAAGTAAATGTCTATTTTTGGCATGTGGACCACATGGAATAATTCCCATGGTTATTTAATGACTCTGAAAGTGAGCACATGTATTTTAAAAAACCGTGCAGAGTACTAAGAAAATTCACAACTTTTTATTTAAAAACATGAGAAATGAGGAAGTGGCTCTGGCTTTGAAACCCAGAATTAGTCAGTTTCATGTGTGTGGAAAAGTACTGCACTTTTTTCTACACTGAAGATACAGTAGGTTCTGTTTCTTTTATCTTTTTTCTAACACTACTAGTTAATTCTTACAACACCCCAATCTGGTAGGTGCAGTTGTGTAAATGCAGGACAAATGTGAACACAAGAGGTGGATGACTCGAGTCCCTTGGACAAGGTTTGGATTAGAACTCTGGGCAATGTGACATAAACCCATTCCCATCAGTCTCACTGCTGCCTCCAGTGGGAATGGTGTGACTGTGGTTCTGTCGCTAGGTTTTGGGGGCTTTCCAGTCTCACTACCAGCTGAGGCTCCAGGCTCTGACTACCTCTCAGTAATGTTCTCAAACTTGGCTGTAGAGGCTGTGCTGTGAAAATGAGCTCCTGAAAGGAAGTTTAATGGGAAATAATGGAGTTTTACCACCAACTTTATACTCTTAGACAAGATTTATGATCGCTGTTTGGTTTTGGTGTCTGGAAACAGGGAAATAAATATGTAGGAGTTCTTTCACTTTTTAATTTCAGTGTTCAAGAGTGACCAGAGTATGATGGGAGGATTGTATCTTCTTCCCACAAGATTATTCTGTGCTACCCTCAGAGCAACTATTCCCTAAATAAATATTGTTATTTGAGTCCCTACTATGTGTACATGGCACCATGTTATATTCAGTTCCATGGTTCTATGTCACCAAATAGGTGATCACCTGTCCCTACAGAAACATTGTATCCTCAAGGAATAAGAGACATTTACAAAGTAGGAAACATATCTCTAGCACTTTTTCCCTTCTGTGAAAAGGTCATGTTCTTCTGGGTGAAGAAGAAACACTCTATTCACTGTTAAACAGGGGACTTCTTTCCACAGCCCCTGCAGTTATGAAATGGACCTGTTAAAATTTTACAATTGATCTTATTGGCCAGGTGAAATAAGACTAATAACAATTAAAAAATTAGAAAAATACTACTATATGCCAGATGCAAAGCTAAGATCTTTATATGCTTTATTTTATCCAATATGCACAATAATGTCATGAAATATATACCATTATCTTTCCCATTTTATGGAAAGAGGCACAGTATTTGTCTTGTAGGGTTGCCATAACAAAATACCACAGACTAGATGGTTTAAACAACAAAAATTTATTTTCTCATAGGCTAAAAGTCTAAGATCCAGGTGTCTGCAAGTTTGGTTCCTTCTGAAGGTAGTGAAGGATGGGCCTCCTCCAGGTCTTTCTCCTTGTCGTATAAATGACCACCTTCTCCCTGTGTCTTCACACGATCTTCCTGTGTGCTTCTGTGCCCGCATCTCTACT
Source organism: Enhydra lutris kenyoni (assembly GCF_002288905.1). Lineage (NCBI taxonomy): Eukaryota > Metazoa > Chordata > Mammalia > Carnivora > Mustelidae > Enhydra > Enhydra lutris. Next base: position 9,408,777 of record NW_019154125.1, on the reverse strand, counting down.
TCCTGTAAGGATACCAGTTGTTTGTGATTAGGGCCCACCCTCATGACCTCCTTTAATTCAATCAGCTCAAAAAAGACCCCACCTACAAATCTGATAACATTCTGAGGTACTCGGGGTTAGGACATCAATATTTGAAATTTGTGGGATGGGAGACACAATTCATCCTCTAACAGGTACCAAAGGCTAGAGATGTTTAATAACCTCCCCCCAGATCATAAAACGGGAATGAGATAAAAAATCCATACTGTCCACAGTGACTGTGCCTGATTCTATGTCCTCTACATTATCATCTTCATTAACTGGTGGAAAATCTGCAGGAAGAAACACAAGAGGACATGAACTGTGGGCCTTATGTTTTCATAGATTCTAATAGCCTTGAAGTGTCATCAGGAGGGTGGATGGAAGGAGGTTTGGTGCAAAGTGACCAGTGTTGGTGCCTGTGTATGACCGTTGAATTCTGGCCAGATTAATGAGGTCTTAGTCCCTCAGAAACCACCCGATTTCCAGGCAGCATGTGTAGTATTATCCAAACTTCCTGCTTTCCACTTCACTTATTCCTCAAACATTTATTGCACACTTACTCTGCTCTGTCAGATGGCAAGGTTAGAGGTCTCTATGGGGTGCAGTCCCTGCTCTCAGAGCCTTTGCCTCCCAGTGAGGCCAACAGACAGATACACATTATATGAAATACCATGTCAATCAGGCAGATAGCTCTAAAGAGAAGATAAAACAGGATAAAGGGATAGAAAGTGAGGAGAAACGTGGAGATCTGGGACAAGTGCTCCAGACAGAAGAGCATAAAATGTCCCCAGGTGGGATTGAGCTTGCCCATTCAGGGAACAGCAAGAAAATGGGGGTGACTGGGGCACAGAGAGCAAGGGAGGGGAAGTAGAAGGTAAGACAAAGTCAACAGTCAGTGGTCAGGATCTGCAAGGCCCAATAAACCAAGGTGAGGAGTTGGGATCTTATTCTAAGTGCAACATGAAAACTCTGGAGGGGTGTGAGTGTGTGTGTGTGTGTGTGTGTGTGTGTGTGTGTGTGTGTGTATGTGAAGTGCTGAGTTGGAAGATTATTATTCTGGGAGCTCCATGGAAAATGGACTACATTGGGATTGGAGTGGAGAGTAATAGAAGGAGGGAGCCCATTTGGGTCACTCATTCTCTGAGTCAATCCATTAGGATGTACAAGAAAAGAACACATCCCTGGAGCTTCAAATCCTGAGTTTTATTTTTGACATGACTATTGACTCAATTTTTTGTAATCTTGAATCAGTCCCTTAAACTTCCACTTATTTATTTATTTATTTATTTATTTAAATTTATTTCAAATATTCCATTTATTTGACAGAGAGAGCAAGAACAAGCCAGGGGAACAGCAGAGGGAGACAGAGAAGCAGGCTTTCTGCTGAGCAGGGAGCCCAATGCAGGCCTTGAACCCAGGACCCTGGGATCATGAACTGAGCCAAAGGCAGATCCCCAACCCCTTATGCCACCCAGGTGCCCCAGTTCCTTAAACTTCTTTACAGAGGCAAATGTGCATCCTCAAGTAATGAAAAAGTTGACAGACATTGTGCTTTTAGAATTGTGAGTTAAAGGTGTTTGAGACAGTAGGAGCTTATGAGTAGGAGAAAGTAGAGACAGAATATGATTTGTCTGCAGCCAATGGAGCCAGCATGGTCGTTCTATTTGCTCCAAAAGGTCACGTCGAGGTAGAGAGAAGCACTTACTGCTGGAATTATTGATGGTCCAGCTAATATGTTTTCCCCACAAAAGCAGCCTTCCTGTCTGGCTGGAAGCCTGGGGACAAGGCCTCAGCCAACTGGGTGCAGCATCAACTCTGCTACAACTCATCCCTTGGTATCCTGTCTGGCTACCAGGATGGAAACAGCCTCTACTTTCCAGGCAGCCCCAGTGGATGCTGTTTTCTGCAACCCGATTCTTTTAAAAGTGGAGGGCCAAGTCCCCCAGAGCCAAAGCCAGGAAATACTAGCCACCTAAGCTTTGGAGAATCAAGGAGTCAAAGAATCTAACAGTGTTGGCCTGTAGTGGTTCACTTGGATCAGAGCCTCCTGAGAAAGATTCCTGTAAATGGCCTGGATATATATTTGGTTTCTCCCTGCAATAACACTCTAGCACATTCGTCGCCTCTGCTCAGGGCTCTCCGAAACAAGCAGTAGTTACGAGCAACGTGAACAGTCACTGTACATACGTATCTTGATAAATCTGGCTCCCACTGCTAGAAATTTTTGAACGTCCCTGAAAGAAGAAGATACACATTTTTTTTGGCATTGACATTTACATAAGTCTTTAAGAGACAGTCACAAAATATGACTCTGGACAAATGAGAACAATGTGATAGAAAAGTCCAAAGTTTCCCTGTAATTCTTATACTGGTGCATGGACAGGAAATTAGAGAAAGTTTCAGGTGCTATTGACCTTGTTGATGGATTAAGTCCGAATGGAAGTAAAACAGAAGACATTAGTTACTTTAGAAACAAACGCTCTTACTAGAAAGAAACTATTGTATTGAGGGCCTCAGATTATGTCCAAAGGGGAAAAAACGCCCTGCAGTTAATTTAGTATATTCAACGGCAGTATTTCCTTTCCAAAACAAGAACATAATCAATTTCAAAAATTGCTCTGAGAGCAGAATATTCTCAAGGGGGAGACTTTTAATTGTATTCCATACCAGGAATATTAACTATTTTTCTCCTTGTTCACTTTTCATAATAACTTTGATAAATTTGTTCATCATAAACCATATTTTGTTTTAAAAGGCTTTACTGCTTCTGAATGTCTTGTCTGATTTTAAAAGTAAATTGACAAATTTAGATATTTATCATAAGCAGTGAAATCAGTATATACAGAGAACCGTAACTTTCTTGAGGCAGTAGAGGAAAAAGTTCTAAAGGGGATGAGGAAATCCTGCTTACATGAACTTAGCTTTCAAAGGGTCACATGAAAAAAGAGGAGAGAATATAAGCAAAGTGTATTAAACATTACCCGTTATGAGTTTAGCACTGGGGATTGGAGTGAGCAGTTGAAATAGCTGATATTGCAAAGATAGATTGATTTTGTGAGTTACCCTACATTTTCCCTCTCTCCTTATTGCACATCAGCACTTATAAAAATGAGTTTGCGTTCTCTGAGCACACATCCATGTGCAGGGGGTCTATAATTTAGAAGTGTATTAGTGAGAACATAAAGCTAGCCCAAGTCTAAAATATTTATAAATTATTTGCACTAGTAAGGGCGATACCTGCTGGGATAAAGTATTCATTTCTCAGCTTTGTCAAATTACATTTGTGCTTGTGTTCAAAGAAGATAATTTGCTGAAGAGTCAGGTTTTGTTAAAAGTGTATTTTCTAAATCACTTTAGTATATCAAAAGCCAGGTTTGGATGACCTCGACCACACCATTTCTAATATGCATGGCAAAGATCTCCTAATCGAAGAGTTTCTGATACATGTGCAGGGAAGATCTCCTTTATGACAGCTAAGCTATGAGATTTGATCCTATAGGATAAGCAGAAAATGCTCGGCAAAAAGGAGGATAAGTCCCAAACCCACAATTTCTAGCCTAAGACATTGAGTGGGGAGGAGACAAAGGTGGGAGAGGCAACTTGTCGGAACTTCTCTGGACAGAGGAGGTACATGTGGCAGGTTAAATGGGATTCTGAGAAACTGAAGACTTGGTCATTTTCATCTTTGAGACTCTCAGAGGAGACCACCTGGCAGAAGCCCCATACGGTTACCTGGAGGTGGTCACAGCAAGGTCAAGGTGGTGGGTGAGAGAGACATGGGAATTTGGTAATCCGGAGAGAGCCTGGCATTTTGTTTTCCATGCCACCCTTGGGCTCTAGGTGGAGTTAAGGCAACTGTAGATGACTATGAGCACAGAAAAGGGGAAAGGGAGGGCAGGCTGAAAGTGAGGAATGGTCATATGGGGCTAGCCATGGAGAGGCAGGGGTGAGCTGCAGTAGGGTTATGGGATGGAAGCCCAGTGAGGCTGACATGGAGATAGGCAGAGTGAGAGAGGTCTATGATGCTCAGAAGACTCTGAGTGAGAGGATGAGACCACAGGAAACACTAGCCTCTGCTGAGTCTCCTATGCCAGCAGGAGACCCGCAGTGGGTCCTGGGACACCTCAGTACTTCTAGTGCAGGGAGTGACCTAAGCCAGAGACTGACAGACTCAGGCTGGAATTGAAGAATCTGCCCTTCTCCTTCATCCTGCAGTCATGTGCACCCCATGTCTCTCCCTGCACCCAGACTACTGGGTGTTGTGGGCAAAGATCTCAGGCATTGAATGTTACTTTACCTGAAGAAACATTATTTGTTGAATATATCAAGTCCTGGCTTAGGAGCAAGATAGAGATAGTCATAGAGAAATAAACTATTTTTTTTTTCCCCACGTCTCACTCTGATTTAACAAAAGTGGGACTCAATAGCAAGAAAAATAGAGCTGGCCAGAGGTGCACCCTGTGTTTATTTTCAAGGTTTGGTTTGGGTATCCTGATAACCTCTGAGGCGAGGGGCCATAAGCAAACAGAGAGGGAGTCATTTCAACAGGCAGAGACCCTTCACTGCGTAGTCTGTGAACTTTTGATGGTTCATGATTAAGCCTATAACACTACATAGGAAATCTGAAAGCTTATACTGCATGTCCAAGTCTATGCATCTGTGGGGCAGAATCTATTGTTGTAGCAGATTATCAAGAGTCTATCATACTAGACTAGAGGTTAAGAACAATTTTCCCAGGCACCCTCATTACAATCTAAATCCAGCTATTTCTGATCCTAGAAAGCCTCATCATGGGACATCTCTGGATTGAAACTGAGGACAGAAGGCATGATTCATGGGAAGAGGTAACACCCAGCTGGTCTGCAGAGCTCTCTTGAGATCAAGATTGTTAGCATTACTCCAGATATTCCGGAAGCATATTAGGTGGAGGTAGAATGCTTAATCTACCAATACCAAGCCCAAATTGAATATTGATGTAAAATTCATGATTCCAGGATGATCTCAAGGATGCATGGAACTGAATAACTGACTAGAAATTCCTACTTTCTAACTAGTTGCTGTGGTCATTTTGAGCTCTATGGGGAGTTGCTTATCATGACGTTGTGGAAATATAAGTAAAGGAATAAAGGTATATAGATTGGAGTGTTTTAACTGAAGATACTGGCTTTCTGGATCCAAATGACTGACACATAAATAGGCAGTCAAGAGCCACTTGTGTGTTCGGCTGAGAAGCAGGTACATACTGTCTTGAGGTTGCTGAGTTCTCTGCCAAATTTTCCACCTGTTTTTCAGGCCTGACCAGTCTGAGGATAGAATAATAGCCATTAACTAGAGTTTCTTCAACATCACTCCACCTGCCTCATAGGAATGTTGCCAAAATTAGTTTGGAAGTTGTAATGCCTAAGCCATGTCTTATGGTATTCACATCCTGTGCAGTTCCCATTCCACAGTGAATCTAAATCGACCTTCTGGCTTATTTTAACCCATAGAATGTAGCAGAAGTGATGCTATGCTAGTTCCAAACCTGAGCCTCACCAGACCTCAACAACCCTGCTTTTGCTCTTTGGGGACCATGAGCTGTAGCATAAAAAGATCAGTTATACTGCCAGAGACATTTGGAAGGGACCACTATGAGGGGTTTTGAGGAGAGGGAGAGGCCTTGAGATTTGCACGAAGAAGGTGAGAGACTCCACCATCCCAGCACCCAGCTAAAAGCCTATTGGCATCCCTGCTTGTGCCCAAGACCTGGGAGCAAAACCACCCAAGACACTCCATCCCACCAGCTATCTGAAATGCAGCACATGGGAGACCAAGCAAAACACAAAGCCACCACACATCTGAGTCTGAATTAAATTGAGAATTGTGAGAAATAATACAATAGGTGTATTTCAGGTCACTGTGCTATATGTGGTTTGTTATTTGTCAACAAATAACTAAATAGAACCAGCTAGTTGGGTCCCACGCAGCCCACACAATCATTAAAAACAATAAGGTGCTCTTTGTTTCAATCACTGAATTTTAAGATGGTTTGTTATGCAAACCAAATAGTTATCTTGAACAAAAATCAAGGGTGATTAGTTTCCAGCTTTCACTTGGCCTTTGTCTTAACACTCAGACTCCCATCCCTGGAGTCTGGGCTAGGAGTCAAGGCTCAACTAAATGTGCAGAACCACCTCTGTCTTTATGCACTCACCTCCTGTCTGTCACCCAGGCTGTTAACTATGACACTAAGTGTTAGTTCTACTCCTAGTTGGCTGGTTGGCCATCAACCAGATTCCTGGTGATCTCACCTCACCTATCCTCTCGTTATGTCCAGATGTGCTTGAGTTTAGAATGAACACCACTGAAATTCCAGCTGAGGCCTCTGTTGCTGAGAGCTTGATATCTTAAGGAAGAATTAGTTTAAAAGAACAATTAAAAAACATTTCCTAGGAGTCCAAATAAGGATGAGATTTTCCAGAGGCCCCTAAATTCATGTAATCCATCATCTGAAGTTTTTCCCTGTCGATGGCTGCTTGTCAAACAGCACATTGGAAATCAGCAGGGTTTGTCTCTAATGTCCCTGTTAAGTGGCTATGAAATCAGAGATGGCACATGGCTGGTGACCTTTGAGCAGACCCTCAGTGTTTAGGCAGCAAACACCAGTTGACCTCAGAACAGAGAGGTGGCTCAAATAAATGGAGTCATGATATTAGAATGGGTTCTTTAAAGCTTACAGTAAATTGGCTGCTCTGCCCTTGGTCTTCAGATGGATTTGTATAAGAAATTGTTCCAGCTCATGGAAATAACTCTGTCACCTCTTCTTTGTGGGCTTGGCTCCTACTAACTGCATTTGCATGGAAATCCCAGACCTTTAAGAAAAAGTTCGCATCTCTTCTCTCTCTCTCTCTCTCTCTCTCTTTTTTTTTCTTGTTCTAACCTGCTGGTCCTAGCAAATAGGTCTTTTGTAGACGTGCCATTTCAACTAAGATGAATGGAGTTTGAGTTAAGAGTTAAAGGTAAAGGTAAGCAATTTGAGTTTTATGAAAAAAACTGTTGCTTAGCTATGAAGTCATAGCAATTGTCCCTGGACTTCCTTTGGTAGAAATACTAATATTTTCTTTATTAATGTACTCATTACCTCTATTTAAAGTGTGTCTATTACATGTCTTCAAAACTAAACGTACGTCTAATGGATTTCCTCAACATTTTTAATTAAATAAAGTTAAATGAAGATATGAAATGAAAGAGAAATGCCATGCCTTTTATTTAATATCAGTTTTTTTTTTTTTACAGAGCTTAATGCAAACAAGCTAAACAGAAGAGTTCCTTTTCAATTTCTGCCACTGCACATCATACCCAATAAAAATCACACACACACACACACACACACACACACATGCACACACACGCATGCACATGCACACACACAGAGTTTGTCAGGTCAGTTAACAATAACAGAAAGAATGTCTTGAAGATCTAAAGGAAGTGGATGCACTAAATTGCTTATTTGTGTTCAGGAGAAATTAAGACACTTTTCTTCTTACATTTTAGATCTACTTTGTAATTCTTGTGGTTTCTGCTCTGTGTCTTTATACTGCTGGTGTGAATGGCACTGGACAGACAGTCTTTAAGGAATGGGTGTCCAGTAGGCACTGGAATCACACAGTTCATTTGTGAGCTCATCAATCACCTCTGACTGCATTTGTCATGTAAAATGATGCCATTAGGAACCTGTCTGTGCCTGCATTACCCTTTGAGGAGAAGATCTTCCTCCAGTTTCCATGCTGGCTCTCACGCAGGACCCAAGCATTGTTGTTTTTTTCTGAGTCTGGAATACACTTGTCTGTGGGCCTCTGGCAACATTTTGTTGAGTCTGCCCTATACATATGTGTATGGATCACACATCCCACACACATAATCTTATGAATCAAACAGAGAGTAACAAACCAAAAACATCTTAATCCTTAAGTTATGTTTCTTGCTACTATTTTGTGACATAGCATTCGTCTGTACAGTATATATTTGAATTATGCCTTATCCCATGGAGCAGCATTGCTGCATTTATTTACAAAATAATTTGAAAATTTTACCTTTTTAAGAAAATGCTGTTGTGCTGAAAGGCAATCATTTTGTCCCCAGAGCCAGTCTTCCCTCCATAGTCAAATAGCAAATGGTTTCATCTTTCGTTTCATAGAAGAATTCCAGCTGTTTCCGATGTGGGCTTCATATTCTCTTCCAAATACTACCAATGTTTTGTTTCTGGTACTTTTTACTTTTCTCCCTCTCTCCTTCCCTTCCCTTCCTTCCTTCTTTCCTTCTTTCCTTCCTTCCTTCCTTCTTTCCTTCCTTCCTTCCTTCTTTGTTGGTCCTTATTCCACAACAGATTTGAAATATCTAAATATGATTACAAAAAAAAAATACCCAAAGAGTCACTCCCCATTACCTCTTTCCCACAATGAAGTTGTTTTAAAAATGGACCCCAAAGGTGTCATCCATTCCCCAAACCCAGTCTTCTATGATGTAAAATAAATGAAACTCAGCTGAGATTTTCATCTGGGGTTTATATACATAATACTAATGGAATAGTTTTACTAGTATCTAAGCATAAATATAATATTTTTTCTTCCAGAAGCACTGCTTCACAAGTAAAACTCTTCAAAGATCTGCAAGATCCTTGTAAATTGGGATTTGGGACGTCTTTCCAATTCCTCAGGCTTCAGAGTCGCATATTTCCAGACTGAAGAAAATACAAAACAAATGGTTTCCATTGTTTTGAAACTGCATCCTGATTCATCAATAGCTCTTTCCAAAATTTCCTTGAAAACTTTTCTTCTGACCAAACACGCTGGAGCACTTTCATATGGGGGAAGAAGATTCCTGAGCAATGTCATCATGAAACCTATTCTGTTTCAGGCTTCTCCTGGGTAATTAGAGCATAGTCCTGTGCTTCTGCGATGAACCATGTTCCTGCAGCATCTGGAGCCTCTGGCCTTTACATGCTCTTCAGTGTTATGATCAGCAACAAGAGTGTCATTGAATTTACATCCCCTGGGCTGGTAAAACCATGATTTGGTTGGTAATCAATTCCGTTAAGAGGAAACAAAAACAAAAATCTAGTTTCTCTAAGATGTTAGCAGAGAGGTGGCATAAAAACAAAGCAAGTCCATCTTCTGTTAATTTAGTTATAAGAGAGCTTCCTGCATCTGTGTTTAATTCCAGAGCAGCCTCCAACTTCCCACCTGGAGATGGACAGGAGCCTCCATGCACATGTACATGCGTGTGCTTAGACCTGGCTCTCTGAAATCCCAGTAAATTGTATACCTCTGCCCCTCACAAGGCCAACTTGTGGGTTAAGAGAGTAAGGTTGAAGGTTAGTGCACACAGAAAAAATGACCATTTATGGGCCTACTTTTAACAAGAGTTCTTCAAATTTTAGTTCATGGGAACTAGAAGGAAAATACAGCAAGCAAGTTTGAATGTTTTCATAAAAGTTAAGGATTTTATTAGTTTCCTTGGACTCTAACAAAGTGCCCCACACTGGGTGGCTTAAGACAGCAGAAATTTACTCAGTTTTGGAGGCTAGAAGTCAGAAATCAAGGCAGGGTTTGTTCCTTCTGGGGACTCTGAGGGAGAAACTGTCCCATCATCTTTCCGAGCTTCTAGTGGTTTCTGGCAATCCTTGATGTTCTTTGGCTAATAGATGCATCACTTCCATCTCTCTTTTGATTTCACATGGTAGTCTTCTCTCGGTATCTGTGTCCACATTTTCCTTTTTTTTTAGGGATATCAGTCGCACTGATTTAGAGCCCACGCTACTCCCTATGACCTCATTTAACTTGCTTACTCCTGCAAACATCCTATTTCCAAATAAGGTTGCATTTATAGGTTGTGGGTAGTTGTGATTTGAGGTAAGGGCACTATTCAACCCAGTACAGAGGCTATTTCATGTAGGGAGACAAGTGAGAGCCATTGTTAAATTCCCCATCATCAGCAGGAGTCACTCCTGCTCAGGGTCCATGCTGGAAAAGGCTAGAGGGCTCTGACCTGGCCTGTCTCACTCGCTGCAGCTAAGACACATTGGTTCTATGCTGATGTCTGTCTTATAGTAGCAATATATACTACATATAATCTTAAATGAATGCTTTCTCTCTAATTAATACTCTTACTTCCCCACCCAGGATAGATTTGTCATTTTTCAAGAAATAACTCTTATAGGAAGCAAGCAGATTCTCCCTCAGAAGATTAAATTGAGGAAGAAATTCCAGACGTCCATAGCTAACAACATTTTTTAATAAAATATTTATTATAAGCAGGATATCATTCCTTATACAATACAAAATATTTAAGGTATAGGACAATGAAAAAAAACACTTACATTTCATTCTTCATCTCCACTTCTGTTTTCTGTCCCTTGGGGGAAAATATCTCATTTTTCTTGTATTTTGTTTGCATTCTCCTGGTATTTTACAATATGCAAATGCAAAAATTATATATATCAACATAAATGATAACTTACTATGTTTTTTACTTATTTTTAACTTGACATATTTTCCAAACACACATATGTCAAAATGTAAAAATGAATACTTTTAAAAATTGATTCATATCCATAAAAATTGATTAATTGCATAACAATATATTTTTTTGCAACTAACTTTGGCGGTGTCTACATTTTCCCAGTAGCTTAAATTCCTGATAGAATAGCTATTTGATCTTTTCTTATCAGTTATAATAGACAATCAATTTCTGCCTCAAAATGAGCTTTGAACAAAAACAGGAATTGGTTGAGAATGATGGTTCTTCCTTGCTTGAACATATCACTATTTCTTCTTTCTCTTGTTTCTGATGAGTCACTTTTGCTAGTGACAGTACTGTCCTGCTTACTTCTAATGAGAAAAAACCTGGGCGTTGTACTATGAGGTATTCAAAAGTGAACTCATGTTGTCTGTCTGCTAAACAGATGGCTTGGTCTTGGTCAGCATTCCCAAAGAGCTTTTCTTCAGAACACTAATATCTTAGGAGATTGTATTTGATATTCTATGATGAAAAAGTGTCCGTAGACAAACTAGTTTTGGAAATAATTGGATTTTAAACATATTCTAGAGATTCTAAATGCACATTAACATATCAGAGACCCTAAACATCACAATAAAGAAATCTAGAAATCTAAGTTGGCCTACTCAGTGTTTCCTTTCAAAAAAACCTCCAAATAATTTTTCTAATATGTAAACAATTTGGAAAATACTTCTAAGTCTTTTAGTTGGAGAGAAAACCAAATATCTTGTGATAGCAGTTACTGGTACGTGATCTCACCTGAAAAATTAGAGGATTAATAAACTGCTCTTTAATTTTGTTGTTTGCTTCACTCTTTTATATCATGGGAGGTTCTCAAGACATGTCAAAGATGTCAGTGATAGAAAGATGTAGAAAAAACATGTTTTTCTTACCTTAGGAACAGACCTCATTACTTTTTTTGGTCTAAACAGACTTTATTATTTTTTTTTTTTTAGATTTTTTTTTTAAGTAATCTCTACGTCCAATGTGGGGCTCAAACTCACAACTCTAAGATGTCTTGCTCTACCAACTGAGCCAGCCAAGCACCCCTTGGTGGAGTTTATTTTTTAGATCAGTTTTGGATTTATAGCAAAATTGAGGGGAAGGTACAGAGATGCCTGCCCCCACATTAGCTCAGCCTCCGCCACTATCAAAATTTGCACAGAATGGTACATTTGTTGTAAGTGATCAATCAACATTGACACATCATTATCGTCCGAAGTCCATAGTTTAGAGTAGGGTTTACTCTTGGTGTATAATAGCGTGTTTTTACCATCATAGTGTCATGAGGAATAATTTTTCTGCCTCTGTGCTCAGCTCATTCATCCCTTCCTCCCCCTTAACCTCTGACAACTGCTGCTTCTTTTGCTGACTCAACTGCTTTTATCATTTCCATAGCTTTGCCTTGTCTAGAGTGTCTTGTAGTTGGAACCATACTGTATTCAGCCATTTTGGATTGGCTTTTTGCACTTAGTAAAATGCATTTACATTTTCCTCCATGTCTTTTTATGGCTTGATAGCTTATTTCTTTTTAGCACTGAGTAATCATCTATTGTTTGGATGTACCACTGTTTATTTATCCATGAAGAATATCTTGGTTGTTTTCAGGTTTTGGCAATTATCAATAAAGCTGCTATAAACATTAATGTGCAGGTTGTATGAACATCAGTTTTCAACTCATTTGGATAAATACTAAAGAGTGCAATTGTTGGATTGTATGGTAAGAATATGTTTAATCTTGTAAGAAGCTGTCAAATGTCTTCCAAAGTGGCCACAGGGTCTTGCATTCCTACCATAATATAGGAGAGTTTTGTTCCACATCTTGAGCAAGCATTTTGTGTTGCCTGTGTTTGAGATTTTCACCATTCTAACAGATATATAATGGTATCTCATTGTTGTTTAAATTTGCATTTTTCTGATGACATTTTGATATGGACCATCTTTTCATATGCTTATTTACCATATGTATATCTCCTTTAGTGAGATGTCTGTTCAGGTGTTCTATTTTTTAATTGTGTTTTTCATTTTCTTATTTTTGAATTTTGAGAGTCCTTTGTATGTTTTCTTTTTTTTAATTTTATTATTTTTATTTTTTTTAAGATTTTATTTATTTATTTGAGAGAGACACAGTGAGAGAGAGCATGGGCGCGGAGAAGGTCAGAGAGAGAAGCAGACTCCCCGTGGAGCTGGGAGCCCGATGCAGGACTCGATCCCGGGACTCCAGGATCATGACCTGAGCCAAAGGCAGTCGTCCAACCAACTGAGCCACCCAGGCGTCCCCCTTTGTATGTTTTCAATACTAGGTTTTTTGTCAGACATGTCTTTGGCAAATATTCTCTCCCAGTCTATGGCTTGTCTTATCATTTTCTTGATAGTGTCTTTAGCATGCTAGAAGTTCTCAAGTTTGATGAAGTTCAGCCTTATCAATTATTTCTTTCATGTGTTATGGTTTTGGTGTTGTATTTAAAAAGCCATTGTCATGTCCAAGGTCACCTAGAATTTCTCCTATATTATCTTCTAGATGATTTATAGTTTTGCATTTAACATTTAGGTCAATAATCCATTTGAATTTATATTTGTGAAGGGTATAAAGTCTATGTCTAGATTAATTTATTTGTGGATGCCCACTTGTTCAAGACACCATCTTTGCTCTATTAGATTGCCTTGTTCCTTTCTCAAAGATTGATTCACTATATTAATGGTGAATCTCTTGGAGATTAAACTCACAAAAGTATTGTTGGGGAAGCAATGGCCAGGTCACTCTGGGGTTTTTATCTCTCAGGTTTATCCACAGTGAGCCTCCAGTAATTTGTCAATTATAGTTCAGATTTTTCTACCTCAGTTCTTGTTATCATGGATTTCTACTTGTGGGTTTCTGTTCCTATAAAATGTGATTCTTTATAGTCACTTGTCTCTCTATCCAATTTGAGGGTCAGTGTTTTGCTCTGTGATCTCATTTCTCTGAGAGATCTAAGAGTTGATTTTTCAATTTGTTTGGTTTTTCACTTGTTATGATGGAGTTGGGATTTCCAAGCACCTAACCTGCTGGACTAGAAACCTATCTCTAACAAATTCACGCCTTTTGATCAGTTACTTTCTATGAAAAATGTTAGCATCAGGCATCATGGAATTCATCCATTCAAATGGAAATCTTATGGCTTTTACATTCAACAGGGTTTTACAGTCTCAAAATGGGCTTTCCTGTGCTTTGTCTCATGATGACTGGACCTTTTTGGAGCAAAACCAACCTTTCATTCTCTCTTTAGGTATAAGACATTAGGCTCAGAGAAGTTGAGTGACAAATTTGCACAGCAAATAAACAACTCAGGTCTGGATTTTTTTACTCCAAATCCAGAACTGCTTCTTAAAACATCAAATAGCATCATTTGTTAAATACTGGAACTTGGTATGAAGATAGATCTTAAAAATAGTGGCTTAGAGGTATAGAGGAAAATTACCCAGAGCAAGGCCCAGGCCAGGAAGCCCCAGAAGATGGAAAGTTACTAATAATAAGCTAGAGATAACCAGAAGCCCTACTGGGAGCAAAAGATAACCAGTTGCTTCTGCTTCTGTAAACAGGCTTCCCACCACAGGCTCCCTGCACTACTGTTCCCGCCTAAAGCAGCCCCACCCCCCCAGGTTAAACCCACCTACCAGCAGTCAGCATGGCCCTTGGAAATTGACTGCCTGCAGTCCCCTAGAAAATCCCTCTAACCCCATTGCCCAGGGCCCAGAACTTCGAACATGAGCTCATCTGGGTCCACTAGAGTAAAATAAATCTCCTACTTCTCTGGGTGTCTCTCAGTCTTCATGTTTCCGCAGCAGAGGAAGTTAGTTTACTAAAATGGTAAAGTGGATGGGCTTGTGAGTTAGGTGGAGCCGGGTTCCGATCTCAGATTTATGTAGTTTGCTAGTTTTGTGATTTGAGAACATTTTTAGAGCTCCGTGTGTTTCAGCTCATTAGTTGCAAAATGAGGCTGATTCTACCTACTTTGCTGAGATGTTGTATAGATTAAATGAAATGATATATTCAAAGAGCTTGACGCAACACATAGAGCATAGTCCATGATTAAAAAGACTTGGTGTCTCGTCTGTGTTCCTCGCCAAGAGAGCCAGCCTGACATGGGACAGTTTGGAGTCCAAAGGTAAAAGGGAAGTCAGTGCATGGCTTCAGCCCAGTGAGGTGGTTGGATTCAATTCTTGTAGAGTTCTAGATTCAACTGAGTCAAACATATGATTTTATACATTGATCTTCATTCATTTATGAAAATTTATTGAGCCGGGCACTGCTTTCAATGCTTAGGACCCATCAGCGAACAAAAACAGACAAAGATCCCTGTCCTGAGAGAGTTTCTGTGTTAACAGAGAAAGATAGGCAAAAAAAGAATTGGCTAAATAAATGAGGAAATTATCTCCTGTGTTAGAAGGTAGTAAGTGCTACAAATAATAGAAAATTGGAGCAGAGCAAGGAGACTGAGAGGGACAGTTTGCAATTTAATAAGGTTGTCAGTTTGGCCTCATTTCAAGATGAAGTTTAAGCATACCCTTGGAGGGGGTGAGGGAAGATAAGGAATGAGCACAGGAAGGCAGGGAAAGAATCGAAGGTAAGAGGATGCCTCACTCTGGGTAGGCCATTGGAAGGATTTTTGACTTAACTCTGAATAAGATGGAGAAGAACCATTGCAGGGTTCTGAGCAGAGGAATGACTTGACCTGGTTCCCATTTTAAGGCAAGTTCCCATTCTGGCTGCTCTGTTAAGAATAAAAGCTAAAAGGGCAAGGGGGGAGGCATTTGGACAGATATTGCATTAATCCACGTATGGGATGGTGGTGGCTAGTGCTAGAGCATTCTCCACTTTGAGGCATTAGAAAGTAGATGGGTTCTGTGTATATTTTGAGGGTAGGATGAATAGGATTTCCTAAAAAGATTCCTGAAAGACTAGTTGTGGTGGTGAGGGAAAAGGGGACTCAAGCATGACTCTCAATTATTTAACCTGAGCTAAAGGATAAAGTTGAGCTAACAAGATGAACTAAAATGGAGTTGCCTCCCACCCTGGTGGGATTCCATATGAATGAAGATCACAGCCACTAGCATGTGGCCATAACTTGGTTATAGTCCACAAAGGAAATAGTTTTGAATTATGGCAAAATTCAATGCAGAATTAAGTAGCTGGAAGGGAGAAAAATCTTGATGCCACTATTCTTATTATGAACAGTCCCATTTTGTTGTGCCAACATTTGTCACCCAGCTGCCTGGGGTTCAGTGGTGACTATCACAGCAGGTCTTCAGGGGTAACTCTTGGGCATCAAGTTATCACTTAGAGGACAGCTGAACTTGCAGTGTTTCAGCTGAATATCTAACACTAAAGCTGTAGGAGTTCTCTGCATGTTGTAGCTAATAGAAAAGAAAACGTATGAGAAAGGTAATAGCAGTTTTTAAATTTATATGCCATATTATGATTAGAAGGAGGTAAAGGTGTATTTATTTCTGTCTGGATAAGAAAGCAGTACTTTTAAAAGTGTTTTAGGTAGGGACAGAACAATTTAATTTCCATAAACTATTAAAATGATTCCTGAGTTGTTATTCCCTAAGCCACCAAGAAAATGATAATGCATTTTACCAGCAATATAAAGTTTGGTACATTATGGTCCTCAGCTTTTGTTTCTGCTTAAGATGTACTTGCAATTATTTTTCTCCCTTAGGTCATAAAAGTTTCCTCTAACAAATCGCAGGGAATTTTCCTGAACTTTCTGTATAGCTTGCCCAGTCCCTGGTCAGTCATTTAATATCTCTAGACACCCAATAGTCTCTTTCTTAAGAAGATATCTACAAAAATGCTCTGCAGGACCATATCTTATGCAAAATATCAGTAATCATGGAGTGAGTTACGATTTATTTATTTATTCATTCAACACACACACACTGGTCACTTAACACAAAATAAATATTGCACCTGGCTCAAGAACCATATACATATGCAATATAAGATATGAAATTAACATAAGCAAAGATAGAATAAAATAGGGTGCATAGTTTATTTGAAGAATTGAAAAACAAAGTGTGTACTTGAAGGAACATAAGAGAAATTCCTGAAAATATGAAGAATATTAGGGGTTTGAATTGTGTTCCCCAAAATTGAAATGTTGAAGTCCTCACTTCAATACCTCAAAATGTGACCTTGTTTGGAAATAGAACCATTGCAGATGTGATGAGTTTAGATGAAGTCTTTTTTTTTTTTTTTTTTGAAGATTTTATTTATTTATTTGACAGACAGAGAGAACACAAGTAGGCAGAGAGGCAGGCATAGGGAGAGGGGGAAGCAGGCTCCCTGCTGAGCAGAGAGCCTGATGCCGGGCTCGATCCCAGGACCCTGAGATCATGACCTGAGCCAAAGGCAGAGTTTTAACCCACTAAGCCACCCAGGCACCCCTAGATGAAGTCTTTAAGGTGGGTTCTCATCCCATATGACTGGTGTCCTTAAGAAAAGGGGAGTTTAAGACCTAAAGACAATTGTGCACACAGGGACAATGTAATGTGCCTTTGTATATTGGGGCTGCTATAATAGACTAGATGCTTGTAAGCAATGGAAATTTATTTCGCTAAGTTCCAGAGGCTAGGAAGACCAAGACAAAAGAGCCAGCAAATTTGGAATCTAGTGAGGAGCGTCTTCCTGATTCTGGGATGGTTGTCTTCTTCTTGTGTCCTTATATGATGGAAGAGAGGGGGAGATTTTGGGAGTCTTTTTTTTAAGGTCATTAACCCCATTCAGGAGGGCTCCACCTTCACCACCTAATTACCTCCCAAGGCCCTACCTCCTAATGCCACCACATTGAATATTATGTTTCAACATATGAATTTTGGGAAGAAACAAACATTCAATCTACAACACCATGTGAAGGTGAGAGCTATGTTGTCACAAGCCAAAGAAGCACTAGAAGCTAGGAGAGGTGGCTGGAACAGGTCTTTCCCTAACATAATCAGAGGGACCATGGTCCTGCTGACACTTTGGTTTTAGATTTTTGGACTCCAAGTCTGTGAGAAAATATGTTTCCATTGTTCCAAGTCACCCAGTTTGCAATACGTTGTTAGAACAGCCCTAGTAAATTAATTCAAAGAGATTTGAGTGTGTTGATGTTATCAGTTGGCCCAGATCCTATAAAAGTCCTTTTTGGGAGTGAGGAGGAAGATATTTTCTTTCCTTTTGGAGGAGGAAGGATCTAAATTTATAAAGCTTTCTCAAAGAACTAAAGGAATTTCAATATTTTTGCACCAGACCATAATGTAACCTTCTTCCTTAATTCTCCCAAACTGACTTAAATATTTATCCGTGTGAGTGCTATTGCCCAATTCCTCTTAATTTGTTTGCAAGACCCCAAACTTTCCTTTTGAGGGAGTGAAGCAAAAAGGAATGGAAAAGGAAAATCCACTTTCATATTTTTTATAGGCATACTGGAGACAAACAGGGCCCCATTGATACATCACTTTAATGTCAGCACCTTTAAACCAATCACAAGTAGCAGATGTCAGTGCTTATTACTTTATGAAGAGCAAACTCACCAAAAGACCACCCTCTGCCTATCTACCCATGGTCCCATGAAAAGGTTCAAAGACCAAGATGAAACAAAATAAATTAGCTGCTTTCACATAGATAAAGCAGGAGTCCTCTGCACAAACCATCCCTTTCTGTCAACAAAATGCCAGTTATAACCATTCATTCTTCTCAACAAGATACATGGTTGGGAGGATTACACTTTCAACAGAGGGTGATTATTACTGTTTTAGTGTCAACTTAGAGTCAGTATAATTTAGTGTATTTATTAGTCTCCTCTCCTCCCCAAGCCAGTGATTTGTCACTCTCTACTGTATCATTTACAATATCCGGCAAACACATAGTCATTTTTTTCTTGCTCAAGCCAAGAGCTCTTGACACTGATAAATATACTACAAATGGACAAAAGTCTAACTGGAGTGAGCTTGAGAGAGAATTATGGCAGGTGACAAACTCAAGGCAAGTAGACCACCCTTGTGGACTTTCCCTATAAAGAAGAGATGACAAGCAGGTGATCAGTCCTGCCTGGGATTCCTGCCCTACTGTCACCCCATTACTTCACCGGAAATGTTTTTAAAATTACTTCCATGTGGCTAAATACGATGATTGTTCTTGGTTTTCATCTTACTTTGACCTGCAGCCATCATTTGGCAGAATTTATTCCTCCCTTTCCCTTGAAACACTGTCTGGCACTCACTGCTGGGTTGCCTTATTCTGTTAACTTTCATACTAGTTATCATGCTGCATGCTTCTCATCTGCCTGACACCTAAACTGTGGCCAGGATAAGTCAGCAAGGAAAAGGTGGTACACATGTACAATGGAAAATAAGATGAGTAATGAATTATTTATTTGAAAAGCATGGTCAGATCATCAAGGGACAGGAAAGTACCATGGCAGAACTCGCAAGAGCAGGAAGCTCTTAGAATCCTAGGTCTGAAGGTTTGAAGGGGCTAGGAGGAGCAGCTACGGGTACTTATCAAGGGCTGCAAGAAAGGCAAGGTCTGGCTGCAGTTTTGGTGTTTAGTAGGGGAGACAACCTCTGCCAAATAGAGACCTCAGAAGAAGAGAACAAGGAGATCAAATACTTAACGTTTTTATTTCCTTCTGCACCCCTACCCCTGCCCCTGCCTTACCCAAAAATGCCTCCCATTGTCTGAGTGCAAGCAGAAACAAGAGCAAGGGAGTCTAGGTGTAGCACAGGTTGGCCTTAAACCACACAGAGAAGGATGGAGAAGGCTGAGAGTAGATCTGGAGGGAATGCAGAGACTCTAGCACTGAGAGTCCTAGGCAGGGCTCAGCCTCGGTCCTCCTCACCCTATGTCTCACCTCACTGGTGTTCTCACCCAGTGTCACAGTGTTACATTCTGTCAACATGCTGTTGAGTCCCACATTTCTCCTCCAGCTCAAATCTTTCCCATGAACTTCAGGGTCATACATCCAAGAGCCTGCCAGAGACCTTCACTTAGAAATCCAGTAGGCATTTCAAAATCAACATGTCCAAGATGTCAGTCTTAAAAGCACACCCACCTGATCCTTCTCCCAGATTCCCCCACCTCAGGAAGTAGTAGTACATCCTTGGGTGACTCGGGTCATGTGTATCGTAATGCCTGTCATATAATAAGTATTTGCTAATGAATGAATGATAAAATAATACATAAATGCACCAAAATGTCTGGTCCTTTCATTGCACTGCACTCACACCAATGTTTTAAACCCAGTCAGACATACACAAATAAAAGAAACCCTCCCTGGTGGTAGGTATTATGGAGGGCATGTATTGCATGGAGCACTGGGTGTAGTGCATAAACAATGAATTCTGGAACACTGAAAAAAATAAAATTAAATTAAGATATTAAAAAAAATCCCTCAAATATGCAGTCATTTGTGTCTATGAGTAGACACAAGTGGCCATGCCAAGTCATTTTACCTGTCCTCAGTTTTCTCAAGAAATGGAAAAATTGGACTGACTATAACTTACCTAAAAGCTTCAAAAAGGCTGATGACCACATTCTCTCAGTCCAGTTTGGCTTTACATTTGAAGGGATAAAATCACCATGTCTCTTGTCCCTGAACTCCAGCCCCTATTTTTCAACAGTATTCCCAAAGCCAGTTTAAAGAATGTGATTTTTTTTTCTGGAGGCATCTAAGTGAAAAACAGTGTGTTCCTTCCTAATTTATAAGAAAGCACTTAAGGAGAAGGACTTGCCTTTATGAGTTATGAGACCAGTGTTCAGCCTGTACTTTCTCCCTGAGCTAAAATGAATTCTATTTTCTCTTTTTCAAGCTGTAGTATATCTTCTTTCTTGTATGTCAAATTAGTCCTTGTCCTTAAAATTATGACCACCAAGAGGAAAACTTAACTTGTTTTGGTAAAGAATTTGCTGGGCTACACAAAGCATATGTTTTCTTTGACATTCTGTTCTACTGAAGGCCTAACTATGCTGATGACTTTGAGCAAAAAAAACAACAAATGGTCATATCCATATTAGGGATCTGGCATTGGGAGTAGTATTTCTTTTTTCTTTTTTTTTTTTTTTTTTAGATTTTATTAATTTATTTGACAGAGAAGGAGAAATCAAAAGGGGGGGGGGGGGGGGAGGGGAAGCAGGCTCTTTGCCAAGCAAAAAGCCCTATGCGGGAGGATCCCAGAACCCTGAGATCATGACCTGAGCCGAAGGCAGACGTTTAACCATCTGAGCCACCCAGGTGCCCGGGAGTAGTATTTCTGATTGTCACTTCACAAAGGACAGTTCCTGTCCACAGTATGATCTCACTTAGGGAGGGTTGCCATAAATACCAAGTATGATTTAATGTGTTTGAAGTATTAGTTATAATATATGCATACTAAATGAAAAATGTATTATAAAACACAATGAAAACTAACTACTGGTTTTGCTTTAGTTAGTTACATAATATATTTAATATATTTAGGCACTACACACCTCTGTCTTATTTATTAGTGCTTAAAAACTCTGCTTTGGCGGTTTTCTCTGGAAGACTCCAAAAATACTGAGTACATCTTATCTAGGGAAGGATAGGATTGCTTTTCCATTTTTATTTTATTTTTTTTAGTCCTGTAAGTGAGTACCTCTCTTCATAAAGATGTAAATACAGAGAAATATAAAAAACAAAAGAGGTAAGTCCTCCTTTGGTGTCCCACTCCATCCTCAACCTCTCCCACAGTAAATGTTGTGATGTGCATACTTTCAACATATTCTTTAATTTACAGTAAATACATACACATCCCCAGCTTTGTTTTTGTTTTTTCATTTCAACTATATGGTTCGCTCTTAACTTGCTTTCTGTAACTTCTATTTTTTGTTTCAATATTTATTTATACTCTGGAAATCATTCCATGTCAAAAAAGTATATCTATCCCATGTTGTTTAGTCATTCATTAGTGTTCTCTGATATGAATAGACGGATGGATCATAAGAAACATATTCATTTCCATATTGCTACATATTTGCCCCAACCCAACATATTTGCCCCAGCCAATAATGGCTGTCAAAACATACCCTTATCTTTGCTTATATATCTTCATACACATGCACACGTACTTTTGCTGAACATTTTCATTCTTGTTTTTGGTAGACATAATAAAATTGCATTTCGAAAGACCATCCTAATTTATGCTCTTTTCAAATTGCATATTATTTTTTCCCATTTCTTTGTCAACACTGGATATTATTAAGCCTTTGAATATTGTCAGTCTAGTAGGGAAAAATATCTTGTGGGTTTTTTTTTTAAGATTTTATTTATTTATTTATTTATTTGAGAGAGAGTGAGAGAGAGCATGAGGGAGGAGGGTCAGAGGGAGAAGCAAACTCCTCACTGAACAGGTAGCCCTAGGCAGGGCTGGATCCTGGGACTCCAGAATCAGGACCTGAGCAGAAAGCAGACACATAACTGACTGAGCCACCCGGGCATCCTATAGCTTGTGTTTTAAGCTGCACTTGAGATTACTAGTGATATTGGTGATACTTTCAGATGTTCATGGAACACTTTTATTTTTTATTTCTGTAAATTACTACACACATACACACACACACACACACACATATATATATATATATGTATATGAAAAATGTTCTTTAGGTTCATTGGATTTTAATTTTGTTCATGATGGCTTTTGAAATATAGTCCACACTATCAGTTGTTTCCAAGTTGGGGAATATTTGTTTCTGTTTTGTTTAAGAAATTTTTCCTACTCCTAAACTAGTTCTTAAATTCTCTCATATTTTATATTAACTCATTAATTTATCTGAGCTTTATTTTTTGTGTGTAGATATCGTAGTTTATTTTCCACTAAAGCATAGCCAGTTGTTACTCTTTTTTTTTTTTTGAATTGTTGGTCTTTTCCTCACTGATTTAAAATAGCAAATTCACTAAATTTTCACACTGCATATTTTTGTGAATCTATTTCTTCATTTTATGATGTTTTCAAGATATTTGTGATCATTTAAAATAGAAATAATATATTTTTAATTAACAATTTTAAGTATTTTCATATTCTTATTTTTTCAAAATATTATTGGCAACATGCATTGATTTTCTTTCCTTTAAATCAACTGTATTAATCCCATTAAATCCCATTATGAAAGACTTTGATTGTAATTAAATAAGACTTACTTTAAAAATTCTGATATCTTTGTACCATCCATTTTTTTCAAAGAAATGGAACAAATAATCCTAAAATTTATATGGAACCAGAAAAGACCTCGAATAGCCAAAGGAATATTGAAAAAGAAAGCCAAAGTTGGTGGCATCACAATTCCGGACTTCAAGCTCTATTACAAAGCTGTCATCATCAAG
This sequence comes from Enhydra lutris kenyoni, assembly GCF_002288905.1. NCBI lineage: Eukaryota > Metazoa > Chordata > Mammalia > Carnivora > Mustelidae > Enhydra > Enhydra lutris. Next base: position 9,385,855 of record NW_019154125.1, on the reverse strand, counting down.
ACAGCATGGTACTGGCACAAAAACAGACACATAGATCAATGGAACAGAATAGAGAGCCCAGAAATAGACCCTCAACTCTATGATCAACTAATCTTCGACAAAGCAGGAAAGAATGTCCAATGGAGAAAAGACAGCCTCTTCAATAAATAGTGCTGGGAATATTGGACAGCCACATGCAGAAAAATGAAATTGGATCATTTCCTTACACCACACACGAAAATAGACTCAAAATGGATGAAAGACCTCAATGTGAGAAAGGAATCCATCAAAATCCTTGAGGAGAACACAGGCAGCAACCTCTTCAAACTCAGCCGCAGCAACGTCTTCCTAGGAACATCACCAAAGGCAAGGGAAGCAAGGGCAAAAATGAACTATTGGGATTTTATCAAGATCAAAAGCTTTTGCACAGCAAAGGAAACAGTTGACAAAACCAAAAGACAACTGACAGAATGGGAGAAGATATTTGCAAACGACATATCAGATAAAGGTCTAATATCCAAAATCTATAAAGAACTTATCAAACTCAACACCCAAAGAACAAATAATCCAATCAAGAAATGGGCAGAAGACATGAACAGACATTTCTGCAAAGAAGACATCCAGATGGCCAACAGACACATGAAAAAGTGCTCCATATCACTCGGCATCAGGGAAATACAAATCAAAACCACAATGAGATATCACCTCACACCAGTCAGAATGGCTAAAATTAACAAGTCAGGAAATGACAGATGCTGGCGAGGATGCGGAGAAAGGGGAACCCTCCTACACTGTTGGTGGGAATGCAAGCTGGTGCAACCACTCTGGAAAACAGCATGGAGGTTCCTCAAAATGTTGAAAATAGAACTACCCTATGACCCAGCAATTGCACTGCTGGGTATTTACCCTAAAGATACAAACGTAGTGATCCGAAGGGGCATGTGCACCTGAATGTTTATAGCAGCAATGTCTACAATAGCCAAACTATGGAAAGAACCTAGATGTCCATCAACAGACGAATGGATAAAGAAGATGTGGTATATATACACAATGGAATACTTTGCAGCCATCAAAAGAAATGAAATCTTGCCATTTGCGACGACATGGATGGAACTAGAGGGTATCATGCTTAGCAAAATAAGTCAATCGGAGAAAGACAACTATCATATGATCTCCCTGATATGAGGGAGAGGAGATGCAACATGGGAGTTTAAAGGGGTAGGAGAAGAGTAAATGAAACAAGATGGGATTGGGATGGAGACAAACCATAAGTGACTCTTAATCTCACAAAACAAACTGAGGGTTGATGGGGGGAGGGGGTTGGGAGAGGGGGGCTGGTGTTATGGACATTGGGGAGGGTATGTGCTATGGTGAGTGCTGTGAAGTGTGTAAACCTGGCGATTCACAGACCTGTACCCCTGGGGATAAAAATATATTATATGTTTATAAAAAATAAAATTAAAAAAAAATTCTGATATCTTTACAAATTGAACAAATTGTATCTATTTTAGGTTATATATCACTTCTTTACATAAAGCTTTATACTGTTCTTTATAAAGATTTTATATAGTTCTTCCTAAGTTTTTTCCTAAGCACTTTAGAGTTTTACATTATTTTTACCATTAATAAAAAATTTTTATTCATTTTTATATGGTTATTAATGATGGATAGAAATATGTTGTTGATTTATCTTAAATTAAACAAGTTTACTAAAATCTTGTATTGGTTTTCATGAGTTTTAAGATTATTCTAGATAATAATAATACCCGCTGACTTTTTTCCCAAGATGTATAAATGCACTTTTTAAGGCTTGATATGTTGGCTGACACCTAAGAACCAAGTTAAAAACTAGGTATGCAAGTAAACTGTCTTGGTCTGTCCTCAAATATAATATTAATGCTTTTGATATTCATGCCTTAATTATTATTCTTTATATGTTTTGAATAACTATATTTTATTAAATTATAAAAAGGTTTTTTTCTATTCCCTAAGAGACTTTCCTTTTTCCATTAGAAAGCAGTGATGATTTCTTTCACATTTACCAAGATGATCATATTTTATCTCATTAAGTCTCATAATATGGTAAATGGTATTAATAGATCTCACATGGCTGATCTGTCCTTGGATTCTTTCAACTATGGTTTGCCAAATGTGTCATTATTTTTAACTATAGCTATGCATATCATTTAACATGTTGTTTGGACTTTCACATGCACATCCATAAACAAAATTGATGTATTTTTCATTTTTATTCTGTTTTTGTTTGTTATTAGTACCAGGATTATACCAGCCTTGTGGAATGAGTTAGAAAATTCTCTATTCTTATTTGCTTCTGGAGAACACTTAAAGTACCTGAAATTATCTGTTTCTGAGCTAGATGGCCTATTTCAGAGTTTGAAGGATTTTTTGGTTTTTACTTTTTTTCAGTTTTTCTCTAATTTTTATTCTATTTCCTCTTTCTGCCATTTTTTTTTAGTAAATTTAGTCTTATAACATGGTAATTAATATTATTCTAGGGATTTATCTATTTGTTCTTGAGTAAATACTTAATTTCATTAAAGCTGAAATGAAGGATTTAATAAGTAGACATTTAATGTTTCTTTAAACTCTTTTTTCTCTATGATTTTATGATGCTGAGTTTGTGGCAAAAAAAGAGCCCAAAGATATCAATATATTTTCTACCCACTATTGTAGTAATGATTCAGGATGTATTAATATGGATAGAGTATGAAAACTCCAGACATTATCCTTCTGATTTAAATTATCTTTTATTTATTCAAGTTAAATATTATCTTGTCTCTCTGTTATGTCACGGTAAAAAACTTCTCATTTTTTTCTATGTAAGTTAAATAACATTTCTTGTACCTAAAACATTAATCTAAAAAAAAAATCTTTAATATGTCACCTTCATGTACAACAAGGCAAACATATCTTAATAGAATGGAGTAAAACAGCATCCCAATTAATTTTGGAAATCACAGATAACTCACACTTAGGACAATTAAGGTCAAAGCTATACTAGTCAAAGAAGAAACTTAGTCCCATAATTCTTGAACAAAAAGTGACTGAATTGGAAGTAGTTTTTAGAGTGAGGAATATTTTCTCAACCTCGTACTTTACCAGCCTGATCTTAGATTACTCTTCATCTTTAGATTCCAAGTTCCCATAAATAAATAAAAAAATAAATTACATACATATGTAAATATATATATATTATATATATATAATTTTTTCCTTTTTTGAACTTGTGGAAAAGTGGTAGTGAAATACAACATACAATTCTAAGGAGCTACTCATCTCTTTCCAGATTTAGTTATTCTCCTGAACTCCATGTAAACCTGGAAAAATCATGAATTATTTAAAAAATCTGACCCAGCATCAGGTGATTTATAGTAACTGTTCATTTTAGCTCTTTTCTCAAAAGAAGACTATTTTATATCCAGGATATGACTAATTTAGAAGACTATAGCGGAGATGCACATCAATACAGTAGCAACCACAGAGTGGAAAAGTATGTGATAAGGAAAAGGGAGAAAAAAGTAGAAAGAATGAGATTCACTTAAATGGGAATGAACATAATTTGCTATGAAACACTTGATCACTTTTTCTAACTTTATTTTGTTTAATTCTTTCCTTCCTAGTATTTTGTCTAGAAAGCCTGGCATCGTGCATGTTGATTGGGCTCTACCTCAGTGTATGCAACTCACCATAGCTACACAGAAGGAAAAAGAAGGTGGACAAAAAGGAATCCTCCTTTAGAAAATAGGTTCATGATGCTCTATTAGGCTACAAGAAGTCCTCACATTAATGCCCTTTATGAGTTAAGACATTAAAGTTTGTCTTTTACATAAATAAATGCTATTCATGAAGTAATCGAATTACCTTGTTAATGATCATCAGTACTACGATTATTAAAATATTTAACAGAAAACCAAACACTGAGAGAATAGACACAGGATAGTAAAATTGTGATGCTGTTTTTGGGTTGTGATGAGGGTACCAAAATCAAGGGGAACGTATGCCGTCAGGTGAAGTCAACCCAGGTGAGCTTTTTATTTTTCTCTTCCTTCCTTCCATCTCTCCTTCCTTCCATCTTTCATTCATCAATATATATTTAATAAGCCGCCCTGTTAGGTAAAGGAGATACACATATGAAAAATATGAGCTTTGCCTAAAGGAGCTCACACTCTAGAGAAGAATTAAGGATGTAATTATCAATTTTTAGTACCCTCTGTATTCCATGTGCTTTTTTTAGTTTTTGAGGAAGGTCAAAAGCTCTGACCACATTTGTTTTGTTTTGTTTTCTTCTTCTTTTTTAACATGGGAAACAATCTACTTTTATGCTGCCTGGAAAGTCCATTCTATGAGGGTGGCCCAGGAGCAGGATGAACTTGCCCACCTGCTCTGACCACATTTCTATTAACTAGGCTGGACCAGTTTATTGATCATAATACAATTTCCAGAAACATTTGATACCAAATTCAGGATTCATCACAAAATTTTCTCAAAGCTGGAATATGCATATACACATTTACAAATATAGCTGGAATAATATAACATATTTTTCTATTCATTAATTTCAATGCATTACTTATATACCACAAGTACAGACCTCTCTCAGGAGTCTGAAATAAATGGTACTTTACATTGGGAGGGAAATAACCATCCTAACCACAGATTAAGTTTGAGTTATTTTTTTAGCTCATAATTATAAATGCATATGACTAAAGAAGCTGAAGATATTAATCATTTTTATACATTTTTAATATAGTTTGGTGTATGTGCATGCCATTCATAATTGCTACATTGGTGAGACTTCATTTAATTCTCCCAGCCGTCTTATGAAACAAGGATCCTTACTTTCAGATAAGGGGGCCAGGGTTTAATGAGGCTACATACTTTCCCCAGGATATCATGGCTAGTAAGTGGTGGAAATGGGATTTTAACTCAATTCTGATAACTACGACTTTCACTTAGCCATTTATCTCCCATTAGAAACTGCAATAGAAAATTAGAGGATAATACAGGTTGACTAGGAGAATAAACAGAATGCCATGGAAGTAATAAGAAAATCTAGAAAAGGGTAATTCATTATAGCAATCCCTCATGTGATCTCTGATTGTAGCTCTCAGCATATGCCCACAGTGAAATGCTGACAGCAAGTCTTTACAGTTGTTTGCACTGGAGGTCTGACCACCTATCTTTAGGCTATGTCACTTAACAACAATCTCCCTTTCTTTGGCTATTACCAGGCAGTATCTGGAGTCCTGGTCACAGAAAGACTCACTGAACAGACTTCAAAGAACTTTTTTTTTTGTCACCTCAAATATACTCTACAACATACACATGCCATGTTTTGTGTGAGGGAAAGGTAAAGCCAGCTTCAGCTAGTGGAGGCCACTAGTGTGCACAGAAGCAGAACAATAATACAAAAAGAGCCTAGTGAGAAAATGTGACTGCGACTATACTAAGCCAATTAGGCAATTGGTATGGGGGAGAATAATGATGCTCTTGTGGGCCCTACAGGGATTCTGGGGGCTGAGTTCTGGAGTTACTTCTGGGAATGCATAAATAGTGTCTTGAATTTATGGACAATTGACTTTTCATGACTGTGCCAAGACAATTCCAAGGGGAAAAGAGTAGTCTCTCAACAAATGGTGCTGAGGAATATCCATATGAAAAAAAAAAAAAAAATGAAGTTGGACTTCTTTCTTACACCACACACAGGAATTAATTCAAAATGGATCAAAGACCTAAATATAAGAGCTAAAACCATAAAACTCTTAGGAAAAAAACTTAGAAGTAAATCCTCATGACCTCAAGTTAAGGAAAACCTTCTCAGATATGGTACCAAAAGTACAAGCAATGACAGAAATAAAGATAAAATGGATTTCATCAAATTTGAAAAAATTTCATCAAATTTGATAAAATGGATTTCATCAAAATTAAAATTCAAAAAAATGAAAATACACCCAATAAAATGGTGGAAAATATTTGAAAATAAGATACTGATAAAGCCCTGTATCCAGAATACATAAGAAACACTATGACTCAGTAAGTCAAAGTCAAATGACCTGATTTAAAAATTGGCCAAGTCAAATAACCCAATTTAAAAACCAGCAAAAGAAATGTTAAAAATTTTCTGGTGAAGATATACAGACACAATAAGCATATGAAAAGACACTTACTCATTAATTATTGGGAAATGCAAGTCAAAACCATAGTAAGACAGCATTTCATACTCACTAGGATGGTTGCAATTTTAAAAGATGGAAATTAACAAGTATTAAGAATGAGGAGAAATTGGAATGTTCATGTATGTCGTTGGGACTACAAAGTGGTAACCACTTTGGGAAAATATTTGCTCACTCCTCAAAATGTTACATATAAGGTTTCTATATGACTCAACAATTCCACTCCTAGGTATATACCAATAAATAAAAATATATGTCCTCAAAAACAGTGCATGTGGTTATTTATAATGCCATTATCCTGAATTCTAAAAAGTAAAAAGCACTCAAATCTCTATCAACTGATGAAGAAGCAAAATGTATATGCCTATACAATGGGATATTATTTGTCTGTAAAAAGGAATGAAGTACTGAAATATCCATAACATGGATAAACCTTGAAAATACTATGCTGACTGAAAGAAGCCACTCACCAAAGACCACGCATAATATGACTTCATTTATATGAAATATTCAAATTAGGCAAATAAATAGAGACAGGAAGAATACTAGTGATTGCCAGGAGAAAACTAAGGTATACAGACATAATAAGACACAAAGCTAAGGGTGGGCAAAAGAGTCAAAGCAAAAGGCATTTCTAGGAGAGGATAGCAGGGTATATTCCTACAAATGATCAGAAGTCGCCCTGGCTTAGGGGGAGAAGGGGTGGCTAGAGAGTTGCAGACAAAAGAAACTACAGGTACAAAGCCAGAGCTAGCATGGAATGTGTAGGGAAGGCGAACAGTGTATATGTGTGGTATGGAGACCTGGCCTGTGGGATGGTAAACATGATATTGGAGGGATAACAAGGAACTAGATCATGAAAGGCTAACACCATGCTAAAAAATTACAACTTTAGTCAGAAAGCACTGCTCAGCCATTAAAGAACTTAAAGCTGAGGAATTTAAAGTTTAAGAAGTTAAAAAATAAAGCTATCCTACAAACCAGCAATTGCACTACTGGGTATTTACCCCAAAGATAAGATGTAGTGAAAAGAAGTGGCACGTGCACCCCAATGTTCATAGCAGCAATGTCCACAATAGCTAAACTGTGGAAAGAGTCGAGATAGACTTCAACAGATGAACGAATAAAGAAGATATGGTTCATATATGTGGTCGAATATTACTTAGCCATCAGAAAGGACAAATACCTATCATTTACTTCATTCGATGTGAATGGAAGTGTAGAGTATTCTGATAAGTGAAACAAGTCAATCAGAGAAAGATGATTATCATATGGTTTCACTCACATGTGGCATATAAGAAATAGTGGAGAAGATTGCAAGGGATGGAAGGGAAGACTGAATGGGAAGAAATCAGGGAGGGACATAAACTATGAGAGACTCTTGACTCTGAAATAAATTGAGGGTTACAGACAGGGAAGTGGGTGGGAGGATGGGGTAACTGGGTGATGTGCATTAAGGAGGGCATGTGATGTGATGAGCACTGTGTGTTAAACACAACTGATGAGTCATTGAACACTACATCTGAAATTAATGATGCTGGTGAATTGAATTTAAATTAAATAAAAAATAAATAAAGATCCTGCTTCCATATCTGGAGTTCATTGTTCCCAAATTAAGGATGTAGAGGTTGTTATCATCCATCACACAAAGTATCCAAGTTACATGTGTAATCTGAGATAAACTCACTTCCACCAAGAGACCAACCAGGTCAATATTCTGAGCCCATTCCATGGCATATACATAAATTACAAATGGAAATTAATGAACAAACTTTTCTGATTCTTAACTATTTAATCAAATACTTCAGTTCTACTGAGTTTTGTGATTAAGAACTTTTTTTATATTCTGATTTTGATAGTATTGAGTGTTATTTTAAAAGTGCTCATTCTGAAGCTAGTCAGACACCAATTATAAGCTGTACTGACCGTGGCATTGAGCCTAATGAGTCTATCCTCAAAGATACAAAAGGGAGAAAGGATGATGTGCCAAGGGACCTCAAAATCAGATGGATGATTTGATTCCCATTAACTGATTATTTGTGGTGTTTCAAAATATCTATTATACCCTAAAAGGGACAAAGTTCTACCGGCGATTAACCTATGGTCATTTTAGTGGAACAGGTGGAGAAAATTATTATACCAAATCAATTAATGTGTCATATTCCTCTAATTTATACTTTATCCAATCAATCTTTAATGTGTGTGACTAAATAAATGCCACAATCCTCACTTTATGGTTAGGTACAATAAGTTAAATAATTGCAGAGAGCTGACAGTAGGACAAAGACCAAAGTCTTGGGAGTACAAATGTCTCATAAGTAGGCTGGTCCTCCATTAAGAGCCAGAAATCTCTAAGGATTGTCCAGTCATCTAATTCCTGAGATCCTCTTTTTGATCTATCTTGTCATGAGGATTCATGGGGAGCCCCTCCTGAGCTTAAAATTGGTATAGAATCCAAATCTACATTTGAGTAGACACATACAATGGAATATTGTTCAGCCATGAGAAAGATGGAAGTCCTGCCATTTGCAACAACATGGATGGATCTTCAGGGTATTGCACTAAGCGAAATAAATCAGACAGAGAAAGACAAATACTGTATGATCTCACTTACATATGGAATGTAAAAGAGCTAACATCACAGAAACGGAGAGTAGAATGGGGTTCCCAGAGGCTGGAGAGGGAAGAAATAAGGATATATAGGTCAAAGGGTACAAACCTCTAGTTTTAAGATGAATGAGCTCTGAGTATCTAATGTGCAATATGGTGATTATAGTTAATAATAGTGTATTATATACTTGAAAGTTACTAAAAGAGTAAAACTTAAATGTTCTGACTACAGAAAGAAATGCGTATTATTTGATATAATGGAGGTGTTACCTAACATTAAGGCGATACTTATTTTGTTATATGTAAGTGTACCAAGTTAACACCTTGTACTTTATAAACTTACACAATGTTATATGCCAATTATATCTCAATAAAGCTGGAGAAAATAAATATTTTAAACTGCAAAGAAATGCATAAATAAACCAAAAGAGAGAAAGAAAGAAGGAAGGAAGAAAGGAGGAAGGGAGGGAGGGAGGGAAGAACAGAGGGAGGGAGAGAGAAAGGGAGAGAAGAAGGAAGGGAGAGAGAGAGAGAGAGAAAGAGAGAGAGAGAGGGAAAGAGGAAGGATGGAAGGAAGGAAGGGAGGGAGGAAAGAAGGGAGGAAGTAAAGAGAAAGAGGGAAAGAAAGAAAGAAAGAGAGAGGGAGAGGAAGGAAGAAAACCAGATTATTTATGATGGTTTATATAACAAAGTGCTAGAGAATGATATAAAGAGCTTTGATCATTACCTCGAGAAAATCAGAGGAAAGATTTTCTTTCTCTTAATGGCATGATAAGCATATTATAAGAAATATGACAAAAATGACAGCTTTGCTCATATTCAATATTTTTTTCCAAAATCAAGTCTTTCTCTAGTCTCCTCTCTATCATATGGTCTTTTTCTTTCTCTGCATTTGCTTTCTATTCAAGTAGATTTGGGTTTGAATCTCAATTTGGCTGTTTCCTAGTTTTTTGACTTCTGAAAGTCTGTATGGTAAGTGCATGTATTAGACTTTTCATTTTATAAGTTTTCTGTTAGCAGCAACATAATTTGCAACAACAGTGGTATCTAATACCAGTTATGAAATAATGAATGTAGAATGCTTAGCACATGACCCAATATAATTTGTATTCAATAAATGTTAGCTCTTGGGCGCCTGGGTGGCTTAATGGATTAAAGCCTCTGCTTTTGGCTCAGGTCATGATCTCAGGGTCCTGGGATCGAGTCCCATATCAGGCTCTCTGCTCAGCAGGGAGCCTGCTTCCCCCTCTCTCTCTGCCTCCCTCTCTGCCTGCTTGTGATTTCTGTCTGTCAAATAAATAAATAAAATCTTTAAAAAAAAAAGCAGCTGTCATGCTGAGCTTCAAGGATCAATCTGCACTAAAATGGCAATAATAATAATAATAATAATCTCACCAGTGGACAAGGCAGTCATTTCATTTCCCGTAAGAAAAACAGAGATTGTGTACTTGGAGATTATTCCCTATCCTGATATAACTCGCTCTGTATCTGCCCTCTACTTCTCAGTTATCATCCTAATCAAGGTTACAGGGTATTAATTTATTGGGGTCAATTCTGTGGTCCTGCATTGAAAAATGTTAGAACTTTTAAGTGTTTAAGAAATGTTCCTATCTAAAAAAAATTTCCTATCTAAATTTATTCAAGAAATGTTCTGGTCCGACAAAATATTCTATTACCAACTACTCATCTGCCTCCAACCTGGCAAATGAATTAGACAAGACAGATGGATCTGTCCAGTGTACCTAATAGTCCATATTTATGAGTTCTAGGATTAAAAAACTGACAAATTCCTGAGGTAGCTTGTTCTAGTTCTTAATCACATTTATAGTTAACATCTTAACTTTCATGATGTCTTGACAAACTGGTTTCAAGATCATTTCTTCTTATTTAAAGTGTCTTTAACTCTAATATCCATCGCTGAGTACAGATGACATTCTCCTGATCACTGTCCAGCATGCCTTCACTACGGCAGCCTATCCTCTGAGATGGACGTAAGAGGAGGGTATGATGGAAATCTGGTACACACTGTCTCATTGCAGCCCCCAATCTCTGCCTATAATATAGACTAAAGCTTAAGGATTTGCTGCCCACACACCACATAAAGACCAAAGTCATCAGACAGGTGAGTTTAAAATCAATTGTAAAGTGATGTAATAATGATATGCATAGTTAGATTATTACTAGCAAATTTATTGCTTCCTACAGGATAAACTTATTAGTAGTCATTATAAATAACACCTTACATTTTTCTACTATTTGCAGTGAGCTCAAAACGCTTTAAAGTGTTTTTGAAATGTTAAATCCTTATACATCTAAATATACCAGACTTCTAAGTTCTTCTAAGATGCCTGGACATCAGTTATCAATCTATTCAATATTTTTAGAAAGGATGTTTGTTGAGAACCAATTATGCTACAGGCTTGTGCTAGAGTAGACACAAAAGTGATGGCTCAGTCCACTCTGTTCGTGAGGAGTTTCTCAGGTTCTATAAGAGGAGACTAACAATGAAGTCATTATAGGACAAGGAGATGCTTACAATGTTATAGTTGTAGTGAATTTGGGGAGCTCTGAGGGAGAAACCTAGCTCAGCCTGGGGAATGAGTCAGAGCCGGCCAAGACAAAAGGAGAAAGGCATCCCTTAATGGAATAGATGGCCCAAGCAAAGAATCACTGGCATAAAACTGCAAGGGGCTTGGGTGTTGGGGGGAATCCCAACAAGGTTGATGTTATCCTCTGCACATCACACTGTGATGGTTGTGGAAAATAAAGTAGTTTCAGACATAGTAAAGGTAAAAGATCTTGGAGTTGGTGATTAACTTTGGATGGGGCAAAGAGAGAGGAAGACTTGAGGGGGACTCCCATGTTTCCATGATCTGCCTAGAGGTGTTGTTGACAAAACCAGAGAATATAGAAAGAACAGGGTTGGGAGGAAAATGCTTCCAGTGTGTTTATGATAAGGCTGGTATGTATATGAAGTAATTGGATATATGAGTCCATGTTCAGAGTCAGCAACAAAGAAACAGCAACAACAACAACAACAAAACAAACAAACAACTATATAAAATTAGGAGTTGTCCACAGAAAGGTGGTAGTTGAAATCATGACACTTCGTGAGTGGATAGGTGGATGGAATTCCAAGAGATCACCAACATTTAGGGATTAGGTGGTTGTTTATGTGTCTGGTTCAAAGGTAGCCAGACTTTGACTTCCCTCAATATAAGGACTTGTGATAAACAGAATAATGCCCCCCCCAAATATGTCCACATTCTAATCTCCAGGAAGATATGATAGTTTACATGACAAAGGGGAACTAAAGTTGCAGAGGGAATTAAGGTTGATAATCCACTGACTTTAAAATTGAGAAATCATTCTAGATTATCTGGATTAAGAATCACAAGCATTCTTAAAAGTAAACGAGGAAAGTAGAAAAGCCAGGAGCAGAGAGGAGTGATGTGAGAAAGTCTTGACCTGCAGTTGCTGCCTTTGAAGGTGGAGGAAGCTAGCCAGGAGACAAGAAACGCAGGTTGCAACTAGTAGCTGGAAAATTTTGGCAAAGAAAAAACCTCATCTCTCAGAGCTTCCAGAAGGAATGCAGTCCTGTTGACACCTCAAGACTTGTAAGTTAATAAATCTCTGTTGTTTTGAGACACTAAGTTTGTGGTAATTTGTTACAACAGTAATAGAAAATGAATGTTGGACTGTATCTTGACTTCTCTTTAAATATTCAGCATTAGTAGCATGTTTGTGACAAGAAGCTTAAAATGAATTTATTTATTATTGAATATGGAAAAGGAGAAGCTAAAGGTATGTATAATTTGTTTTTTAACTTGAAGCCATACCAGTCAAAAAACACAGAATCACTCATTTTCTTAATTCCATGTTTAGATTTTGTTTTTGATCAAATGTTCAAGGTCTTGAAACAATCAAGCAAAGGTGGTGATAGACCGAAGGTCTAGAAAATAAAAGCACATTTTAGTCCACAAATTGTGAGTTATATGGAATCTCTTAGCTTTTAATCCAATACCAATTATTGGCATATTGCTCATGTTATTTATATTTTATGACAGTCTTTCTTCCCAGTTAAATTTTAAGTTTTATAGAGCAGATCTCCTGTCTTATACCAGTTTATGTTCATGATGCATTCAAAAATGACCACTGAAAATTTTTAAAGAGAATTTATATGGGTCAGAGAAGTTTCTCTTGCCTTTGGAATAAGAGAAGTGAGCTGGCTCGAATTGGCCTGTGAGAGCCAATTATTAAATTCTTAAGAGTTTTGCAAGGCAGTTGATGTCAGGTTGGTAGCTTGAAATTGGCCACAGTGGGATTCTTTACACCATAAAAATTGGCAGACACTACCCAGTTGCTAACCATTTACCTACCTTCACACCACTGGTTTGGAGACTCTATGAGGGTATAACAAACTAAAGTCAAGTCAGTTCTACTTTATGTGGAACATAGTTGGAACAAATATCCACTTATAATATTGAAGCAAATTAAGATCTCTTGCTTCAATAAGAATTTATTCCAATTATTTCCAGTTATTGTTCTATTTTAAAAGAATGCATCCTTAATGAAATAATTCTTCTGAAGTAACTGTTATTCTCCATTAAGACCATTTCATTTGGAGTAGTAACAGGACTCATAAACTAAACCACAATAACAATTTGGTTATAAGAAGGGTCAGAGCTGTTCCAATTAGCAGTTTGTTTTTGTTAATTGATTTTCAGTTGTGCATCTCGAACGAGAGTCATTTTCTTTAACAGCTATTAGTTGTCCTTGTTTATCATGCTCTCACCTAATTCTTACATTAACTCCTTGTCAGACAGAAATGCCAAATTCCCCATTTCATTTCTTTTGTTAATGAATATAAAACAGGCCCTAAAACCCAGCTTAAGAAGCATTAAGCCTGGGTCTCTGGGGACTTTAATGGTAAGTCCTATCATTAATATATCATGTGACCGTGATTGAATTAATTGATCTGCAATATAACATTGCCTTCTCCAAAACTAAGAATTAGATAAATTATTTCTTAAACAATTTTTCTAGCTCAAACTATGATCCTCATAGCATGAAGGAAAAATGAAATAAAATTAAATTAAAATAGAACTGCATGTGTCCTCAATATAGATAACATATACTAAGGTAAATAAAAGAAAATAATAACACAAGTTGAAATATGACAAAAGTAATGATACTGTATTGTGGAAAGAATGCAGACTTTGAAACTAGACAGAACTAGGTTTAAATCCCAATAATAGCCATCACTTAGGAGTGTTTCAGCTTTAGCAAGTTATATGTTTCCTCAAAAGTTTCTGGAAAGGATAAAGATACCACATATAAAGCACCTGGCACAGATTAGTCATGAAATAAATGGGAGCTTCTATTATTATGATTCTGGGCAAGATACATATAAGACTGGAAATAGAAATGGATTCAAAATTTCCATTAGTATGGAGTAATATGGATTAATTAATATTTTTAGGTCTCTTTTCTCAACAGTAGAATGGTTGTGACAGAAAGGGAAGGTGATATGTTAGATAGTTTCTAAGGCCTTGTTCATCCTAAATATGATATTTGAACTTATATGAAACTTAATATAGACATTTGATAAATGATAATAGCTCAAACATTAAAGAACAAGTGGCTGATGATGGAAATTATTATTACATATTATTTCATGTAACCCCTACAGTGAACATATTCTCACTGTTCACTCAGCATCTGTTGGACACAGAGGTTCTTGCTTGTCATCATTCCTGGGACAATTATTTGGTGGTTGGGTTGTGTTTGCTGTCTGAAGCCTGGAATATTGGAGTTGTCTTTGAAACTAGCCACATACATTTTCAAAACTTTTCCTTTGGACTGTGCCTTCTTGCCAAGATAGAGAATTGAGGTCTAGATTGACCATCTTGCCTTAAAAAAAAAAAGGAAAACAAGACAAGGTATGTGAAACAACAGTTTTTCAAGATACTGGACACCATGCACTGAAAGTCAGCAATCCCTGAAATGAGAAGTGAGTGAAATGAACTTAACCATGCCCTGATGATTAACCTTGGGGAGTTGTCAGGATGTGATGGGGGAAGAGGGAGGTTGTGTAGAGCCTGATGGATTCCCTGACTTGAGAAAATGGAGCTGAAAGCAAGAAAAGGGCAACAAGGGTTGACTGGACAGAATATGGAAGAGGAGGGAGGTATAAAGAGAGAGAACTCCAGAGGTCTGCAAAGTCCCCTCAATTAGGCAACAGAGCACTGATCAACACTCATGAATGAGGAAAAAGCAACTGAAAAGGTTGCAAGCAATAGTAGGCAGCATCTCACAAGATTAGGAATTGTACCTATTTCAGAAATAAGGTTGGAAAGCCTCATAGTTCATAGCACATTGGGTAGAGTGCTTACAGAATCCCAACCCTGAAGTCTGGAATAATTATTCCTATAATAAATATTATTCTGGTTCTACCTAAAATACTTTTAGAAAATAAATACTGCCCTTCAGCTAAACTCAGTGATAAAACTCTGGCACCAGTCACAGCAACCCCTTGCCCCCAACAGAGGCTAAGTGAAAAGCTCAGCTTCCACCCTGCCAGAGTGCTGTCAGAGAGATATAAGATAGGAAGACAAACCAAATATAAATTCTATTCTTTTATTACAACTAAAGTAAAAAACTTTGTGGATGAGTTTGAGGACAAAAGGGAGAGGGAAGAGGGGGGAAAAATCAATGAACTGGAGACAATAATACAAACAGACATATCTGAACAACAAGAAGAAAATAAATTTCAAAAAAAAATTGAACTGAGCCTCCATGACACGTGGGACTATGACAAAAATCTTCATATTGCCTGTCATGAGAGTTCTAGAATGAGAAGAGAAAGAAAGAGGGACCAAAAATGTATTTGAAAAAATAATGGCTGAAATTTTCCCAAATTTAGCAAAAGCATAAATGTATAGATTGAGGAAAATTAGTGAACTCCCAAATATAGAAATCCCCCAAAGTCCATGCCAAGAAATGTCATTTGAAAGTTCTGAAAAACTAAAGAAACAAAACAAAACAGCCACAGAGACAAGACTATTATATAAGGAAAATCAAACTGAACATTAAAATCATGGAGCCCAGAAGGAAGTAGCATAATATTTTGAAAGTGCTGGAAGTGAAGAACTGTCAATCCAGAATTCTATATCCAGCAAAATTATCCTTCAAAAATTAGAGGGAACTCAGGGCATTCTCAGACCAAAGGAATTTGTTGCTAGTAGAGCCACATGAAAAGAA
Source organism: Enhydra lutris kenyoni (assembly GCF_002288905.1). NCBI lineage: Eukaryota > Metazoa > Chordata > Mammalia > Carnivora > Mustelidae > Enhydra > Enhydra lutris. Next base: position 9,369,809 of record NW_019154125.1, on the reverse strand, counting down.
TGGTTGGAAGAACTTCTCTAAATAGAAACAAATTGATAAAAAACAGAACCTTGAAGTATCAAGAAGAAAGAATTTGGGGGCGCCTGGGTGGCTCAGTGGGTTAAGCCTCTGCCTTCGGCTCGGGTCACGATCTCAGGGTCCTGGGATCAAGCCCCGCATCGGCTCTCTGCTCAGTGGAGAGCCTGCTTCCCCCTCTCTCTGTCTGCCTCTCTGCCTACTCGTGATCTCTGTCTGTCAAATAAATAAATAAAATCTTTAAAAAAGAAAAAGAAAGAAAGAAGAAAGAATTTGGAAAAAGCAAAAACATGGATAAACGCAATAGGCTTTTCTTCTCTGAGTTTTCTAAATTAGTTACGACAGTTGAAGCAAAAACTGTAACACTACTTAATGTAGCTCTCAATATATGTAAGTAATTGCAATGATTAGAAGTGGGGAAAGGGACATAAATGTAAATAAGGTTTCTATTTTTCATTCAAATGGGTATAATGTCAACATCAGTAGGCCTGATAAGTTATGGATATATAAAGTAGTACCTAGAGAAACCAGTATAAAAAGCCCATTATACGAAAAGATACATTCAAAACACAATAGATAAAATGGAATAACAACAACAAAAAAAATCATTCATGTAACTCTCAGTAAAAGAGAGAAATAAAACAGAAAAAAGATAAACAGAAAAAACAGAAAATGAAAAAAAAAAAAAGACAGACTTCACCCTTAACTTTTCAATAATTGCATGAAATGTAAATGGTCTAAATGCACCAATTAAAAGAGATATCAGCAGGGGGTTCCTGGGTGGCTCAGTAGGTTAAGCCTCTGCCATCAGCTCAGGTTCTGGTCTCAGGGTCCTGGGATTGAGCCCCACAGCAGGCTCTCTGCTCAGCAGGGAGCATGTTTCCCCTCTCTCTGCCTGCCTCACTGCCTACTTGTGATCTTTCTCTGTCAAATAAATAAATAAAATCTTAAAAAAAGAAAGAGAGGGAGAAATCAGCAGAATGGATAAAAAAAATCACCCAATAAGATGCTGCTACAGAAGAGTCACTTCAAAAGTAATACAGATAGGTAGAACGTAAAAAGATAGAAAAAGGTATACCATGCAAACATTAATTTAAAACAAAAGAGGTATATTAATATCATAGGATTTCAGAGCAAAAAGATAACCAGGGACAAAGAGGGACATTCTATAATGACAAAAGTGTCAACCCACCAAAAGACAATGCAATCCTAAATATATATGCATCCAAACAAAAGAGCTACAAGACATATGAAGCACAAAACGAAAAAAAGGAAAAGAAGAGGTTAACAAAATCACAATTACGGACACCTTAACAGCCTTCTCTCAACAATTAAAAGAACAATGAGACATAAAATCAACAAGAATAGAGAACTCAATAACTGCCAACCGAAAGAATCTAATGAACATTTATAGACTATTCCATCCAACAGCAGACTACACATTCTTTTTAAGCACCCACAGAACATAAACCAAGATAGCAATTAAAAGTTGTCAACCTGGGTTCTATAACAAACAGAATTCTCTTTAAAAAGCAAGAGGGCGGGGCACCTGGGTGGCTCAGTGGGTTAAAGCCTCTGCCTTCGGCTCGGGTCATGATCCCAGGGTCCTGGGATCGAGCCCCACATGGGGCTCTCTGCTCAGCAGGGAGCTGGCTTCCTCCTCTCTCTCTGCCTGCTTCTCTGCCTACTTGTGATCTCCATCTGTCAAATAAATAAAATCTTAAAAAAAAAAAAAAGCAAGAGGGCAAAATGGAGTTGTTGGGTTTTTCATTTGTTCGTTTGTTTTTTCAGATGTACAAAATCTGAAAGAAATCATCACTGGGAAAATTTCACTGCAAGAAAGAATTCACCACCAACAACCCTGCACTAACAGAAATATAGAGGAAATATTTCAGGTAGAAGAAAAACAATACTCAAAATTCACAAAAGAATGAATAGCCCAGGGAATGGCAACTATGTGGAGTATCAATTTTTTTCTCCTATAATTTCAATCAATTTCAAAGATAATTGTTTAAACAAAAGTAATAATGCACTGTAGAGTTTATAACATACATAAAAGTAAAATGTGTGACAAATATAGCACAAAATCCAGAAGGAAAGAAATGAAGTGTATTCTTAGAAGAGTCTTATACTCTGAAGTGGTGCAATATTACTGGAAGGAAGACTGGTAAGATGTATACCACCAGTTGGCAAACCACAGCTCACAGATCAACCTGGCTCACAGCCTGTTTTTGTATGAGCTAGAAGCTAAGAATGATTTCACATTTTTAAAAGTTGAAGAAATATGAATATGTAACAAAGACCATATGTGGTGCACAAGTCTAAAATATTTATTATCTGGCCCTTTACAAAAGAATGCCACCTTCTTATGTGTATTAGAAAATCGAATGCAATCTCTGAGAAAACAATGTGAGGAATTATAACTAATAAACCAAAAAAAGAGATACAATGGAATCAGAAAATGTATTCAATTAATATAAAATAAGTTAAAAAAGGAAGGAAGACAGGGAAAAAATAAGAAATGGGACAAATTAAAGTGTAACAGCAAGATGATAGTTCTAAACCTAACCATACCCATAATCACATTGAAAGTAAATGTTTTAAAACCCTAATTAAAGGATAGAGATTATCAGTTAAGAGAAAAATGCAAGACCCAAGTATATGCTGCCTATAAGAAGTGAAATTTAAATATAAAAATACAAAAATTTTAAAGAATTAATAAGATATACCACACTAACATTATCAAAGGAAGTCTAAGGTAACTGTATTAGTATCAGACAAGGAAGATTTCAAAGTATATATAACAAGGTCAACTCATTAGGAGGATATAATAATTTTAAATATTTATGTAACTAATGGAAGAGCTCCAAAATAAGTAAAGAAAAAACTGACAGAAGATTCAGGACAAATAGAAAATTTCACAATTATAGTCTGAGATTTCAACACCTTTCTCTCAAAAGTTGTTAGAACAAGTAAACAGAAAATCAGTAATAATATAAATACTTCAACAATACACTCAACTAATTGTACCTAATTGGTATTTATAGAATATTCCATCCAACGACAACAGTGTACACATTCTTTTCAATTGCACACATTTTCTAATATAGTTAATAATCAGTGCTATAAAACAAATACTAATAAACTTAAAAGAATTCAAATTATGTACTCTTACCACTATGGAATTAAGTGAGAAATAAATAACAGAAAGGTCTCTGGAAAATTCCCAAGTACTTAGAAACTAATAGCGTGCTTCTAAATAACTGGTAGTTCAAAGAAGAAATCAAAAGAGAAATTTAAAAGTGTTTTTGAACTGAATTAAAATGAAAATATGAGATATAAAAATATGTGGGCAGTACTAAAGAGTACTGAGTGAGGAGTTTGTAATGTTAAAGCCCATGTTAGAAGAGAAAAAATATTTCAATTCAATGACCTCAGTTTTTGTATTTAGAAATTAAAAAAATAAGAACAAATGACATGCAAAGTAATCAAATAGAGAATATAATAAAGAACAGAATGGAGCTTAATGGAAGAAAAAAACACAAAAAGAATAGAGAAAATCAATCACATCAAAAGCTGGTTCTTTGAGATCAATAAAATTGATAAACCTTTTGCCAGAAAGATAAAAAAAAAAAAAAAGATGAAAGAAATTACCAATGCAACAAGAGAGCTAATATCACTACATATTCTACAATTATCAAAATGATGCATAATTATCATGAAGAATTTTACGACAATAATTTAGACAACTCAGGTGCAATAAACATGTTCTTAAAAGCATAAATCTACCAAGCTTAAGATAATCAGAACAACTCTGCATCTACCAATGAAATTGAATTTATAGTAAAAGCCCTCCCAAAAAGAAAATCTGGGGCAGAGATGGCTTCTGTGATGAATTCTATCAAACAGTTAAGAAATAAATAAGACCAAGAGAGGAAGGATGGTGGAGGAGTAGCAGACTGAAATGACATCAGGTTGCAGGAGTTCAGCTAGATAGTTACCAAATCATTCTGAACACCTACAAACTCAACAGGTGATCAAAGAGAAGCAAAGCAGCAATTCTAGGAACAGAAAATCGACCACTTTCTGAAAGGTAGGATGTGCAGAGAAGTGAGTCCAAGGTGACAGGAAGATAGACCACAGGGGAGGGGCAGAGTAGTGAAGCACAAAATCACAAGTTTTAGAAGTCTGCTTCACTGAGGGATAGTGATCCAGAGGCTAAGCAGGGGTGGAGCCCTCTCAGGGACAGTGTGGTCTCAGGACCTGTGAGGTCACAGAAAGACCAGGGCTGTTGGAGTGTGGCCAAGCTGCCAGGTGTTGGAGCAGGGGGGCCAGCTACAGAGACAGAGCTAAGGAATGAGCTCTCAGCTCTGGGTTACCTTAAACAGTGCTCTGTGGCACAATTGAGCCACTGCTCTTTAAGCAGGGACACCACAAGTGGCAGATCCAGAGAGACTCACCTACCTCCTCTGGAGGAAAGAATCTACTGGGTTTGGAGACTCCAAATGGGGCTGTGCATCAGAGATAGGAACACTCAGTCACAAGCTGGGTGAGACCAGAGTGCGGCTGAAGACCAAGGGGATGGGAGTGATTGACCACTTTTTTCTGAGGGCACACTGAGGAGTGGGGCCCTGAGCTCTCAGCTCCTCAGGGCTGGAGATTGGGAGGTTTCCATTTTCATTCCCATTCTCCAGAGCTCTATGGAAAGCATTCAGGGAACAAAAACTCCTGAGATCGAACTTAAGCAGATTTCTTAGCCTGGCCCCTGGCAAGAGCGGTGCAATTCCAACCCCTGCAAAGACATTTGAGAATCACTACAACAGGCCCCTCCCCCAGAAGATCAGCAAGAACATCCAGCCAAGACCAAGCTCACTGATCAAGGAGAACAGCAGAACTCCAGAGATAGGAGAAAGCAATGCATGGAATTCATGGCTTTCTCCTTATGATCCTTTTGTCTTGCAAAGTTAAATTAAATTTTTTAACTTTATTTTTTTCTTTTTCTAATTTTTTAACTTATCTTCTTTCCTCTTTTAACGTTTTTTAACTAGTTAATCTTAACAATACCTTTCTTTAAAAAAATATTTTTAAACCTTCATTATTATAGTCATATTTTAACCTCCATTGCATTTAACCTTATTTTTTGTATACATATAGGTTTGTTTTTTTTTTTTTTTCATAGAAAATTTTGGGATACAATTTCTTCTGATAGAACAAAATATACCCTACATCTAGCACAGGGCTTTGTTCTAGTTTCCAGCCTGAGGACATTCTCTTCCCCTTTTTTCTCTTTTTCTTTCTTTTTCCAACCAACTTATCAATTCCTTTTTTAGAAATTTTTTTAAATTTTCATCTTTATAGTCATATTCCATCCCTTCATTGTGTTTACCCTTACTTTTGTATATATATATTTCTTTTCTTAAAAATTTTGGGAGGTAGTTTCTTCTAAGAGACCAAAATACACCCAAAATCAAGTGGGTATCTCTGTTCTATTTGCCAGTCTAATATATGTATATATTAGACTGGTGAATATATATATATATATATATATATATATATATATATATATAAAATTTCTTTTTATGCCCCTTTTTCTCCCCTCAGCTTGGCATCTCCTCTGATTTGGTTAGTGTACATTTTCCTGGGGCCTTTACCACCTTCTTAGCATTTTATTCTCTCATTCATATATTCCTATCTGGATAAAATGATAAGGCAGAAAAACTCACCACAAAAAAAAGAACAAGAGGCAGAACTGATGGTTAGGGATCTAATCTATACAGACATTGGTAATATGTCAGATCTAGAGTTCCAAATGACGATTCTCAAGGTGCTAACTGGGCTCGAAAAAGGAATGGAGGATATTAGAGAAACCCTGTCTGGAGAAATAAAATCCCTTTCTGAAGAAATAAAAGAACTAAAATGTAACCAAGTTGAAATCAAAAAAGGAATCAATGAAGTGCAATCAAGCATGGAGGCTCTTACTGCTGGAATAAATGAGACAAAAGAGAGAAAAAGTGATATAGAAGACCAAATGATGGGGAATAAGGAAGCTGAGCAAAAGAGAGACAAACAACTACTGGATCACATGGGGAGAATTTGAGAGATAAGTGATCCATAAGACAAAACAACATTAGAATAATTGGGATTCCAGAAGAAGAAGAAAGAGAGAGGGGAGCAGAAGCTATACAAAGCAAATTACAATAATTTCCCTAATATGGCAAAGGGAACAAGCATCAAAATCCAGGGGACACAGAGAATTCCCCCTCAAAATCAATAAAAATAGGTCCACACCACATCATCTAGTAGTAAAACTTATTAGTCTTAGTGACAAAAAGAAAATCTTGAAAGCACCTTGGGAAAAGAAGTCTATAACATTCAATGGTAGAAATATTAGATTGGCAGCAGACTTATCCACAGACACCTAGCAGGCCAGAAAGAACTGGCATGGTATATTCAGAGCACTAAATGAGAAAAACATACAGCCAAGAATACTATATCTAGCTAAGCTATCATTGAAAATAGGAGAGATAAAAAGCTTCCAGGACAAACAAAACCTAAAAGAATTTGCAAACACCAAAACAGCCCTACAGGAAATATTAAAAGGGGTCCTCTACGCAAAGAGAGAGCCTAAAAGTAGTAGAAAGGAAAGGAACAGAGACAATATACAGTAACAGTCACCTTACGGGCAATACAATGGCACTAAATTCATATCTCTCAAAAGTTACCCTGAATGTAAATGGGCTAAATGCCCCAATCAAAAGACACAAGGTATCAAAATGGATAAGAAAACAAAACCCATCAATATGCTGTCTGCAAGAAACTCATTTTAGACCTGAAGGCACCTCCAGATTTAGAGTGAGGGGGTAGAAAATAATTTACCATTCTAATAGACATCAAAGAAAGCTGGGGTGGCAATTCTTATACCAGATCAATTAGATTTTAAGCCAAAGACTATAATAAGAGATGAGGAAGGACACTATTTCATATTCAAAGGGTCTGTCCAACAAGAAGATCTAACAATTTTAAATATCTATACCCATAACATGGGAGCAGTCAACCGTATAAACCAATTAATAACAAAATCAAAGAAACACATCAACAATAATACAAAAATAGTAGGAGACTTTAACACTCCCCCTCACTGAAATGGACAGATCATCCAAGCAAAAGATCAGTAAGGGAATAAAGGCCTTAAATGACACACTGGACAAAATGGACATCACAGATATATTCAGAACATTCCATCCCAAAGCATCAGAATACACATTCTTCTCTAGTGCACATAGAACATTCTCCAGAATAGATCACATCCTGGGTCACAAATCAGGTCTCAACTGGTACCAAAAGACTGGAATCATTCCCTGCATATTTTCAGACCATAATGTTCTGAAGCTAGAACTCAATCACAAGAGGAAATTTGGAAAGAATTCAAATACATGAAGGCTAAAGAGCATCCTTACTAAAGAATGAATGGATGTGCTATGGTGAGTGCTGTGAAGTGTGTAAACCTGGCGATTCACAGACCTGTACCCCTGGGGATAAAAATATATTATACATTTATAAAAAATAAAAATTTTTTTAAAAATTTTAAAAAAACTTAATAAAGAATGAATGGGTCAACCATGAAATTAAAGAAGAATTGAAAAAATTCATGGAAACAAATGAAAATGAAAACACAACTGTTCAAAATCTTTGGGACACAGCAAAGGCAGTCCTGAGAGGAATGTATATAGCCATGCAAGCCTTTCTCAAAAAAGAAGAAAGGTCTCAAGTGCACAACCTAATCCTACACCTAAAGGAGCTGGAGAAAGAATGGCAAAGAAAGCCTAAACCTAGCAGGAGAAGAGAAATAATAAAGATCAGAGCAGAAATCAATGAAGTAGAAACCAAAAGAACAGTAGAACAAATCAATGAAACTAGGAGCTGGTTCTTTGAAAGAATTAATTAGATTGATAAACCCCTGGCCAGACTTATCAAAAAGAAAAAAGAAAGGACCCAAATAAATAAAATCATGAATGATAGAGGAAAGATCACAGCCGACACCAAAGAAACACAATTATAAGAACATATTATTAGCAACTATATGCCAGCAATCTGACAATCTGAAAGAAATGGATGCATTCCTAAAGACATAGAAACTGCAAAAACTGAACTAGAAAGAAAACTGAACCAGAAAAAAAACTGAACAGACCCATAACCAGTAAGGAGATTGAAGAAGTCATCTAAAATCTCCCAACAAACAAAAGCCCAGGGCCAGACGGCTTCCTGGGGGAATTCTACCAAACATTTAAAGAAGAATTAATACCCATTAATACTGTTCCAAAAAATAGAAATGGATGGAAAACTGCCAAACTCATTTTATGAGGCCAGTATTGCCTTGATCCCAAAACCAGAAAAAGACCCCATCAAAAAAGAGGATTACAGAGCAATATTCTTGATGAACACAGATGTGAAAAATCTCACCAAAATACTAGCCAATAGGATCCAACAGTACATTAAAAGGATTATTCACCACGACCAAGTGGGATTTATTTCTGGGCTGCAAGGTTGGTTCATCTTCCACAAATCAATCAATGTGATACAATACTAATAAAAGAAAGGACAAGAACCACATGATACTCTCAATAGATGCTGAAAAAGCATTTGACAAAGTACAGTATCCTTTCTTGATCAAAACTCTTCAAAGTGTAGGGATAGAAAGCACATACCTCAATGTCATCAAAGCCATCTATGAAAAACCCACCACAAATATCATTCTCAATGGAGAATAACTGAGAGCTTTTCCGCTAAGGTCAGGAACATGGCAGGGATGTCCATTATCAACACTGCTATTCAACATAGTACTAGAAGTCCTAGCCTCAGCAATCAGACAACAAAAGAAATAAAAGGCATCTGAACTGGCAAAAAAGAAGTCAAACTCTCGCTCTTTGCAGATGATATGATACTTTATGTGAAAAATCCAAAAGACTCCACTCCAAACTGCTACAACTTGTACAGGAATTCAGTAAAGTGTCAGGATATAAAATCAATGCACAGAAATTAGTTGCATTTCCACACACCAACAACAAGACAGAAGACAGAGAAATTAAGCAGTCGATCCCATTTACAAATGCACCCAAAACCACAAGATACCTAGGAATAAACCTAACCAAAGAGGCAAAGAATCTGTATTCAGAAAACTATAAAGTACTCATGAAAGAAATTGAGGAAGACAGAAAGAAATGAAAAAAGGTTCCATGCTCATGGATTGGAAGAACAAATATTGTGAAAATGTCTATGCTACCTAAAGCAATCTACACGTTTAATGCAATCCCTATCAAAATCCCATCCATTTTTTTCAAAGAAATGGAACAAATCATCCTAAAATTTATATGGAACCAGAAAAGACCCTGAATAGCCAGAGGAATGTTGAAAAAGAAAGCCAAAGTTGGGGGCATCACAATTCCAGACTTCAAGCTCTATTACAAAGCTGCCATCATCAAGACAGTATGCTACTGGCACAAAAACAGACACATAGATCAATGGAACAGAATAGAGAGTCCAGAAATGGGCCCTCAACTCTATGGAAAACTAATCTTTGACAAAGCAGGAAAGAATGTCCAATGGAAAAAAGACAGTCTCTTCAACAAATGGTGTTGGGGAAATTGGACAGCCACATGCAGAAGAAGGAAACTGGATCATTTCCTCACACCACACACAAAAACAGACTCAAAATGGATGAAAGACCTCAATGTGAGAAAGGAATCCATCAAAACCCTTGAGGAGAACACAGGCAGCAACCTCTTCTACCTCAGCCGCAGCAACTTCTTCCTAGAAACATCACCTAGAAACATCTAGGATATTTCCTAGAAACATCCCTTGCAAGGGAAGCAAGGGCAAAAATGAACTATTGGGACTTCATCAAGATCAAAAGCTTTTGCACAGCAAAGGAAACAGTCAACAAAACCAAAAGACAACTGACAGAATGGGAGAAGATATTCGCAAATGACATATCAGATAAAGGGCTAGTATCCAAAATCTATAAAGAACTTATCAAACTCAACACCCAAAGAACAAAGAATCCAATCAAGAAATGGGCAGAGGACATGAACAGACATTTCTGCAAAGAAGACATCCAAATGGCCAACAGACACATGAAAAAATGCTCAACGTCACTTGGCATCAGGAAAATATGAATCAAAACCACAATGAGATACTACCTCACACCAGTCAGAATGGCTAAAATTAACAAGTCAGGAAATGACAGATGTTGGAGAGGATGCAGAGAAAGGGGAACCTTCCTACACTGTTGGTGGAAATGCAAGCTGGTGCAACCACTCTGGAAAACAGCATGGAGGTTCCTCAAAAAGTTGAAAATAGAGCTACCCTATGACCCAGGAATCACACTACTGGGTATTTACCCTAAAGATACAGATGTAATGATCCAAAGGGGCACATGCACCCGAATGTTTATAGCAGCAATGTCCACAATAGCCAAACTATGGAAAGAACCTAGATGTCTATCAACTGATGAATGGGTAAAGAAGAAGTGGCATATATATATATATATATATATATATATATATATATATATATATATATATTATGCAGCCATCAAAGGAAATGAAATCTTGCCTTTTGCAACAATGTGGATGGAACTAGAGGGTATTATGCTGAGTGAAATAAATCAATCAGAGAAAGACAATTATCATATGATCTCCCTGATATGAGGAATTTGAGAGGCGGGGGTGGGTGGGTGGTGGGTAGGGAAGGAAAAATGAAACAGAGATGGGATGAGGAGACAAATCTCACAAAACAAACTGAGGATTGCTGGAGGGAGGCAGGTGTGGAGAGGATGGTTGGTTTATGGACATTGGAGAGGGTATGTGAAATGGTGAGTGCTGTGAAGTGTGTAAGCCTGATGATTCACAGACCTATACCCCTGGGGCAAATAATACATTATATGTCAATAAAAATAATTAATTTTAAAAAGAAATAAGTAAGACTAATTTATAAATTCTTCAAGACAACTGAAGAGAAGAGAATATTTACCAACTCATTCCATTATCCTTATACCAAATTCTGACAGAGATATTATAAGAAAACTACAGACCCAATGTATCTTATGAACATAGATGCAAAAATTATAAGTAAAATGTTAGTAAATTGAATCCAGAAATATGTAGAACAATTAGGTGAGGTTAACATTTTAAAATGTCAGTTAATGTAATTCACCATATTGACAAACATTATGGACATTTCAATTGATGCAGCAAAACTTTTGACAGACCTAATATCCATTCATGATAAAGATTCTCGGCAAACTAGGAAGAGAAAAAACTTCCTCAACTTGATAAGGACATCTACAAAAAAATCTACACCTAACAACATACTTAATGGTAAACAATAGAATGCTATTTCCCTATGATCAGGGAAAAAAAAGATATTTTTTGTAGCACTTTTATCCTACATTGTACCGGAAGTTCTAGACTGTTCAGTTAGGGAAAGAGATTGGGACTGAGAAGGAGGTGGGGGTGGGAAAAGGAAGACAGAGAATAGGAAAAAAAAGGAAAGAAGGTAAGAAGGAAGGAAGGATGAGAAGGAGTAAAGAAGAAAGGTGTCCACATTGGAAAAGAAGAAATAAAATTATCTTTATCTAAGGATGGCATAATTTTGTATGCAGAAAACATGATGGAATCTACTAAAACATAAGGAAGTTTAGTAAAGTTCTGAATACAAGGACAATATTTCAAAATAAAATAAATTATATTTATATGTACTAGTAAAGAATATTTAGACATTGAAGAAAAAATAATACCACAGTATCATGAAATATGTAGTGTTTAGTAATAAATATGACAAAATATGTGTAAGACCTATACATGTAAAACTACAAAACATTGCTATGAGAAACTAAAGAAAACCTAAATAAATGGAGATGCATACTGTGTTCATACACCAGAATACTCAATGCTTTAAGATATCAATACTCCCCAAATTGTAGACTTGATGTAATCCTGACTAGAATACAGCAGATGTTTCCATAGAAAATAATAGGCTGAATCTTAAATTTGTATGTTAATGGAACAACCTAATGGACAAAATAACCTTGAAAAAAAATTAAGTTGAAAATCAATACTTCCTAATTTCAAGACATACTATAAGCTATAGAAATCAAGGCCATGTGGTATTGACATCAAGATAGACAAAGAGATCAGTAGAACAGCATAGAGAGCCCAGAAATAGATCTACACACATATTGATAGCTGACTTTTGATAAAGGTGCTAATGCTAATAAATGGAAAATGATAATGGACATACTTATGTAAAAAGCAAAAACAAAACAAAACAAAAATTTTATTTCACTTCACACCATATGCAAAAATTAACTCAAAATGGGCCTTAAATCTAAATGTAAACCTAAAATTATATAGAGAAAAACAAAGAAAGATCTTTGCGACTTTGGATTGGCAAAGATTTTATAGATACAACATCAGAAGCATATGCCATGAGCGAATAAATTGATAGGTTGGACTTCATCAAATTTAAGAACTTTTGCTCCTCAAAAAAAGAGACATAAGATAATGAAATAAGCAAGTCACAAACTGGGAGAAATAATTTCCAAATTATATATGTGATAAATGATTTGTATTCAGTATAAAATGGACTCCCAAAGTGCATAATTTAAAACCAAACAGGCCAATAAAAAAAATGACAAGAGATTTGACGGATACTTCAATAGAGAAGATGTATGAATGAACATGTGAAAAGATGCTAAACAGCATCAGTCATCAAGAAAAAGCAAATTAAAACCACAATTAGACACCACACCTTTATTAGAGTAACTAAAAGGGAATGATTATGGGTGACAAAGTCCCGGAACTAGAGCACTCATACTATGCTGGTAGGAATGTCAGATGGTATACTTTGGAAAACAGTTTGGCAGTTTATTAAGTAGTAAAACATATTCCTATCATATGATCCAGGCACTCCACCCCTAGCTAATTCACCCAACAGAAATGAAAACATATGCCCACACAAAAACTTGTACATGAATTTTCGTAGCAGCCTTATTTGTAATAACCCCAGACTTGAACCTATCCAGATCACCATTACAGATGAATAGATAACCAGATTGTGGCATATCTGTATGATAATATCATTCCATAATAAAAAGGAATAAACTATGAATACATTTAACAACACAGATAAATCTGAAAAAAAATTCATTATGCTAGGGGTAAAAACCAAAGAATGCAATGGGAAAGGTAGGGAGAGGTATTACAGGGAGAGATTACAAAAGGTATAAGCAAACAATCTAAGGTGATGGATATTATCTTGATTGTGGCAATAATTTCATAGTATGTATGTGTATATTTATATATACACATGTATCATACTGTATATACTTTAAATATGTGTAATTTATTATATGTCAAATACATCTCATTAAAGTTGTTTTATAAAAACTTCAATTAACCTAATTATTGAATTTAACTTTATTTTCTTAGCCTTCTAGAGAACACCAAATGAATTCAATAATGCTTATTGAAAGTCTATTATGTCACAGACAATAAAGTGCAGCAGATATCATGTTCTTCTGGGTTTCTTTCTGCGTGTTTCAAACTGTATTTGAATCTTAGAGCAGATAATAGCAGTTAGTGTGTGTTAAACAATCATTATGTGCCAGGAACTTTTCCTAAACCAACATTTTAAATCCCGACTACAAAGCTATGAAGATGATACATCCATCATCCCCACGGAATAGGTTAATAAAGTTTTCCAGCATCACAGATTGTAATACAAAGACTTCAAATGCTGGCTCCAGAATCTTCAGTGTCACTCACTCCTTCCTCTTTCTACATGCCTCAAATTTCTCTCTCCAGAAAGCTGTGGTTCATGTTTGTCTTTTTAAATAGGAGAGAGACAAACCATAAGAGACTCAATCTCACAAAACAGAGGGTTGCTGGGGGGGGTGAGGGGTTAGGGATAGGGTGGCTGGGTTATGGATGTTGGGGAAGGTATGTGCTATGGTGAGTGCTGTGAAATGTGTAAGACTGATGAATCACAGACCTGTACCCCTGAGGCAAATAATACATTATATGTTAATAAAAAATAAGTTAATAAAATAGGCTCTTTCTATAGGAGGAAAGCCTTTGCTTTTCCACTACCGGACCTGAGAAATTTGAAACCATCTTTTGGTTATAAAATCCAGGAGACAGTTAGTTCTCAAATATTGAATATAGAAGTGTTTCCATGCCCACAATTGGGATGTGCTCCCAGTCTGGTATACAGTAGGACTCTGTGGGCCCTGAAGGGAGGGAGAGGGACTAATCATCATTGGTTCTAGAAGTGCATCCTAGCATCTACTTGACCAAACTTTATCAGGCAATGAAGAATTCAGTATGAATGGAATTTCAAGGAAATTGAAGGCTACTCCTCTCAGAGTTCAGAATTTGTTGTTTCCCCATGCTTTCATAGCTAAAGACTGAGGATGGACAGAATAAAGGTCCCTGGGTGGCTTAGTTGGTTAAGTGTCTGCCTTCAGCTCAGGTCATGATCTCAGGGTCCTGGGATCAAGCCCCACATCAGGCTCTCTGCTCATCAGGGAGTCTGATTCTCCCTCTCACTCTCCTTTTTTCTTTCTCTTAAATATATAAATAAAATATTTTATAAATAAATAAATACAAACCAGAACCCTGGTTTCTGATAGAAAAAAAGTTTAAAAAGAAGAAAATCTGAGTCATATATAAAAGAAAGCATAAGTGAAATATCCCTTAGGATCCTTCCAGTAGCAGGCAAAGAGATACTCCTGAGATGTGCATCAGGCTGAGTTGGCTATGATCACAAGTACTGTCTCCCATTTGCTGCAAGAGCAGTTTTATGGTTCTGTTGTTCTATCCCTGCTGTTTTTCACATTAACTAGAAATCTGGCCTTTCGACATTGAGCAAGATGAGGCTATCTAATTTCTCCTATGTCAGAAACAATTCATGTTTTGGTGTGTTAAGTTTAGCAAAAGAAAAGCTTTGTGCAAATTGTACATGTGAAAACCTAGATACATTATTTTTAATTTTAAGGGTTGATTGGAAACATTTCCTAACTAATGTTCTAACAACAATGTTTTTAAAGAATGAAATCCGTCTTTGCTGAAAAGGACATTAAATATTTAATTTTTCTTACTATTTGCTTAAGTTACTTATTAGTATTTCATTTTTATGACTTTAAATCACACTTCCTTGTTTATTTTTAAGTATAATTCTTTTGCTTACAAGCTTAGCTTCCTGGAGTCATTTAAAATAAACACAATTAAATATAAGACAGTGTATAAGGGCATGCAGACGAAATAATTACTGCATAAAATATAGAGTACTTAATAACTGTGAAAACTAAGCTATTTTAAATTATAAATGATTATTGCACAAAATAAAAAGAAATAATTAAAATACATCTTAAAAAGCCACCATGGGAAATCTGAGAGATGCAGAAGCTATAATTAAAAAATATTAATGCCAACATGCAAAATATATGGAAATTGCAAAATCAAGGTGTCTTTTGAATATGCTTTTAAGTATTTTTTTTGCCTTTATTTCTTTAATAGAGTAATAATCATGTGAAAAGAACTGTTTCTCCTGTAAATATAAGTGAAAATGGAAGTCATCACTTTGTCTTGTATTTCTTTTTTTTTTTTTTAAGATTTTATTTATTTATTTGTCAGAGAGAGAGAGAAAAAAAGAGAGAAAGCACAGTTGGGAGAATAGCAGGAAGAAGGAGAAGCAGTCTCTCCACTAAGCAAGATGCCAAATGTGGGACTTGATCCCAGGACCCTGGAATGACCTGAGCTCAAGGCAGATACTTAACTGACAGAGATACCCAGATGTCCCTTTGCCTTGTATTTCAAAAAGTCAATTCACTGTGGCACCTGAGTGGCTCAGTGGGTTAAGCCTCTGCCTTTGGCTCAGGTCATGATCTCAGGGTCCTAGGATTGAGCCCCACATCAGGCTCTCTGCTTGGCAGGGGGCCTGCTTCCCCCTCTCTCTCTCTGCCTAGTGCTTGTGATCTCTCTCTCCCTCTGTCAAATGAATAAATAAAATCTTTTTTTTTTTTTAAGATTTTATTTATTTATTTGACAGAGAGAGATCACAAGTAGACAGAGAGGCAGGCAGAGAGAGAGAGAGAGAGAGAGAGGGAAGCAGGCTCCCCGCTGAGCAGAGAGCCCGATGCGGGACTCGATCCCAGGACCCTGAGATCATGACCTGAGCCGAAGGCAGCGGCTTAACCCACTGAGCCACCCAGGCGCCCTGAATAAATAAAATCTTAAAAAAAAAGTCAATTCACTGTCAACAAAGTCCTGACTTCATCATATCCTATACCCATTTAGTCTCCCTGATTAACTCTAGTTAGAAAGTTAAGTGATGTTTATGCCAGGTACCTAATAAAATCCCTGGGACATTCTAGACACCCAAATATTTTTAAAGTAACTGAATACACAATTATGAGTGAAATTTCTTCTTTCATAAAGACATAAAATATTGAAAACATAGTGCATTTTTATGTCTTTATACATTGTATAGTTCAAGTTTTATAGTTCTGTGAAAGAATAAATTAGTTAACTAACTTAAATTTATTGCATTTCAGAAATTTGCAAAACCTATTTGCCTTGCCTGGGAGGAACTATTGCAATCTGCAATTTTGTTTTCTAGCCTTAGTTAACAATTGTTTTCATTTGAATATAGATATGGGGAGAGACAATGACAAAACTCTTGGATCTTCAATAGAACAGGGTCTTTGAACATAAAAAATACACACGCACATAAATGTGTATATATGTGTACATACACACACACACTCACTACTAGAAGATCCTGAGCTCTACTGGCCATATTTGTTCATGCTAACCATAAAGGATTAGACCAAGAACAGATCTCAAAGAGATAAAGATCTGTCAATTGCTTTTCTTCTTGCATGTTAGACTCTCCAAGCTTGTGATATAAATGATAACAGTTTATTCTAGAAGTGGAAAGATGGTTTAATGTTAGAAAAATTCTGTCCTTTGGCACATTTACAGATTAAAGGTAGAAAATATTTTAATGTGCTCAAAGAAAACATTTGATAAAATTCAATATCTATTTATGATTTTAAAATCTTAGCAAAATGGAAATGGAAGGAAATTTCCTATTTTTTTTAGAAGGAAATTTCCTTAACTCAATAAAAGTTACCAGGACACCTGGGTGGCTCAGGTCATGATCCCAGGGTCCTGGGATCAAGCCCTGCATCAGGCTCTCTGCTCAGCAGGGAGCCTGCTTCCTCCTCTGTCTCTGCTTGCTTCTCTACCTACTTGTGATCTCCGTATGTCAAATAAATAAATAAAATCTTAAAAAAACAAAATAAAAATAAATAAAAGTTACCTACCAGAGTAAATATCATTCTCAGTGGTGACAAATTAGGACCATTCCCCTTTAAATTAGGAGCAGGACAATTATGAACTATCATGTCTTATACAGAGCATTCCATTTGAGGTGTTAGCCCGTGTGTGTGTGTGTGTGTGTGTGTGTGTGTGTGTGTAAGATTTTATTTATTTGAGATAGAGAGAGAGAATATGATGGGGGAGGCGTGATAGGGTGGAGGGAGGCAGAGGGAGAGGGAGAGGCAGACTCCTGGCTGAGGAGGAAGACTGACATGGGGCTCCATCGCAGGATGCTGAGATCATGACCTGAACCAAAGGCAGACACAACATACTGAGCCACCCAGGTGCCCCTAGCCCATGTGGTTTTGACATAGTTATAAATAAACAATGGAAAAGAAAAGGGAACTGAATCAAGGACCTATACTGTATAGAAAATGCTCTTTTGATAGAACAGGTATTGTGTTTGGTCTGGTAAATGGATCTAGAACAATTGGTTATTCCATATAGGAAGTATTAGAGAGGGTCTCTACCTTATGGTTTACCAAAATTAAATCCAGATGGTTTAAGGACTTAAGTTTAAAAAATAAAACTTGGGGAGCCTGGATGGCTCCAGTCCATTAAGCATCCAACTCTTGATTTTGGCTCAGGTCATGATCTCAGGGTTGTGAGTTGCAGCTCTGAGTGGGGCTCTGCACTAGGCATGGAAACTGCTTAAGATTCTCTCTCTGCACCCCACCTCCCTCTCTAAAAATAAGAAAAAAGAAACTTTAAAACTACTGACTTCAGGAAAAGGGAGGCTTTCCTAGACAAGGAACACAAAGATTAATATCTTTCAGAAAAAAATTCTAAATAAATTAGTTAAAGACAAAGCAAAGTAGAAAGGGCAATATACATGAACAAAAATTTCACAGAACTGGAAACCCAAATGGCAAGTAAGCAAAGAAGAAGATACTCATCCTCATCATTATCAGAGAAATGCAAAATGAGATCACAGGCATTTTACATTCAAAAGATTGACAAAAATAAAAACATCTTGTATAACCAAATGTTGGTTAGGAAGTAGAGAAAGAAGAACACTGTAAAATAGGATATATATTGATAGATCCTCTTTGAAAAACAGTTTGCATTATCATGTAAAGTCCGTATATGCAATCTATTATTTCTACTCTAGAGATGCTCAGAGCAGCACTGCTTGTTGGGTAAAGTGAACAGAGAGAAACAACCCAATCATCATAGGAACAGAACATGTTTAGACAAAAAATATTATACATAAGTTAAATTAATGAGTAAAAATTATACAGTATATCCTAGATGAACCTTAGAAACATTTTTCAGAGAAAGGTAACTCACAAATGTCTACACATAAAATGATACTATTTTGTGGAGCTCAAACAGCAAAATGGATGAATATATTTTCCAGAATATACTACATATGTGTGGATATGTGGATATGTATATACAAACACAAGTATGTGACAAAATTATTTTTAAAAAGGCAAAGAGACAATAATAATAATAAAAAATAGTGTGATGGTTATTTCTGAAGATGGTAGACAGAAAAGGAGACAGCTAGAGACAGTGACACATGGAATCACTAAGGAAACTAAACTAGCCATTGTCCAGGCCTCTCTGTGGACCAATGATGATGCTTGAGACACAAAATAGAAGAATATCTTCAAATCATATATCTGATATGGAATTAATATAAAGAATATATAAAGAGCTCCTATAACTCAACAACAAAAAACAACCAAAATAAAAAATAGGCAAAGGATATGAATGGACATTTCTCTAAAGAAAAGATACAGATGGCCAATAAGCCAATGAAAAGATGTTCAATATCATTCACCTTTAGGAAAATGCAAATCAAAACCACAAGAAGATACCACTTCACACCCATTAGGATGACTACTAAATAAAAAAGAAGAAGAAGAAGAAGAAGAAGAAGAAGAAGAAGAAGAAGAAGAACAGAAAATAACAGGTGTTGGTGAGGATGGGAACCCTTGTGTGTTGCTAATGAGAATGTAAAATGGTACAGCTACTATAGAATAATAGAGTAGTTCCTAAAAAACTTCAACACAGAATTACCATATCATCTCGAAGTTCCACTTCTGGCTATATGCCAAAAAGAATTGAAAGAAAAGACTCAAATAGATATTTGTGCATAAATGTTCATAGCAGCATTAATTAAAACAGCACACTTTGTAAACATATATTTCCATACTAACTTCAGGGCACAAAGAAGTGATCCTCAGTCGTCAATGTGGGAAAAATCACACAGTACAACATTTGCTGCATCGCCACCCTGCTTCCCCTTCACCTCTCCCAGTTCGTGACGGTCCATCCTCAAAGGCATTGAAGTGAGTTGGTGGCAATAGTCAATCTGCACATGACAGGGCCATATACCTGTGTTTATATTGAGATGTAGTTCTCATATGAGGCAGCATAATGCAATCATCTGGTGGACTTTAAAGACTCCCAAAGCCCACGCTGACCTTATGCCAATTAATCTGGATTCTAAGAGGTGGTCATCCAGGCATCTAGTGATTCCATAGGAAGTCAGGCTTGAGAACCAGTGAATTACCTGGTTGTATCAAATTAGGCAAATGCTTTCTGCAAGTGGCACTTAGCTAAAGAAATTCCCAAATACTTTGGTGCCTTATTCTTAATTATCTACATTCCACCTGTTGGGTTATTTACTTAAAAACTTTCTTAATGAGGCACTTGGAGGACTCAGTTGGTTAAACAACCAGTTCTTGATTTGGGCTCAGGTCATGATCTCAGAGTGGTGAGATCAAGTCCTACATCAGACTCCACATTCAGTGGGGAGTTGGAACCTTCTTGAGATTCTTTCCTTCTTCTTCTGCCTCTCCCCCTGCTTGTGTGTTTGCTGTCTCTCTCTCTCTCTCTCCCTAAAATAAATAAGTCTTAAAAAAAAAACAACTTTCTTTATGTTGGTTCACTCTGCTAAAGTCTACTTTGAGTGAAATTTTGTTTCTACAAACATATGAACAATATAATATCTCATAAATAGATGGTTACTGCAAAACAAATATTTTCAAAAAGCAGTGCCAATAAACTCTACTTAGATTCTCTTCTTATGACAAGGGCTCTGGCATAGACCTGATTTCTCTTTATGAAAAACAGAAAAGACAAATGTTGAAGAGGTGTTAAGGACAGGCTAGTACAAATGACGTTCTTCTTCTCTTATGAGAAGGATTAAAAGAGAATTGCAAAGGGAATAATTTTTTTTTCACCTTGTGATCCAAAAAAGCTTAAAATAGTAGTTTATGTGTCATGTTTTGGGAAAGACTGCTCTAGGGGGTTATGAAGTGTCCGGGCTGCTCTAATATTTTATCATTTCTCTGTGGTTCTGGCCTTGGCAAAAGAAAGAGAAGAGAATGACACATTCTCTGGGAACAGGAAGGGTCTCTCCCCACCCCACGCTATCACTGTCACCTGCTATTACAATTCAAGCAGAGGCATCAAATTTCATCACCTGAAGAGAGAAGGATTTGATAGCCAGGCAGAAGGTATGTTAAGTCTCTTAGTGCAGAAAGAGGTATTGTGAAAAGGACTGAGAAGTGGCAAATGGCATATAGAATTAGACCATGACTGTCTACATGACTGTCTAGTCCCAATACACTGCCCATTAGGCTGGCTGAATTAACACATATTTTGTGGCTGTTGGAAGTCTCTTTTATCTACAATAGTTTTCTTTATTTCACACCCTAGCGATCTCTCAAAGACAAGACATCAAGATCATTTCCCCAACTAAATGGGGAGAAGTTGCCATCTTATAATATTCTCCATAGATTTTAAATGTAATTCACTGGCTACTAAACCTGCCTCACCCATTCAGCCCTGTGTCACAGGGCTGGGAAAAGTCAAACTCTCTCAAGCTGGTGCTGTCTCAGGTATTCCCCCTCTTACTATCTTATACGATCTTCTAGAAACTGCAGTCTATCTGCATGGAACAACAAGCTGCATTATTTATCAGGCACCATCTCAAGAGAATCTCATTTTTTACCTCATTTAAACCACAAAATATATATTTAATTTCTCCCTGACCTTTCTTATCTATGAACACAGCTAAGAAGAGATCTGTCGTGGGAAGTGATTCAGCTTCTATGAAATGACAGTAAACATTGCAACAGTTCAGTTGTCTCATCTCAGGTGCTTGGATCTGGATATTGTTCAAGAAAAAAAAAAAAAAACTAAACTAAACCATTTGCCTTGAAAATTCTGTGGACAGACCTGCAATTTGAAACAAAAACAAAAACAAACACACGTTGTTTGGCATTTTCTATAAATCAAAAGGCTACACAAGACAGTAGATTTTAGAGTTCTCTGTTTTACTTTAAAATCCATTTGTACTACCAGTGATCTTTCTTCTAGAATTGAATATCAACCTCACTTTAATTTGACTCAGTAGTTGTTGGGTTGTTTTTTTGTTTTTGTTTTTGTTTTTTCCCCTCAAATGCTGGGTAGGATCTGGCTATAGTAAATCTCAAATTAAAAAGACTCAAATTAAAGGAGAGGCATTATGAATTGAGGTGGGAAAGGTAATAAAGAGAAAGAAAAGAGAAATATGTTATCCTCAGAGGAAAAAGTCTTAGAAAAAAATATATAATCTCTATTTTCTAAAAGCAAATCCATAAGAAAGGGATTAGTTGGAATCCCTTGGCTGGAATCACCATTTTAACTAAATGAAAGACAAACCTCAGTTCCATTCCCTGTAACTGGTAGAGCAGGTAGTGATAATGAGAAAGTCTAAGCATGGAACCAAGTACCCTTTCATGTAACCAGTGTTACCTTCTTCTTTCAACCCAATTTATTCAGCAGTTATAATAACCAACTGATATAATGTGTATGGGAACATTTCATAAATTCTAAAGCATTGCTCAAATATGTAGTATGATTTCTTTTATTATTTTTCCCAAAATGATTTAAATGGTGTCACCTCCAAACATAAAAATGGTTCCTTTTGTCATTTAGAGGTGGCACTTGAGGCCTATAGGCATAGATTAAGACTTTAGCTTCTACTTAAGTAATAGATCACCTATTAAATGTGACCCTGACATCTGCCTTAGATTGTGCAAGAAATTTAAAAACTCTGATTCTACCCGTAGCATCTAAAATAGACTAGACATCAGGACTACCAGGAGAATTAGGAGCTCAGGAGCTTAGTAAGCACTGAAATAAGCCACAAAAAGATCTCTAGCAGCACAGAAAACAAGATTCAGCTGTTTTAGCTCATTTTTACTGAACAAAAAATCCAAAAGCTGGAAACAAATGAAATGCCTCTTCCTCACAACCTTCTTTAAGTGAACCCCAGAGAACTGTCCCTCAAGCATTTATATCATTAGTATTCAAAGGTGTGCTAAATGACATGGCCAGTAAATTTAAAATCATCAAAGTAAATTAAAAATGTCCTCTCACTTATAGTAACTTAGACTCAATTTCTTTTTTTTTAATTTACTAATTTATATTCAAAAATCAGTAAGCATCCCTCACATATCATTGGTATAATTTAAAAGGAATTTTTAATGAGCAATTTGTTATCTTTTGGCACATGTAAATAGCCTGCATAATTTCCAATTAGACTTGAATTTATAATGTTTATAGATGTTTGCAGAATGTAAACTAATTAGCATAATTACTCAAGGTCTCCATCAAATTAGAAATGATACCATCATAACTTTTTGAGCCTTGATAAAAGTATTCATTCCTTCCTAATTAAAAATAAAACAGATCTCTGACTTTCTATTTCAGATAATGGGATAAAAGATCATTCAAATCAGTCCTCTCCTGAAACCAATTGATAAATAAAGATAAAATATATTTTTTAAATTTTCTTAGACTCATCAAACATATGACAAAAGAAGGTATTACCAGGACAAAAGAAAGTGGAAAAATAGAGCACACAGAGATAAAAATGCACAGAAGCCCTGAAGGCATTTCAAATGGGGGTGGGGATTTGTAGAACATTTGTCTGACAGTCTGTGTGAGAACCAGACAGAAAACAAAGTGGAGAGGGTAATAGAAGACATCCCCTAAAATAAACCAGAATCCTAAACCATTATTTCCCAGGATGAAGGTGAGCTAGAAGTGGAATGGACCATAAGGAATCACAGCCAAGATCTAATCAATAATCTCAAGACTTCAAATTGGTTTTTAACGTACCCAATCCCCAGGCAAAAAAGCAGACAAAAAATTTTCTGGAGAAATTCATTGTCATTTTAAACCTCAAACTGTTTCTATAAATTATATTTAAAATCTTCTCTTAAAGAGGAGTAATAAGGGATGCCTGGGTGGCTCGGTGGGTTGGGCCGCTGCCTTCGGCTCGGGTCATGGTCCCGGGGTCCTGGGATCGAGTCCCGCGTCGGGCTCCTTGCTTTGCGGGGAACCTGCTTCTCTCGCTGCCTCTGCCTGCCTCTCTGCCTGCTTGTGTGTACTCGCTTGCTCGCTCTCTCTCTGGCAAATAAATAAAATCTTAAAAAAAAAAAAAAAAAAAAAAAAAGAGGAGTAATAAGGCACAAGGGGAAATTCTGTGAGTTGAGAACCAGTGGAAACAACTGACAACAGAAAAGGACTTGATAATCTTGAGGAACTGGAATTACAAGATCCAGACTACAAAGTAGTTATGTTGATTATGTACAAAGAAATAAAACACAAACTTCAAGATATCTTTCTATTCATGAACGCCATGTGTCTTTTTATTTGTTCAGATGGTCTTTGATTTCTTTCATCAGTTTTGTCGTTTTCAGACTGTGAGTCCTAAGCATGTTTTATTTGGTTTACAACTAAGTATTTCATTTTCTTTGGCATGATTATGAATGGTATTGTGTTTTAATTTTGATTTCCACATGTTTGTTTTTGTACACAGAAATGCTATTGACTTTTTTGTGTTGATCTTATATCTTGCAAACTTGAAAATTCAAGTAGTCCTAGAAGTGGTTTTTTGTTTTCGATTCCTTGGAATTTTCAACATAGACAGTCATGCCATTGACAAATAGGGATAATTTTATTTCTTCTGTTTCTATCTGCATGACTTCAGTTTTTTTTTTCTTCTTGCCTTATTGCACTGACCAGAACTTCCAGTATTATGTTGAATAAGAGTGGTGAAAACAGACATCCTTGTTTTGTTCTCAACTATAGGGAAAGTATTCATTCTGTTATCATTAAAGGTGATGTTAGTTGTATGTATTTTTATAAGTGTTCTTTATCGAGTTGATGGTGTCCTCTCTATCCCTAGATTACTGAGAGTTTTTAGCATTAATGAATGTTGGAATTGGACAAAATTTTTTCAAGTCAAGTGATATCATCACATGATTTTTCTCCTTTAGCTTGTTCTAATGGTGGATTATACTGATTGATTTCTGAATGTTGAACCAGTCTTACATAAAATCCCACTTCGTAACGGTATATAATTCTTGTAGGCTTTGCTGATTGTTCTTTGCTAATATTTGTTGAGTATTTTTACATCTAAGTTCATGAGAAATACTCGTCTCTAGTTTTCTTTTTTTGAGTGGTCTTTTTCTGATTTGGGTATCAGGATAGTAAATGCTAGCCTTTAAAACTATCTGGAAAGTGTTTTTTTCTCCTTTATTTTCTGTAAGAGATTTTGTACATTGGATGTTAATTCTTTGTGGGACTTCCAACTAACCATTTTTGGCATTATCTTTTTCAGTCTCCTTGATGAAGGGTGGATGTAGACTTTTAGCTCACCACAATGTCTTGCTCATACCAGGGGTGGGACACAGAGAGGCACCGACTAACTCTGACTTTACCACCAAATTCAGGAATTCAGTCTGGTTGGTATTGGATGGAAGCACAGGCTCAGTTGCTGCTGGTTCTTGGTGGGAGATTCAGGGTGTTGTCTGCTTCTTCTGTGCAGGTGATGGAAAGTTAGCCGTGTGTTTCCCTGTGGACATGACCAAGCAGGGAATCTGAGCACTGGCCCACTGCTGGCTCTATGTGGGGGTAGAGTGGGTAGAACTGAGCCAGATAAACTTCCCATTTGCTTGGACCTACTGAAACCACAGGGTGTTATTTTATACAATGATATTTGGCTGGCATAGGGTGGATATTGTCCAAAAGGTTTTCTGTTCTTAAGTCATGCCTTTCCTGGTCCCCTAGCTAGCAGGGAAGCGGGTTTCCTTGGTGATTTTTTGTTTGTGCCTGTTTGGGGTTTCTGCAGTATCCTGTTGAGGACATATGGGAGGCAGTAAGGAAACCCAGGGAAGTCAGCACTGCATTTTTCCTCAAGTCCTGCAGTCCCCAGGCATCCCTCCCTCTTCACTCTGCAGATGAGATATTTCTTATGCTTGTTGTTGTGTTATTCTCAGTGTTTTTAAGTTGTAACAGGAAAACTGAGAGGAAAAGGGTCTTTTCCATGTTGGCAGAACTGAGCATTCTCAAAGACTTTTCTTAAAAATTAGATTTTCTTTTTTATAGCAGTTTTAGGTTCACAGTCAAATTAAGGAAAAGGCACAGAGATTCCCGTATCTCCCCTGACTCTCACACAGGCTTAGCCTTCCCCATTATCAACAGCCCCCACAGGAGTGCTACATTTTGTACAATTGATGAACCTACTTGATACATCATAATCATCCAAAGCCCAGAGTTTACATTTAGGTTCACTCTCAGTGTTGTACATTCTTCCAGTCTGGACCAATATATCGTTATACATGTAGCTGCCATTGTTGTATCACACAGAATATTTTCACTACCACAAAAATCCTCTGGGCTGCTCTTATTCCTTCCTCCCTTCTTACTAAGTCCTGGCAACACTGATCTTTTTTACTCTCCCCTCCGTTTTGCCTGTACTCATATTCAAGATTTTTTTTTTTTAGACTTTTAGAATTTTTCAGAGAGAGAGAGCATGTACACAGGGGGAGGGGCAGAGGGAAAAAGAATTGCAAGCAGATTCCATACTGAGCCTAGGGCCCCAAGATCAGGACCTGAGCCAAAACCAAGAGTCAGGAGCTTAACCCAATGCACCACCCAGTTGCCCCACTTGTCTCTAAGACGTTTAAGGACACCCATCTATGGTCTCAAGGAGCACTACAAAATTGATACAAAGGGATTGGTTTGGTTCATCTCAAAAGCCAGTAGTGTTATGCAAAACAGCCATGGACCTCCATGCTCATCTTCATAGCTCCAGTCCAATCCATGGGGATCCTCATCCACATGGACTCAGGCTCTTGCTCTGGCTCGGGGAGTTACATGTCCAAATCTGTCATTTAATCCTTCCTTTTGGATCTCAGCAAATTTGAGTCTGTTGACCAAATTTCTCCAGACATTTAATGTTCCAAGTTCGCTGAAACAAGATGTTTCACGTTGAAAGTAAACTCACAGCCCACCCTGCCCCAAATCCCCTCGACGCAGAGAGGTTTCAGCAAGAGGAAGAGGGAGGGTGTGGTGGTTGATTTTCTGTTCTCCAGTGAGTCGGGCTATGTGCTACGCTGTTCCTGCAGTGCAGGCTTGGTACCCTAGTTCTACACACCAAGTTCCTGGGATGCTTCTGGGTTTGTGTGCTAGAGGAAGCAGTGTGAAGTGGTCTCTGTGTTCAGGAGCTGTCCTAGAGTTCCCTGCAGGAACTAGCTCAGCCTTTTCCATTCACAGCCTCCCCAGAGCTGTGGGGCTCCTTTGCTTCTCTGTCTTATGCAAGCTCCCTTGAGTTACAATCTTTTGAAGGGAGATTTCACCCCAGGGATCAAATCTTAGAAGTTTTCTAAAGCTAGGAATTTGAGACTGGCTTCTTGTATAGCTAATGCTTTCGAGATTCATCTTAGTTGCGTGTATCAATAGTTCATTCTTTTTAATTACTGAGCATATTCAATTGCACTGATGTCCTACAGTTTGTTTGTCCATTCTTCATTGAAGGAGTTTCAGGTTGTTTGCAGTTTGAGCAATTATAAATAGGGCTGCCAGGACTATTCATGTGTAGGTTTTTGTGTCAACATAAGTTCCATTTCTCTGAGGGAAATACCGGATTGTGGGATTGCTGGGTCATATGGTGTGTAGGGAAACTTCTCCTCCTCACGCGTTTTTCTTCTACTACTCACACAGAACACTTTACTTCAGATACTTCTGGTAACCAAACGTGTGTGGGGGTATTCTCCCACAGAATAATTCTGAGACATCAACGGAGTGTCTTGTAATTTAACCCATTTCTGAAAGGTAGTATCCAATTGCACATGTTCAGGGTTCAGTCCCACAAGACCATCCCCCACGTCAAATGCTAATTACACACCCTGGTTATCCGTGCTTCCAACCAGTGGCTAGACATTAGAGGTTCCCACAACCCCTTCCTCGGGTTTTATTAATTTGCTAGAGTGGCTCACAGAATTCAACAAAATACATCACTTACTGTTTATAGGGTTGTTTTTTTTTTTAATTAAAGGATATGATAAAAGATACAGATAACATCCAGATGAGCTGGCTAGGAAGATATGTGGGCAGGAACACAGGGCCCCCATGTCATCTCAGCACACCACTCTCCCTGCACCTCCACATGGTTAACAGGGAGCCCAGAAGCTCCCTGAACCCCATACTATTGGGATTTTTATGGAAGATTTATCACATAGGCATAATCAGTTATTAAGTTTATTTCCATCTCCTCTCTGGAGAACTAGGGGATGAGGCTAAAAGTCCCAAGCTTCTAATCATGGCTTGGCCTTTCTGGTAACCAGCACTCATCCAGGGGCCCACCCAGAGTCACCTCATTAGAACAAAAAACACTTTTATCACCCAGAAAATTCCAAGAGATTTAGGAACTTGATGTCAAGAACTGGGGTCATAAGGGCCCCTGGGCATCTCAGTCAGTTGAGCATCAAACTCTTGATTTCGGCACAGGTCATTATTTTGTGGGTTGCGGCCCCACAATGGCTCCATGCTCAGCAGGAAGTCTGCTTGAAAATTCTCTCCCTCTGCCCTTCTCCCCACTCACTTGCTCTCTCTTTCTCTCTCTCTTTCTCAAATAAATAAATAAATTTTTAAAAAAGCTGGATCTAAAGGCCAAATATTAAAACAAAAGATCTTCCTAGTGCTCTTATCACTTAGGATATTACAAGGGTTTTAGGAGTTCTGTGCCAGACCCAGGGAGCATATGGTTAACTATGGGAAGTGTATGACTACAAAGAGATGGCACCAAGGAGTCCTTTGGGGTGACGAAGTCCTGGATCCTGACTGTAGTAGTGGTTACATATACTGTGTTAAAATTCATAAAGTTGCACACAAGAGCCATTTTAACTGTGTTAATTTAAAAAAATAAAATGAAAGGAAAAGATTCCCCATAATGGCATTTTAAAAGAAGTCAAGAATTTGCAGTTTTTGCCTTTCCTTTCGTTCATAAAGAAAGTTTCTGAGTAGAATGAATAAGAGCCACTGATATCTCTGCAGATGGCCATTGCAATGTTCTAAAACTGTCTTCAGAGGAGATAGAAGGCGGACAAATCCTGGATGAGTTCTGGGTAGAAGGGAGGAGAACATCAACATACCTGATGTTTATAGCATTTTAGTTCAGTGGTTATGTTGGGGCTGTATTTGTGTCTGAGGTCCCTAGTTTCTTATTAAATAGAATCATCACAGGTAGACAGAATAAGTGCTCTTCCCTGCCATGTTTGACAGAAAAGAGCAGCCTGGCAGAGCTCTACTATTTAATTTTATAAATATTCCCATAGATATTGCATTGGTTTCCTGTGTTTGCTGTCACAAACTAGCACAAACTTACTAACAGTACTTATTCTCTCACGATTCTGGAGTCCAGAAGTCCAAAATCAGCGTCACCAGGCCAAAACCAAGTCTCCAAGGGATAATCCATTCCTTGCCTTGTCCAACCTTCTTTGGTTTGTGGCCGCATCTCCTGGATCTCTGATTCATGGTCACGTGGCCTTTAACTCTTCTGTCTTTGTCAAATCTGCCTTTGCCTTCCTATTATAAAGGTATATCTCATTTAGGATTATATGTTCAGATAATCCAGGATCATCTCTCCATCTCAAATCCTTAACATAATCTCCTTGGTAAAGCCCTTCTATGGCCATAAAGGTAACATGCCCAGGATCTGGGGATTAGGACATGGATTTTTTTGGGGGGCAGGGGGATCATTGTTTAACATAACATAGATGCCCTGGACAAAGGAAAATGAATCAGACATACATCTTTCCCTTACTAAGGAACTTGCCTACATAACCAGGTACAATGAGGATAATTACCGAGTACCTATGTAGCTGGTAATACAAATGATCTCACCAGAGCCAGAACCAGTGGGGCAAGGGGCATTGACAGAAGAGCCTAACAGATATGGATAAACCTACTTACCTTGGGGAAGTCACATGGTAGCCTTCACTGGGAAACGGGGGATAATAACAGAACCTACCTTATGGACTCTGGGTGAGGATTAAATAAAATAATTCATTTAGGGCACTGATCAATGATGAACCTAACCAGTAGATATTGCCATTGTTATTCTTGTATGTTTGTAACAGGTGAATTATGGACATTTTTTTAACATTCCTTAGACAGAAAAAGACTGGGGAATTATATATGTTCTTAAGCTCAGGAGATGGTAACTGGTATAACTGGATTTAGGCTTTTGGTATAGAGCCCTGTGCCCCTGCCATTAAACCACAACTTTTTCCCTGGGGCAGAAAGTAATTGCTTAGGGGAGGCAGAGATAAAGGTTTTCTAGGTTTCTCAGGAGGCAGCATTCATTGATAGGTGGGCAAAGACAGGAGAACTTCCTGGAGGAGGTGGTTCTTAAGCAGGATTTTTAACAATGGGAAACATTTAGAGATGCAAAAAGCAGAGGACAGGCTTTCCAAGTGGTGGAACACGACCCAGGCCATAGCCACTCAAAAAGTTGGGACACCTTCCAAAAAGCCAACAGCAATACTTTCTATTGAGGTCAGACTCTCCTCACACAGAGTAGAAGCCACGCGGCTCAGCCCAGGAAACTAGCTTGCAAAGGTCTCTTACATACATACATTTAAGTATTTTGCCAGAACCCTTCACTCCTTTGGCAGAAAATGGCATTTTATATCGCATGACATCACTGAAACTGAATTTCTCAGTCTAGGACTTTCCTACTGGGAACAAATTAGGGAAAACTTACAACAAGTTATAGACAAGTATGCAAGTCTTGAGCCTGTGTTTTTCTGAAAACAGGAAGTC
The DNA here is from genome assembly GCF_002288905.1 of Enhydra lutris kenyoni. Classification (NCBI taxonomy): domain Eukaryota; kingdom Metazoa; phylum Chordata; class Mammalia; order Carnivora; family Mustelidae; genus Enhydra; species Enhydra lutris. The sequence continues at coordinate 9,339,234 of NW_019154125.1, read as the reverse complement.
GACTTTAAAATTCCTACCTTTCCTGGCAAAGGCACTTTTCATTACTGAGGTTGCCCTTGACCTGTATGGCTTCAGCTTTTTCAGTTTCCAACCACAGCAAAACTCCTGCATTTATTTTTCACTCCTGCCTTATTACTATTGGTCAGATAACAAACCAAATGCAATTTCATGTCATTTTTCAACTTAACCAAAAGAGTATTGGAAGCTTCTTAGATGTCTTTTCAAAAGCCCCAAGTTAATATAGCCCTTGTATCTTTTATTACATCTGAGAAAAAACTCGCCTAGAAAAGGTCAGGGTTTTTTTTTCCCCTCTGTGGCTGAGCCTTGTTATTAAAGAAAGTATCTATGTTCATGACTTGAGAAAAGGGCCTGCATACTGTGAGTTATTATCGGACTTAGAACTGTGAGTCGTTGGAACATACTCACAGGGAAATTAATTATCTAAAGAAAGTGCAAAAGTGATACCGTATGAGATTTTTAATAAATACATATATGAAAGAGAGAGCAAATGAAAGCCATTGTTCCCACAAGCAGACATGGTTTCACATAACAGTAGAACAGCAAGTGCCCTACTTTCCCTATGCATGTGGCTTTTTGAGAAAGGAGCTACATGTAAGGAGCCTCTCCTGCTGTTCTCACTGCCTTGCAATAACTCCCCTGCCCCTTAAGGCAGAGACAAGCTGGCCTCGGCGAGTTCTCATTTGAGGGTCTCTGGATCCATGCATACCTCCAAGGCCACGTCTGTGAACTTCTGCCCTTTCCAGTACTCAGCACTCAGTATTATTTCCAAGTTATCTGGGGCCTCCTTGGTGTCAAGCGTCTCTGGACATTCAGTGTGCTGTATCTCATTTCGTTCCTCCCCTGATGCCCCGAGGTGCTGCTTTACAGGACTCGACAAACAGGATGGGGCCCAGAGAGAGGCTGGCAGCCTGTACTCTAAGGTTTAACCCATGGTAGTTTTCTTTCCTTTATTCACTGCGGTAAACATCCCCTCAAAATTCAGGTTCACTTTGCTTTCATCCAGAAATGACATTGCAGCTGGTTTTACTAATTATTCATGACATTCATAAATTGACTCCTCTTGGCAAATTTCAATATGAAATTTCTGTCATTATAAAAGAGAAAAAAGAAACCTGATAAACAAGTCATGCATCACTACCAGCTCACTGTGTGACCCGGAGAGTCGTTCAACCTCTCTGGGCATTGAATTTCCAGGGATATCTAATTAGATGATCTTTGGTCACTTGCTTCCTGCTCTAATGAGCTGGTTCCAAACATCATGAAAACAAACGTCCTATGCCTCCATCAGACAGTTTTAAGATGATTACCTTTGTTACCAGATACGAGCAGAAATAATAATGTCCCCTTTACAGACCTATGGACCACAGGTAAAGGTCAGCAATAAGGCTGTAGGTGAGCTGGCCTTTGCTCCTGTCCAGTCTCTTTTGTCTCCAGCCTTCAGCACATGGGGCCATTTGCAGGCTCCAAGCAGGCCTGGCTGTCGTTCCCCCTGGGCCCTACCCACTATTGCTTTTGGCCTGGGAGCCCCCCAGCTCGCTTTCCTCTGCACTCAGCCAGTCATTCCTGTGTTTCAGGATTAACTCAGCCATCCTTCCTCTGTCTTCCCCTACCCCTAACTCAGAGCAGGTGCCCCATTACGGATCTCTCCTATGCAATCTCTAATGAGTTCTTTTTTTTTTTTTTAAAGATTTTATTTATTTATTTGACAGAGAGAGATCACAAGTAGGCAGAGAGGCAGACAGAGAGAGAGGAGGAAGCAGGCTCCCCGCTGAGCAGAGAGCCCGATTCGGGGCTCGATCCCAGGATCCTGAGATCATGACCTGAGCTGAAGGTAGAGGCTTAACCCACTGAGCCACCCAGGTGCCCCTCTCTAATGAGTTCTAATTGAGTCCTTACCTAGCCTGGAAGATCTTGAGAATAGCGACTAGATCTCATTCCTCCTCATGGGAATTGCAATGCCCAGCACTGCCTGGCTTATTGTCACCATTCCCCCAAGTGGATGAACAGATGAATGAGTAAAGCACTAGCACACTACCGCACTCTTGCCTACTCCTCCGGCCAGACACCAACATTCTTGGACAAACCCCCTCACTATTCGTCACTGAGGAAAAACTTCCAGAAAACATCTCCTCAAACAAAATGTCACCAACTCTATGCCCAAAAGGCTGCTCCTAATAACGCAAGGGCTAGTTTCCCTTACATAATTCTCACTCCTGCCTCTTTGTGCCATCTGAGACAGTACATCTCGCTCTAGGAGGGTCAGGAATTTTCTGGCGGCTAGAGCTCTATGGCTTGAGCCTCTGAAAGCATCTCTAATTTCAGGAATGGGAACGTGCCAACCTAGAAAAAACGAGCCACTATTAAATCATAGGCCTGCTGGGATTTTTTGCAACTGTTACCCCCATAGAGGGCAGCCTGCTTGGGTGGCAAAGGAAAAGCTCAAATTACACGGTGAGATGACTGCTTTACTGTCCTCTCCTTTACTGTTCTCTGAAATTCAATGATACATTCACTCACTGTCTCCCGATGCCACATAGGTGACTATGAGAAGACATTGTTCTAGGAATTCAGATACAGCAGGGAACAAAACAGAAGAAACTCCTGTCTTCATGGCATTTGTCTTCTAGTGAGCAAAAAACAGACAATAAACAAAATAAATGGGCAAAGCATGTAGTATAGTGGTTAGCTAAACCGCTATATCACTATGGTATGGTATCCCATCCATACCACTATGGATGGGAGAAAATGAAGTCAGGATGGCATTCAGAGAAGGCCTTAAGGAGGAATTAACACCTCAGTAAGAACCTAGAGTTGCTGAAGGAAGGAGCCATGAGGGCATCTGGGAAGATGGAGAAGCAATGCAGAAGCTGAGTCAGAGCACTCCTAGAACATGTGTGGGATGGCAGGAGGGCCCAGAGTGGCTGGAGAGGAATCCGGGATGGGGAGATGAGTAAAAGAAGAGTAGGAAGTTGGTAGTGGGAGGCCAGATTACACAAACCTTTAGGACAAGGCAGGGACTTGGCTATTCTTTTAGACGAAACAGTGAGCTACTGGAAAATTTTAAGCACTCTAGAGTTAATTTGCGTTTTAATAGGTTTACTGGAACTTCAGTATTAACAATCGACTGAAGATTACAAAGGAGAGTGGAAAACCCATCTCAAGGTTTCTGGAATAATCTAAGGAGGGGCTGCTATGGTGGCACAGTGGAGCAATGGAGGTGTTGGGATTGGTTAGATTCTGGATCTGGTGTGAAGGTAGAAGGGACAGAATTTGTAGGGAAATTGGATACAGAATGGGAAGGGAGGAAGAAGAAGTCAAAGGTTATTCTGAACTTGCGGACCTGAGCAAGATGAGTCGCTCTTAACTGAGATGCAAACTGTTGCAGGAGAGGCAGGTGGTTGGGGGAAAGTGAGAGGGCAGAGGACAGAAATCAGGAAATAGAATGTGAACACAAATCTGAGAGGCTTACTGGGCAATCGGGGGAGCAACAGAATAGACAGCAATTCTGTATCAAATAGTCTTCCCCTGTCTCACCACCAAAGCGTCCCTGTCTCAAGTGGCTGGCTGGGTTGGACCAATGCCCTTGTGATGGGCAAGTCTCAGCAGGGTGGGCAGGAGGTGCGTGGACATTTTCACGATGACTTTTGACTTCCAGTAGTGATACTCAATCCAGCTCCAAACCCTTGGCCTTTAAAGGACTAACCTAAGCTTTGCTGAGGTTAAAATATCTAGAAAAGGGGCACCTGGGTGGCTCAGTGGGCTGGGCCTCTGCCTTCAGCTCGGGTCATGATCCCAGGGTTTTGGGATCGAGCCCCACATCGGGTTCTCTGCTTGGAGGGGAGCCTGCTTCCCCCTCTCTCTCTGCCTGCCTTTCTGCCTACTTGTGATCTCTGTCTGTTAAATAAGTAAATAAAATCTTAAAAAAAATATATCTAGAAAAGCAGCTTTGGGATATTACAGAGAAAGAGCATTAACAGCTTAAATGTGAAGCAAGGTTTACAAGCACCATCCCAGGGGTATTTAACACTTGCTGGGGATCAGAATGGGGAGAAGTGCTCACTCAATCTCAGGACACTGAGCAGGGCAGGGTCCTGCAGAAACACTAGGCATGATCTGTTGGTCAGCTTGCTGTGCTCTGAGTTGTAATTTTAACAAGTTTTAAATGTAGTTGATTTTTTAACCCTGTTTTGTTGTTGTTTTGCTTCCTTCTTTGAGAATTACAGTTGTTGTTGTTGTTTTTAAGTAGGCCCTTTTTTTTCTTCCTTCTTTCTTTCCTTCCTTCCTTTCTTCCTTCCTTCCTCCCCCCCTCCCCCCCGCTTTTCTTTCTTCCTTTCTTTTCTTTCTTTCTTTCTCTTTAGTGAGAGAGAGACCACACCTATGCAGGGGAGAGTGGGGACACAGCAGGGGCAGAGGGAGAAGGAGAGAGAGAATCCTAAGCAGGCTCCATGCCCAGTGTGGAGCCCAACACAGAGCTTGATCTCACAACTGTGAGATCATGACCTAAGCCGAAATCCAGAGTTAGATGTTTAACTGACTGAAAATTACACATTCACTTCTAGACAACATGGGTCAAGTCAGCCCCTAATTTCATTGATAGGTTATGAACATACACATCACATTTTCCATTAACTTAACACTGGGTGGCCGGCTCTGGGAGAGCAGAAGAGGTTAATGTGATGAAACTGGGAGAGGAAGGAGGAAGCCTGTGGAGCAAGCAATTATCATCATAGTCCCTGCCTTTGACTATTTCAAGAATAGAAGAAAGTACTGACTTCTCTGTCTGGTGAATAGTTTCCCTTCTTAACTTCTAGTCTACTTTCTTATTTTAAAGTTTTGTCATTTTTATTCTTTTTCTTAAAGACACTCCCATGTCTGCCTCAGTGACCTTTTGGAAACCTTGTGCCAATGTGGTAGCTGATAAATGACATTAAAAGATATTTCCAAGATTTTTGTGGTGCATTGTCATCCTCATCCATTCATTTAACATTCTGGGATTTTCTTCTTCCTTTTTTTTTTTTATTGGAAATTCCTTTTAGAAGATGTATTAGTTTTCTATTATTGGCATAACAAATTAGCACAAAATTAGTGGTTTTAAACAATATGCACTCATTATTGTGTCTTGTTCTGTAGTTCAGAAATCTGAATGGAGTCTCCCTGGGCTAACACCAAGCCTTCAGCAGGGCTGCGTTACTTTAAGGAGCCTCTAGGGGAGAATCCATTTTCTCTTGTTATGGGTTGAATTGTGTCTGCTTCCGTGACACAAAACAATTAGTAAATAAAAATGGTATGTGAGGTCCTACCTCCAGTACCACTGAATGACCTTATTTTGGAATAAAATCTTAGCAGATGATGATCAAGTTAAGATGAAGTTGCTGGATCAACCCTAATCCCATAGCCTGTGTCCTTATAAAAAGGAGAAAAGTGGACACAGATGCACACAGGGAGAAGGCCATGTGGGGATTGGAGGTACTCAGCCATCAACCAGGCAGCTCTCAGAAGCTGAGACAGAGCTGGAACAGACCTTCCCTGACGCCTTCAGAGGGAACATGGTCCTGCTTCTGTCTTTATCTCAGTCTTCTGGGCTCCAGAGCTGTAAGAGAATAAATTTCTGTCCTGTAAGCCATCTGATTACATGGATGTTACAGCAGCCCTAGAAAACAAATACATTTATCTTTCCTGGCTCTAGAGACTGTCTGCATTCCTTGGCTTGTACCCTTCCCTACATGTTCAAAGCCAGAGACATTGCATCTTTCTGACCCTTCTTCCAAAGTCACATCTCCCTCTGCCCACAGCCAAGAAATCTAATTTTAAAAGATGCATGCCATTGCGCTGGGCCATCTGCATAATACAAGATAATCTCTTTAGGACTCTTAAATTAATCCCATCTGTAAAGTCCTTTTTGTCACTTAAAGTAACAAAAGTGGAGGTGTGGGGAATTAGGGCATAGGTCTCTGTAGGTGGAGGTGGGACATTATTCTTCTTACCATGAAGAATATAAGTTTTTAAAGTGGTATATAAAATAGAGGAAAAAACATTTTTCTCTGTAGGAGTCTGCTGAAAGTAGAAGTCAGGCATTGGAGAACGGGTGAATGTGACTGATTAACAGAAGGAGCACCAGGAGACATGGCCTGGGAAGGGCAGGTCTGGGCAGAAGCCTGTGGCAGGAGCAAATAAACAGGTGCAGTAGAGGGCTGCAATGTTAAGTTCAGAGTAAGAACCCTGGTTCCATCCTGCGCCACATCCTCTCTATACCTCTGTTTTCTTTTTTGTTTGTTTGTTTGTAATCAAGGGCCACCTACTCTGCAGAGTTCTAGCATGAAGCACATGAGATCATAAGGAATGGACATTTATGAGGTATGTGTTATGTGGAAGGCATTATATGTGTCATGCTTGATAAGCTACAAAGCTCTCTACTGATGATGGTATTATTGTTCCCTGATCTCCAGCGAAAACAGGGGCACCAAAGGACAGGAGAGATACTTAGGAATGCCCAAACTTCTCTTTTTACAAGTTTGCTTTGAACTAGTTATGGCATTGATATCTGTTCTAGGGAAAAAGAGGGAAGAGAAAGGGAATTAAAACCTACTAAAATCCAGGGTGCCTTTGTGGCTCAGTCAGTTAAGCATTTGCCTTAGGTTCACGTCATGATCTCAGGGTCTTGGGATCAAGCCCCATATCAGGCTCCCGCTCAGCAGGGAGTCTACATCTATGTCTCCCTCTCCCTCCGCCCCTCCCCTCAACTCATGCACATGCCTGTGCATGTGCTCTTTCTCTCTCAAATAAATAAAAAATCATAAAAAACAAAAACAAAAGCAAAAACCCGGACGCCTGGGTGGCTCAGTCGGTTAAGCCGCTGCCTTCAGCTCAGGTCATGATCTCAGGGTCCTGGGATCGAGTTCCACATTGGGCTCCTTGCTCAGGGGGGAGCCTGCTTCTCTCTCTCTGCCTCTGCCTACGACTCTGCCTGCTTGTGTGCTCTCTCTCTCTCTGACAAATAAATAAACAACAACAACAAAATTAAAAAAAAAAAAACCTACGGAAATCCACCGTAGGTCAGACCCTGAGGGAACACCTTGTCCATACCTTCACATTTACTCTTCACACTAGCCAAGTAGTGAGGAAAGAAGACCTAGAGCATGCAGCGCTGGCTTCCTGCCCAGCCGTCTGACTCCCAAACCCTCTGCACCTCACTACATAGATAACCCAGGATAATTTTCTCATTTTAAGGTCAAAAGCAAAACCAGAAAAGAAGGATCAGAAGAACTGCCTTGTCTGATTAAAAGCTGACTATGAGCTCATTAAATAGGGAACCGAGGGTATGTTTATTGCAATGCTCATTATTTGATCATGAGTACTTTGAAGATAGAACATATACCATTTAAATGACTAATTCTCATATTCAGTATTTCTACAGTGTTCCTACAAGATTAGAGTTCCCAATATTTGCAGATAATACAACTTTCCACAAGAGAAAGAACATTATCTGAAACATTTGCTCAAACCAAAACAACTTTCAAGGACAATGTAGATATTCTTCTGATGAACACATGTTTTTTTCTTATTTCTTTCATAATTAAAAGGAAAATTTTAAGCTTGGGCAAGACCTGTATAAAGCAGTGGAAATGTACCTAATTAAAATTCTATTGGGCCAATTCCATTTTCTTTGTTGCAAAACAAATTATTAAATGTAAGTGAAAACAATACATCTTTCTAGTGATTTTGTTTTATCTTTTCTTTCTTTAAAATTAAGGTGATTATTTGCTTATGAAGCAATTTGTTTTTGTAGTTGATCAACCATGGTCTTGATAGCTTTGGAACCCAAACCATTTAATAACATTTGCAAGGGCTTATTCATTTCAGCTGAGACTTCTTTATTCTCAATTACATGTTTTTCATGAATTATTCTGTTCTCTAATATATTTGGATGTCTCCAGTAAGCAATTTCTTCTTAACTTCTCTGGTTGCATTGTTGTGTTCTGAATGGCACTCCAAACAAGCTCTCCCTCTTCTCTTCATTACCCGCCTCTTTCCACTCCCTTTCACACACTTTCTTGCCACATGTCCCTTTAAAATCACTTCCAAGGGGCACCTGGGTGGCTCAGTGGGTTAAAGCCTCTGCTTTTGGCTCAGGTCATGATCCCAGGGTCCTGGGATCGAGCCCTGAATCGGGTTCTCCATTCAGCGGGAAGCCTGCTTCCTCCTATCTCTCTCTGCCTGCCTCTCTGCCTACTTGTGATCTCTGTCAAATAAATAAATAAAATCTTTTTAAAAATAAATTAATTAATAAATAAAAATAAAATAAAATCACTTCCAAATACACAATGTTATGCTGTCTCTCTCTTCAGAGTGCTCCCTCTAGGTCACTCATTTTGGTGAGCCTCTTCTTAAAAAAGATAGTGTTATTGTCACTCCCTACATGCCATCCATCACCAAGTTGCCCCAACTTGCCATCTGGATGTTTCTTTAACCCCACACCTACTTCCTCCCTCCTGCCACTGCCATAATTCCTCACCCAAACAACTGCAACAGACTTCTCATCCATCTTCCTTTTCCCATTATGATCTTCCCAAATATATCCCCACACAGTTCCCTGAATTAATGTCTATAGCAGAAATCTGGCCACCATCATTCGGCTGTCTGTCTACCTGTCTCTCATAGAGTAATTTTTTTTTTTTTTAACTGTTTGGAACCTCCATGGATCCTGTGCAGGAACCTCTTGGGATAGGGGAAAAATCAGGGTTTGAGGGTGACAAGTGCGGGCTGCTGATGTCCCGGGTCTCCATGACATTTGGCCCTTTTCCCCCTGTAACTTAAAAAATCCTCCTTTTGTTTTTGTTTTGTGATGTTGATCTAAGATTTCACTAAGATAATTTGTTATAAGGGTTATAACACTTTGAAAACCTGGCTAACAGGCTAAAGTACCTACCCTCAGTGGCTCAGGTCTTCACCCCATCCTGGCACTTTCTGACTCATTCACTAATGCCCACTGGTAACACTCAAGAAACAAGTGATGTTTCCCTGTGTATACTGTGCTGTTTGGTGCCTCTTGCCTTTGTTCATGCTGTTTCCTAGATCTCTGCCCTTCCCTCTACTTCTCAATCTTTTTGCAACCATCAGTTCAGGTGCATCCCTTTCAGGGAGATTTACCAATACTCTTAAACTATAAATATATTAGTGTTTGATTCTTTGGTTCTGCTTGGTGGCATGCTTTGTAATCTTTGATTAGATGCTGGACATTATGTATTAAAATTTGTAAATGTTCTGAAATGTGTCTTATTCCTCCTATAATGCACAAGTTTGATTTCATAATGTAGATAAAAAGAAAGCAGATTATTGAGTTTTAGGTTTGTTAAGGTTCTTCCATTTCTGCTGTCTTTCTGTGATTTCAGCTGAGAGCCTGAGGTGTTTACCAGAGTTGTTCCATCTTAATAGACTTTAAATTGTGCCTCTGTTTTCCCAGCATCTTGCAACTGGTAAAATATCTCCTCAGTGCTTTATTGTCTCTATTTTTACCTTCTGTGGGATTTCTTGAATTTTTAAACTCAACAGGTGAGGAGTTGGCACACACCTTTGTGAGAGATTGCACACAGGTCTTGGGGCTCACTTTCATGGGGATCCCTCCCTTCCTCAATTTGGCATCCTTGACAACCCTGGATCCAACCTTTCTCTCTAAAACCTTGGAGGACTGCACATTGCTGTGGGCATTCTTCCACCACACTGTGAATTAAAAAGGATCCTCAAGAAGAAACCAGGATGCCTAGAACTCACTTCATCATGTTTGTCTTCTCTCAGGGACCATACCAATTTGAGTCCTGCCTGCTTTGATTGCTATCAATGTTTTTTAACAACAATCATAATTGTATGTATTCTGTATAGTTTTTAGGAAAGCTTTCCAGTACAAGCTACTTTATCATAATCAGAGCAGGCAGTGAATATGTATAGTGTTGGCATGCATATAATTTAATATGTTAATTCATATTACCATATCAGTTGATATCTATTGTACATATCATATTACTCCTGGGTATAGGCATAAAACCTGCTATTTGAGTATATAAACAAAAACATGAGAAAAAACAATTAAAAAGCCTAGTTGCTAGAATTAGAAGTCAGTGAGTTCAAGGATTTTTAACATTCCCCCTCACATAGAATAAAACTGGCCTCAATGCCAATGTTAGGACTAAGCCACTGGGTAGAAGACAAACTATCCCAAATATCTGAATTGATGCCAGACTAATACACACACACACACACACACACACACACATTCCCCACCATCACCAATCCCCCCCACCACCTCTTGTCACTTCTCCAAGGTGGTAGAAATTCTAACTTGTTTAGCACATTTTCATAATTTATTTGGCCCATACTTTCCTTCTTTTATTTTTTACAATGAATGTTCTTCAAACTTTCAATTTCCTTTTTACATTGTGCAGAATAAACTTTATGTACTATTTTGGAAAAACTCCAAATGCTAAGGAAAATTAAAGTAAGTTGTATTTCAATGCTCTTCATTTTGTAAATCTTCACTATACATCATTTAGGTATATTATCTTATCCTGACAACATTATGTCTTTATAAACTCAGGTTGATTATCATCCAGAAACTCACATTACACTATTAAACTGTTTTAATTTCCTTGATCTCTCTAGAATTCACTAACCCTCTCAAATTTTATCATAATTTGTGGCTAGGAAATAAGGAAAGATATCAAGAATGTCAATCAAGGCTCAAACCATGAAGCCTAGAGCCCTAGACTTTTCTGTTATGAAAAAGAATGATTAATGAAACATACCACCACCACAAAAAAAAAAAAAAGACACTAATATCTTGCATGATCTTTGTCTGACACACAATTGTTAAACTTCTCACTGAAGTGAAAAAACTGCCTGTCATTGTTCAAGATAAAGAGGCCATCATTTAATTACAATATAGTTCTTTTTTCCCAATAATTTATCTACTTTATCTTACAGATAAGATTGAGTCATAGTTGTTATTTGTTGTTGGTTTTGTCCTAAGAGGAAAAAAAAAGATGGAGTAAGGTAAGGGTTTAGATAATGATACAAAGGTTAGAAGTTTAACTGTAATGAATTTTTCTGATAATTATCCAATATACAATTTAAACTGCAAAATTAGCAGCTTACCTGGGAGGAGGGCAAAATATGAAGATTAAAAGGTATTTCATGTGTAAATGAGAGAAACTTTTAAACAAAGAACATCGTTGGAGTGACCAAGTTATGTTCTCTATAATTTAAGTTAAAAGTTGTTTAAGAAAGAAATGTAAGCAATTTTATATTCTCATTTCTTAGATGCCCTGGTCTCTCGCAACAAGACCAACATGTTAGAGTGGAAGTCTTTTTTTTTCCTTAAGGTTTAATTTTTTGTTTGAGAGACAGAGAGAGAGCACAACCAAACAGAGAGGTGGGAGGGAGAGGGAGAAACAGACTCCCAGCTGAGCAGGGAGCCCAACATGGGGCTCAATCCCAGGACCCTGGGATCATGACCTGAGCTGAATGTAGACGCTTAACCGACTGAACCACTCATGTGCCCCAGAAGTAGCTTTATTCACCTCCAGGGTTTTGTTTTTTCTTTTTTTTTTTTTTTTTTTTTTTTGGGTAAATAAACTTGAAGATGTATTCTGTCAGCAGTAGATAGTGCCCATTTAAAGAGAAAGAGAACATGGGGCACCTGGGTGGCTAATCAGTTAAGCATCTGCCTTCAGCTCAGGTCATGATCCCAGAGTCCTGGGTTCGAGCCCTATCTATGTCAGGCTCCCTGCTCAGTGAGGAGTCTGCTCCTCCCTCTGTCCTCCACCTTGCTCTCATGCTCTCTCTCACGCTCTCTAAAATAAGTTAAAAAATAAAAGTTTTTAAAATATTAATAAATTAAAAATAGAGAACTGGGAAAAAATAGATTATGACAATTGTTTATTGTTTATTTGCTTTCATATTACTTGTGGGTTTCTAAAATTGTCGCTGCATCTGGCTCTTCTTTGCCATGTCAAATGTGCTGAGGGCACTCTGGCATCTATTGCCTTCCTCTCCCAGAACATTTCCTGGCCTCAGAGATAATGAGCATCTTCTTTTCCCACCTGGTATCCTAGCAAAACAAACCTATTCTCCACCCCTAAATGGTTTCTTGCCCATCTTCCCAAATTGCATGAAATAGGAAAACTCACATAGGCCCTAGTGACTCTGGTTTTTCTTCTGAGTATTCTTTAAATTAGGTAGTTTGCTTTTTTCAAAAAAGATTTTGGGAGAATGCGTTTTGCATAAAATTTGCCTTAATTTCCAAATGAAGTAACAAAATTTTAAAATGTGAAACTGTTCTATTGAAGGAAATAGGGCATGGAACAAGGGATTTTACTAAAAAAAAAAACTTTGGCGGAAAAGAACATCTAGCATTCTGGAGTATCTAACACAACTTTAGCATATAAGACCCCCAGTAGTCATGGAGTTTAAGGGGACTGAAGTTGAAGCAAGCTCAGTCTGTGATGCCCGGGCTGGTGTGTGACGTCACAACAATGCAAGGCTACTGGAGACTGTCATAACCTCACCAGAAAAATGTGTCTAATGAACCTTCCTATAGTAATGTAATGTATTTAGTACATACCTTTTTGATATTTTGTAAAGAATATTTTATATGTTTGATAGCTTAACTTCCACAAGAAATACACAATTATTATCACCATCTGGTGTAGAATCAAAGAAAATCCACTGAACCTAGCAAGGAGCAGGTTCTTTTTTCTCCTTTTTTTAGAGGGAGAAAGAGTAGGGGGAGCAGGGGGCAGGAGGGGCCAAAGGAGAGAGAGAATCGTAAGCAGACTCCATGCTCAGTACAGAGACTGAGGCAGGGCTCAATCCCACAAACCTGAGATCATGACCTGATCCAAAATCAAGAGTCAGACGCTCAACTGATTGAGCCACCCTGGTGTCCCAGTGAGGTGCTGATCCTGAGCATCACTGGATGCTGCTGAGGCAATGGTGGTCTTGATGCTTAGTGCGTGTGAGCCTGTAGGAAGTACTTCTGTGCAGGGTTTCCATGACCAAGCAGCCCCCGAAGGAGGGGGATGTCACCAGGCCCTGCAGTGAAGGAAACCAGCTGCAATGCTGAAGTCCAGACTCACCTGGGGTCACAGAAGCGGCGAGTGCACATTTCTGCCCATTTTGTTTCTCTTCTCCAGTGGCACAGAGGCAAATCAGAAAAAAGTGAATTCAAATCTTTGTGTCATAACTTTCAAACTTGATGATCCTGTGCAAGTAACATAAATTATCTGAGCTTCAGTTTCTTTAAGAATAAATATAATATTACCTCTTCTCCATATTTTTGTGAAGTTTAAGTAAAATTACATAGTTCTTTGCATAAATGAATACATAAATGGATAGCTACGTAAAACAAAGTTCTTTCTACACTGTCTCTGAGACATAAGAGTAGCTAGTATTTAATGGAAATTTCATCAGCTACCTTGCAAGATAATCTCATTTAAACTTCATGACCAAATTCATGAGGCATTTCTATTATTACTCTGGTTTTACAGGTAAGGCCTGTATTCTCCAGACAAGAGCACAGAGACACAGAGAGATAAGGGAGCTCATGCACACAGCTTCAACACGTTAGAGGCCGAATTTGAATCGCATGCCATGCGCATGCTCACTATGCCTCACTGCCTCCCTCCCACATGGTCTGGTCTAGGCTGATGTGGCGAACTGGCTGGGCTCTTATTTGCTGCATAGCCATGGGTGAGCTAGATAAACGAGCTGAAGCTCAGGGTCCTTATCTGTGAACAGAGAAGCATGATAAAATTGATCTCATGTGTTATTGAAAGTCAACTGCAATCATGTACATAAAATACTTAACATAACACTTTACATATTGTCATGTGCTCAATAAAAGTTAATTAGTGAGGCTGTCCATAATAGGCATTCAATAAAAGGCAGCAATCATAATTGCTGTTATTATACTACATCTCAAATTTAGGAAATACTCTTCTAGGTTGACCTGCACTGTTCAAAAAAAAAAAAAAAAACTGGGGAAAAAAATGGAAATTTTGAAAAATCGATACAATCATGCATGGTACCCAAGTACTCAGGTTCTAATATAATTGTTAAGCAGTGAGGGTGGTTGATTGTGCAGGTGGTGTTACTATAATGAAAAGTTGCATTAAAAAATTTGAGAATATAGCTTGAATTCTAACTTTATCCAAAACGATTTTTAAGAAACTTCATATACATATGTGTGTGTGTGTATGTGTGTGTATGTAATACACAATATGTATATACGCTCATTGTAAAACATTCAAACAGTATAGAAACATTTCAAATAAAAGGTAAGTATCTCCTTAAGCCCTCTTTCCTTCCAGTTCCTTTCCTGGAGATAAGCACTATCCATCATAGAGTATATGATTAGGCATAATTTGGGGGAAAGTGGAACACTACTCTTTATAGCTGTAAAAAAGAATTTGCAAGATAACTTTAAAAATGATTACTCAAGTGTAGCTAGCTAATTTTTCCAGACACCGTGACATTCAACCTCCTAGTGAGTTAAAGAAAAACTCAAGAGATTTCATTTTTCTCAAGGATGTCCAAAAAAAGTTACATTAGTGTTACTCATTAAAATAATTCCCCAAGCGTTCAAGAAGGCCTCTCTACCATTCAAAGTTAATCAGTACTTTTTGAAATGAAATCCCTGTCAAAGCTACTCAAGAGAGGCCATCCCTGTAATACCAGAGCGAAAGGTCAAGATAAAATCAGTGATGATGAAGGTTGGAAACCCTCCTCCATGTGTTCAAGTCTTGTTTGTCTTCCTCATAGTCCTGCATGGATGGACCTCACACAAAGTTGATAGGTGTTACACCCAGAGAGCAAAGACAGAGTATACTTGGTGGGTGAACTGGGAATGGGAAGAGGGACAACTGTCAGGAAGGAATTTTTCATCATTCTGTGTAGTATAGAACACCGACTTTGTTGGCAAATCATGCATTGAGGTTATACTATAAGAGGCATGTCATATTAACAGGAGAAAGCCTTGTTTGTCCTTTAGATCTGCCATGCTGAAGAAGGTAAAGACCCACTGAGCACCAGTGGCTGCCCTTTCTTTGTGGATCTGGCACCAAAATCAAAAGGACTTGAGAACTTTCAGATCCCTCTTGGGCTGGAGCTGAGACCCTCAAGAAGAGAGAAGGAAGTTGCTGGAGAAAAAGGAGGAAGATGCAGAGACAAGGGAGCAAGATCAAGGAATCTTGAGATAAGGAAAGAAATCTTCACCTCATTCTCTGTACTTGAACTCCCCAGGCAGGGAGCTGGTTTTCTCTCGCGAGTGGACCTGGCCTGTGTATCTTTCCAGACATGGCCAGGCACTATGGAGGGGTTAAATGTCTATACATTTACAATGTCTATCCTTTACAATCATGCCACAGACAGATGATGTTCGCTGCAGTCTGACCTTTAAACTGATGAGAAGGAAAATACATCCCTGTCTATGATAAAATGTAGTAATTCTCGGTAATTCTCAATAAAGTATATTAACTCTCAAAGGAGTGGTAGAAAAATTTGGAAGTATTAAAAAAGCAGGCATCTCTACAACCATCTGGAAAAATGGTAGCTCTATAGTGATGGTTTGTATTAAAGATACTTGGTACTCCAAAAAAAAAAAAAAAAGAACTGTGTTTAAGGTACAGAATCTACTGCATAAATAGAAGGCAAAAGCATTACTCATAGTTAGATAAATATAAACCACCCCATAACGTCGACATAAATTTTGTCTCTTTCCTCCTGGGGACAGGTTGGGGCATTTATTGAGAAATGGTGTGCGCAGTAGTGTTAAGATAGTAGACCTAGTCTGGAAAATAGTGTGATCCATCAAGTGCACTATCAGGTATTTACTCAAAGGCTACAGAAATATGAATTCAAAGGGGCACCTACACCCTGATGTGTATAACAGCATTATCTACAATAATTATATTTTAGAAAGAGCCCAAATGTCCATCAACTGATGAGTAGATAAAGAAGATGTGCCATATATATATATATGTAAAAAATAATATTCATATTCATATGTATATATGATGTATTCTTTTTTATGGTGTACATATATATGTGTATATGTATGCGAATGATGGAATATTACTCAGCCATAAAAAAAGAATGAAATCTTGCCATTTGCAATGACATGGATGGAGCTAGAGTGTATTATGCTAAACAAAATAAGTCAGTGAGAGAAAGTCAAATACCATATGATTTCACTTATATGTGGAATTTAAGAAACAAAACAAATGAACATGGGGGGAGCAGGGAGAGACAAACCAAGAAACAGACTCTTAATTAAAGAAAACAAACTGATGGTTACCAGAGGGCAAGTGGGCAGGCAATGGGTTAAATGGGTGATGGGGATTAGGGAGGACACTTGTTGTGATGAGCACTGGGTGTTGTATGTAAGTGATCAATCACCATATTGTATAATATACCTGAAACTAATATTAGTATATGATATACCTGAAACTAATATTACACTGTATGCCAACTAATTGGAATTTAAATAAAAACTTGGCGGAAAAGCAAAAAGATAGCAGGCCTGAGGGCGTCCTTTGAAAGAACTGCTGGCAAGCCTGGCACTTGCGGCATGTCTGGGAATGCGGCTATCAGGGTATTCCCACCATTCCCAAATGACAGTAGGAGAGGCTCGAGGTGCCTGAACAGCTTACATAAACAATGTGGTTGATTCTGCAATACTGCCTTCCTTCTGAGTCTAGAATTTGGGTACATTCTTGGCAGGATGTACCTGCGACACCTGTCCCCAGTAAAAACATGAGCCTGAGGCTCTCAGGAGCTTCCCCGGCTGGTGACATTTCACACCAGCTGTCACATCTCATTTCTGATTGAAGTGCATTTACGTGGAGCCTATGGAACTCAGCTGGGAGAGGGGTCTGGAAGTTTGCACCTGTTTCCCCCTGACTTGGCCCGGTGCGCTTTTCCCTTTGGTGGTTTTGCTCTTGTTTTCATCCATTGTAATCAATCTCAGTCATGAGTACAACTTGAAGCTGAATTTTGCCGTGGCTCCTGGTGAATAAACAAAGCTGGAAGTGGACCCAGGGACCCTTGACCCACTTTCCCACGTAGCCTTTTTGGGAACTGAAATTTTACATGAGATGAAAATATCTACAGCACTGCTGACGAAAGAGCATTTCGTGTTTCAGATAGACATTGGGTCCTCATCCACTTCCCCTTCTAGAAGAATGAGTTTCCCCCTGGAACGGGCTGTGCCCAGGGGGCCTGCTGGGTAGTGGGTCCTGCCACTCTGGACTGAGGGCGTACACCTGACCCATGCTGGGTCCATCATATTTCCTTCCCTCAGTCTGAATGGGAGCACTGAGAGCCTCACTCAAATATTGAAGGAAACCAGATGGCCATAAGAGCCATTTTCTTTCTGCCTGCCTTTTTCCTGCCTAACTAAATCACTCAGGGTAAGAGTCTTCCTTAAGAGGGTCTTATGTTGACCTCCTTTACAGAGCTGGCCCACCTTGTATTTGTTCCACTTTCATAATTCTCACAGATCACCAAAGTTCCCTTATCAATATCTCCTCCCTTCTGTCGCCTGGAAGGCAGAGAGGGAAACTGACCCATCTATTTGCCCTTGAGTCTTTAAGGTCAAACACCTTTCAAGCTCACATAGGACTAAATAAATATTTGTGGAATAGATGACTTAATTATGCCCATCCTCTGGGCCCATCCTGGGTAAAACTCTGGTAGGAGCTCTTTTGCCACAAATAAAAATCCCAAGAATCAGTCAACTCTACAGTCAATTTCCTGTGCGTTTTGGTGTATGGGAATTTTTTTTTAAAGGTCAAACTGAAAATGTAAATTTTTTTTCAGAATATAAAGTTGCTGGAGTCTGGCTCCCCAAGGCTTATATTTTGAATAGGAAATACTTCAGATGATGTTCCGGGTAATCTCAACTTTACGAAATATAGCTAATAATTTTTCAAAAATGTGAAAAAAATTCGTATTAGAGAATGTGCATGTCTAAAACTTAAAGAGAAAAAGAGTTAGCTTTTAGTAGATTTAAGTTCAGAAACTTAATTATCTGGGATTCTTTTATATGCCTTGAACTATTTCACAGTGATATGGCTGTTGTGCCCAAAGAGCCAGATTCCATCTTGAAATTGTCATGAGAATGTGTGTATTTTACTTATAAATATGAGTGCAGTGTGGAGTCAGGGGCAGCTCTGAAATCAGGAGACCAGACAATGAGGGAGCAGCAATGGACACCAGGGCTTCATCCAGTTCCATTAAATGAGTCATCCTTTCAATCATATTGGAATCCAGAACTGGGCTTCTAACTCATCACTCAGAAATGTGGGCCAACTATATTACATAAAAGTTTCATTATAAGTTTAACTGTAATTCTGCTCTTACCCTGTCAGATTATTTTATCTCCTTTTGCAGTTTTATTTCTTTATCCGACAATATTCCTTTGGTTCCTATTATGTACAGGTGTTGCTCTGGGCACTAGGGATACAGCAATAAATAAGACAGTCACTTCCTGAATATCAAGAGGCTTACTCTCTAGTGGGAAAGACAGAAGCAGGGACACCACAAACAGGAAGAATTTATAAAGAAAATAAAATGGCATGATGTAAAAAAAAAAAAAAAAAAATATATATATATATATAACTTCTAAGATCAGAGTTGGCCCAAAACCAACTTCATCCTATGTATAAAGAGTTACAAGAGAGGAGCCAATAACCATCTAAGTGTTGCTGTGTACATCTTTTAATATGATAGTCTTCCATGGTCTCATGACATTTCCAGTAACGGAAAACAGCAGCAAATTATACTTCAACCATAGGCAAAATGAAGTTAACTCATGTTATGATTGTTCATCTTCTTAAGCAGTTGCTTCAATATTAATCGATGGTGAGGGATCAGAGTGCAGAGTCATGTTGCCAGACTTCAGGAGAACGGCCAGTAACTTAACAGCAATTTACCATCTAATATAATTAACTTTGATTTTCTATTCTGGAACTCTAGCCAAATCATGCCTTCCTTTGCCACATTTAATGATTTGTGTCTGCGAAACCCTGTTTATCATTTTGGGAGCTTCCTGGGTTATTATTTCATTAAATTTATTGACATAACCTTTCCCCAGTAATGAATACAATCAGTTATAATTATGTAGGATTTTTTTGCTTATGGAAGTTCTAAGTTTTTGCTTGCATTAAATTATATAAGCAACATGTCGCCAATAATACAAAGTGCCTGGTTTCCTCTGATATAAAACTTTCTTGAAAATGGGAATAGTCTTAATTCATTTTCTCTATCAGAGAATTTTTTTTTCAAAAATGGCTTTGCAGACATTTATTTTTGCTTACTGTGTAATAAGGGTAAGGGCAGGGAATGGAAGGGATCCTGCGTCAATGTGCACTTGAATTTATGGCAGCAGACTTCCCCCTACATGGCTGAACTCCTGAGGAGTCTGTCATCTGTGACACCAGAATGAAAAAGGGGTGGCCCTCCCAGTTTCTGGATTGGGTGTGTCACCCATCTCGTTTTACCAGCCTGGTACCTTGCATCAGCGTCATTTGCTACTCAAATCTGCCCTGCCTTTCCATGGCATCTGAGAACTTGGAGATATTTTTGAACATTTCAGAAACTCCTTTGAGGTGGGAATCCTGGAACTATCTTCAATTCTTTCTCCCCGTTGGCTCATTATTCAGCCACCGAGTCCTATTTCCTCCACAGCTTTCCCCAACTGCTTTTCCCCCTCTGTTCTCATTTTCAAGGCTCCCGGTGGCTTCCCCTCTCTACCCCAACCCCTCATTGTGGTCTCCTCAAGTTCACGTGCTGCTTCTGAGCCCTTCATAGCACCTCAGTGTCTCCCCTGTTCATGTCACCTACATGGTGGGCCAGAAGGGATGAGGAGTAGGGAGTGGGGAAAAAGTGTAGAGTGTTTCCTTTCTTTAGGGCTATTTTGAGAATGTAAACAGGACAGGCCTTTGAACCATAATGAAACAACAGACATTCTATTTATATGCTCAAGAGTAAGTGTATAGCTGTTGAAGTGGCCTCAGTTGTCCCCTATTAGTCCTTAGTGTCTTCCTCACTCTCTAGGATGCAAAGTTCCAGTAAAAACTAAGACACGAAGTACACAAAGATCCTGCTAAAACAATCATGCTGAAATCACTAGAGACAACAAAAAAACATTAAAATAGCTTTACAAGACTGAAGAAAGAACAATGCTATATGATTAATTCTAATTCAGGTTGAGACAAACTCTAGATTCTCATTAAAATTCTTTCTACATCTTCACAATATGTGATGCTACCAAAGTTAGAAAGAAATATGTCTATGGTGATTTCTCAGACATTAAGGGCTCATTATGGTATTTGTGGATTTTTTTTTTTAAGATTTCATTTATTTGACAGAGAGATCACAAGTAGACAGAGAGGCAGGCAGAGAGAGAGAGGGGGAAGCAGGCTCGCCGCTGAGCAGAGAGCCCGATGTGGGGCTCGATTCCAGGACCCTGAGATTATGACCTGAGCTAAAGGCTGAGGCTTAGCCCACTGAGCCACCCAGGCGCCCCTTGTGGATTTTTTCAGGCCAGTTTTTCAACCTGCTTTTGTCCATGTCATTATCTGTATATGTCTCACAAAAAGACAGAAAAGGTAACGTGATGAATAATTGAAGAATTAGTGGAAATATATATGGAAGCATATTGCTAAGTTAACATATGGAATAATCTTCAGTTTCAATAACTCATGCTTTATTAGTAATCTCCAGTATTACTGGTAATTAAACATTGGTTCAAAGTAATAAGTGATAGAACAGCATTGAAGTAATCCGGTGGTCCTTCTTGAGTAACAGTATGGTTCTGGGTAATTCATTTTCTTTTTTTTTTTTTTAAGATTTTATTTATTTATTTAACAGAAAGAGAGATCACAAGTAGGCATAGAGGCAGGCAGAGGTGGGTGCGGGGAGCAGGGTCCCTGCTGAGCAGAGAGCCCAATGCAGGGCTCAATCCCAGGACCCTGAAATCATGACCCAAGCTGAAGTCAGAGGTTTAACCCACTGAGCCACCCAGTCGCCCCTGGGTAATTCATTTTCCACCCACTATTTTCCTGTTATCTTGAGAAGAAAATTTATTCCCTTAATGTGAACCCTCTTTTGTGGATTGAAATATCTAAAAGTTATTGGGGTGCCTGGGTGGCTCAATCGGATAAGAGCCCGACTCTTGATTTCGGCTCAGATCATGATCTCAGGCTCATGAGATCAAGCCCCACATCAGGCTCGCCACTGGATGTGAAGTCTGCTTAAGAGTCTCTCTCTGCCCCTCTTGCTCCCCACTTGTACTCTCTCTCTCTCTCTAAAACAAACAAACAAACAAACAAAAACCCTATATCTTTATATAGATATAGATAGGTACAGAGGTCCCCTTCTATGTAAAGGAAACATTTATATTTTTTGCCACTGAAGTTGGAGTTATCCACATAGAGTGGTTAGGATAGACTGAATCAAGACTCAAGGCAGAGGCAGACATCACAGTTAATGAGAAAGGTACAGGCCTCTGTAGACAGTGCCTCCTCTCTAGATGGCTATGAAACATGTTCCTAACAGAGACTTTCAGTGCAGGCAATGTGTGGACACGCTGAAATTGATATTGTTATAGACTGAACGTTTATGACCCCCCCAAATTCATATGTTGAGGCTCTAACTCTCTTTGTAACCATATTTGGAGATGGGGCCTAAAGGAGGTAAGTAAAGTTAAATGAGGTCATAAGAATGAGACCCGGTATTAGTCTCCTTAGGCTGCTAGTACAAATTACCAGGACCGGGTGGCATAAACAACAGAAATTTATCTCTTATAGTTCTGGAGTCTGACAGGTCCAAGATCAAAGTGTTGATTGATATGGTTTCTGGAGAAGCTCTCTTCCTGGTTTATACACAGCTACCTCTTCTCTGTGTCCTCATATGGCGGAGAGAGAGAGAGTGTTCTGGTGTCCCATACTGTTCTTCTGAGGGCTCCAACCCAATTGGATTAAAGCCCTATTTCCAAATACAGTCTCATTGGGAGTTAGGCTTGCAACATATGAATTTGGGTGGGGGAGGAGACGATTCAATATATAGAAGGACTTGACCCAGTAGGATCAGTGTCCTTGTAAAATGAGAAATCAGAGTACTTACTCTCCCCACCCACCCCAACCCCAACCTACATGTACTATGTGAGGACACAGTGAGGAAGCCACCATCTGTACACCAGGAAGAGAGTCCTCACCAGGAATCTAATTGTCTGGAACCCTGACCTTAGAATTCGAGCCCCAGAACTGTGAGAAAGACATGTCTATTGTTTAAGTACCTCCAATCTATGGTAGTTTGTTTTGGCAGCCTGAGCTGACTAAGAAAGATATGGATCAATTTTGTTGTTGCCCAGTGTCCATGCTGCTTCCAGGTACTAGACATAGACTGTATTACTTGGGCAGAGCAGGGCAATCTTTCCTACCTGAAGTCCCTCATGGTCCATGAGTCCCTTGCTTTCTCCTCACTCATCTCTTTTACATCCCAGCCCTTCCAAACTGGCCAACCCTAATCCCTCTTCCAGAATCACAGAGCTACTTCTTCTCCTTTCAGTCATTTGTTTTTAGCTATATGTTATACTATCTTTTGATTAACACATACTTCCTTTTCTTGAAAAAGAGGCTCCCTTTTGCACTTTGAAATATACATATATATAGAGAGAGAGAGGGAGAGAAATATCATATGTGTGTGTGTGTGTGTGTGTGTGTGTATAGTTTCTAATATGGATGTTGACCCTTTCATTTTGCATTTCTGCTATAACAATTCTGTTCCTTCATAAGCCACTATATATTTATGGCTAAAAAAGGAAAGTGTCACAGCCAAGAAACTGTGAACCACAAACTATTTTAATATATTTCAAGATATTAGCTCCTTTCTTCCAATACTAAACGAAAAAAAAAATAATCCTCTGCTCTGGAAAAGCCTACAGACTAGAAAAAACAATATACAAACATGGAAATGACATGCGATAAGTAGAAGGTGATAGATGCTGTAAAAGAAATTCAATTATACACTGAAATAGGAAACAAATGAAAACGAGGATGCTTGGGAAATGTGTAGAAAATAATTTTATTTAACCTTTTTTTCCCTTTCGATGAGAGTTGAAATGGAACCTGATAAAATAAGGCATTCTAGGAGAAGAAAACAAATATAAGAAAAAAAAAAATAAAAGGATTGAGAACTATCTTTAAATACTTTAGTAAAGATTTTCTATAAATGTGCTCATCACAAATATGCATTTTCTTTTATTTAAAGCACTTCTATCTGGAATTCTACTGGGAAACAGGCTGTTAGCTATTGTCTCACTGGAAGTTTAAAGAAAGCTCATTATTGATTTACACATTCTTATCCAGGCTTTTCATTACCTCGTATTGCTTTTTCTCACATATGCAGTAAATAGATGGCAAAGTTGGTTTTACCAGGAGAGAAATGTTTCCTCTCGTTCTCGGGAAACTTTACTACCTACTTTTACCATTGAAGGGAGTCTTTGCCTTCTGCCAGTTTTTGTTGAAATAGGATAATCTAAAGGTCTTTTCATTCAAAGCTAGAGAGACTTAATCAAGTTGCCTCCAATAATAGGGGCAGGAGGAGGGCTCACAAAAAATTGCACGTGCACAGGACTCAGGAAAACCTCAAACAACCAGGTGCTCAGAAGGGCACGGCTTGTCTCTCCATCCCACTGCTCCACCGCCATGGGGACCAAAGGAGTCCTTTGCCCCTGCCCATGACCTCCAATAGTTTTTCATGGTTTCTCTTTCCCCATAATTCCAACTTCCATTCCACAACTTCTCTGGCCCCTGTCTCTCTCATGACCTTTCAGCTCCAACAGCCAGTGCTCACTTCAAATTGAAAATTTAATTTGAATTATTGAGAGAAAGTATTTGACAGGCTTTGCTTATTATTTTGAACCAGGCTCCATCTTGTTTGCTATCCATCCTGTGGAGCGTTGACCCTTGTGTCGGAAGTCCCTTTCTCATACAATCAACTTGACTGGGGGTCCCATGGCCTTTGCAGGGCTCACTCTTTCATGGGAGCTGGAAAAGATGATTTCATTTGGAATATAGTCTGAAGTGTCATGATTGACATCTTTGGCACAGGGACAGAAATTCAGAGTAACTAAAAGTGAAACTGACTCCCAGATCTGGCTCAGTTAAGAAGCCAAAGAGTTACATGGGAAACACACACACACACACACACACACACACACAAATCTGCTCATTCACATTCAAACACATGTCACCTTAAAATCACACTCTATTTCAAAGTCAAGCTCTTTTGAGGCTTAAATACAAAATCGAAGCTAGGATTGATATCTTGTTATCTACATTGGTGTGTATGTCTCAACAAATACTGAGAGATAGAGAGAGAGAGAGGGTACTGTGCTTTTTGCTCAAATCACAATCTTTGTTTTTCTTAAATGTTTAAGCAAAAATTACTCAAATCCTGTAACAGTTCCCTTCTTTATGTGATGTATAATATGAAATGCAATAGACAGAATATTTGTGTCCCCATAAATTTCATATATTAAGTCCTAACTCCCAAAGGAATGATATTAAGTGGTGAAGAGGGGCAGGTTTTGGGAGGGTCATGTCCTCATGAATGGGATGAGCATCCTTATAAAAGAGACTCCAGGGGCGCCTGGGTGGCTCAGTGGGTTAAGCCTCTGCCTTCAGCTCAGGTGATGATCTCAGGGTCCTGGGATCGAGTCCTGCATCGGGCTCTCTGCTGGGCAGGGAGCCTCCTTCCTCCTCTCTCTCTCTCTCTCTCTCTCTCTCTGTGCCTGCCTCCCTGCCTAACTTGTGATCTCTCTCTGTCAAATAAATAAAATCTTTAAAAAAAAAAATCCTTTCTAAAAAAAAAAAGAGAGAGAGAGAGACTCCAGAGAGCTCCTTCACCCCTTCTGCCAAGTGAGGATACAGCCATCTATAAACCAGAAAGCCAGCTCTCACCAGGCTCTGAACCTGCTGACACCTTGATCTTGGACTTTCCAGACTCCAGAACTGTAAGAAGTAAGTTTCTATTGTTTATAAGCTACCAGTCTATGATATTGTGTTATAGCAATTCAAACAGACCAAGACACAAAGTAAGCATACTCTATATTAGAGATGAATCATATTAGGGTTTGGCTTACTTTGCCTTGATAATGATTTCTTTTCATTTGAAGTTGAAATTTAAGTGTAACCCTACAGAAGATATATATATAGCAGGCCTATATTTGGTTTTCATTTTAGGAAAAGATTTGCATTGCTGTGGCTAGAAGTAAAGTCAAAGGAGAATTGCATTTAGAGTCAGGATATTGAGTTCTTGCCTTGATTTTGCCACAACCCCTCTGTGCTGGGCCACAACTCCGTCGATGGTATAATAAAGGGGTAAACTCACCTTCAACCCCAAGAGGGAACAACAGGGGCAAAGGGACTAAGGCTGGAGAAGTTCTCCCCACCTCTCTTTCTCACTCAATTTTCTCTTGCCTAAGTTGCCAAATGGGGGAAGAGTTAGTTCTCAAAAGTCTAGGAATTGCTTCATTGAATGAAAAACGTCAAAAATCATTGCCGAATTTCCTAAATGAAAGCAGCCAGATTTAACAGCTACATATTGCATTATTCCATTTAAGCACCATTCTGGGAAAGCCCAAAACATAGTGATGGAGAGTAAATGAGTGGTTGCTAGCGGGTTAGGGATTGGGGATGTTCACAAATGGGAAACACAGAGGAATATTTGGAGGCAAGACAACTTTTCTCTATCTTGCTTTTGGTTGGTTATGGTGAGAGTTACTTGCATTTGTTAGAACTCAGAGACTCATACCCCGATAAAGTAAATTTTACTAGATGTAAATCATAAAATAAAATTTAAAAACTCATCATTGATAGCTATTTCATCATACAGGAATGCCAGTGTGTGAAAATGATTAATTGCCTACTTTTTTGTACACAGTGCTGTGACTTCAGTGAGAGTAGAGCCATTTTTCTTTATCACTAGCCAGATGGTTTCATTTGTAGGGCCCTCCTGTGCCCCCAACACTGACCTATTTTTTGACAGAATTTAGAAATCCTGCTGTTCAACATAATGAGGTGGAAACATCTCGCCTCTCAGGGCTCGCATCCAGCTCGCCAATGAGTACGCCTTTAGACTGCCAGCAATGACATGGTAACCTTAAGCACTGTGATTTCCTACTTGGGCACAGATTGAACGCTGTGATTATAACCACAGGTGGAGGCTGACAATGATCATGCAGAGTAGCCAAACAATAATTGATGAAAGGAAATTTCTCAGTTTAATAGAAGGAGGAAGATGGTTCGACTCACAAAAACAAGGCATATGAAACTACTTTGGAATACTGACATTGTTAGACTGGAAGTCTCCAGGGTTGTTTTGCTAAGGCTGAGCAATTTTGATGGGGGGAATTGCAGCTCCTCCTGGGAAAGCAGAAGATAAGTTTATTAGAAAGTTACATTTATTAAGTCATATACATTACATATATTAAGGTTAAATAAAGTCGTATTTCATATCCTATGGTTGTACATTGAGCTCCATGTCATCCAGTCATCCTCTGCTGTGCTTCCCCCCATGGTGTCCTTCTGTATAATTAGCCTGTGACTTTGGTCAATGTGTAGTTGGGTCATGCTTAGACTTCCAACAGCAGCAACAAAGAATAAGACTTGTGTGTTGGCCCAGCTCAGCTACTGACTTGTTATAATTCTTGGGATGAAGCCCTAAATTTCTATGAGTCTCACTTATCGCTAAAACTTGAGGGAAATAATAATTTCTGTGCTTCCTCAAAATATTTGTTTTTAGTTGTTGTTGTCATCATTGTTTTTTAAAGATTTATTTATTTATTTTTAGTGAGAAAGAGAGTAGGGGCCAGGGGAGCAGAGAGGGAAAGAGAGAGACTACCAAGCAGATTTGCACTGAGCTCAGAGCCAGATGTAGAACTCTATCCCACCACTCTGAAATCACAGCCTGAGCCCAAACCAAGAGCTGATGCTTAACCAACTGTACCCAAAATGTTTTTGAAAGTCTATCAAAATAAGCAAACACCATACAAAGTTCAGGTATTGCTGTCACTATTATAATGGGCATCAAGAATGGAGATCTGAACAGTAAATGGAAAAGCAGGATATGAGGAAAACAAAGTAACTTTTCTCTCCATCCCTTAGCCTTGACATGTAGAGTCCAAACAATTAACCCCACTTGCAATGCTCCATCTTCCTTCTCCCTTCCAATTCTGACTTCCTGCTCTCTGATGTAGGCCCCAAGACCACACACGTGAGCTACTGCAGCAGTGTGAGCTTCCCAGCTGATGTCCCCATGACCCTTAAATCCCCCTGTTGGAATCCTGACATTCATCATCCTCTTGACCTTTTCCTGCTTAGAAGCTTGCTTGGACTCCACTCTGACTACCCAGGAAAATGTCCAAACATTATTTTAAGTCATTTTGTAAAATCAATCTCCTTAAGTCTAATAAGAGTTGTTCTTAATTCCTTTCATATGATAGATTTGCCAAGAATCAGGATCATCTCTTTCAGGGCTTGCTGATTTTTTTAAAAAACAGAATATGCATAAAGTCAATATGCAGTTCAACAAGGCTACAGTTTAGTCTTGAGCTTTAGATTCATTTCCCATGAACTGTCTTCCCATGAGCCCTTCACAGAAACATTTGCTCTGAGGAAAATCATGGTAATGATTTAATATCTCTGAAGCACATCTTTACCCAAATAATTTCTCATAACAGTCACTAAATTCAAGACGGATCACCAATTTTATAATCCAAACTGGGACAACTTCGCACTTTTTTTTTTTCAAGTAGAAATTACGAGAGCTTTTAATGCAGCAATTAGTTTTCACTGCCAAACAATGGACTTTTGTTTTTCTAAAAACAAACATGCTTCGTAGACAACAAAAATAAATTGCATTATTAGACCCTACCCAAGAAATTTATCCTATCCTGGAATTGCCTTAAAATGTTTTTTTTTTTTCCCCTAAAATGATGACTTGGGGTATTTTTCTTCTTCTGGATGTTTATTTCTCAAAGCAATTTTCTGGACAAAATGAAGTGGAGCATTGCCCCCAGCCCTTTTGCCAGTTACGCTAAGTGAAAATGACAGTGTTTATTAACCCTCTGGCCTCTCTCAGGGCTATCCTTTCTGAATCGATTGTCATGATTTACGGAGGAGAGTACCGTCCTGATTTTCCGTTTTCCCCCGATTACTCTTTCAACACTAGTGAGGTGGGAAATGGCATTGTCTCAAATACCTACCAAGACTAAGATCATTCAGAGTTAATATCACAACATATAATCCAAACATTTTCACCTGTCCACCAGAAAAAGAAATCATAAAAAAAAAAACAAAGAATATTTTAGTTTTTTCCCCTCAATGCCCTGCTTTTATAGATTTACACCAAGAACTTTATCTATATCCTAGAGAAAATGATCTTTCTTTTAATGACACTTCAAAATTTTGAAACAACTCATTTTCTGATCAAGTCTGAGTAGGCTTATCAAAGCACAACTGGCCCAATGATGAATATGGCTTTTTACTTTCTGTTTGTTTGTTTTCAAATTATTTTCATCCAAGTGCATAGGATTCCTTTACGGTAGGGAATGAAAAGTAGACATTAATGTTTTGCTTCTTACTCTTGCTAGACTTGGTTTTAAAAGTGTTTCCGTGGATGAAGGTTGAATGTAATACATAAGCTCAGATCCTCTGAGAAACAGATGCTAAGACAAAATGAGACAAACCAGACATTTATTGGGGAATGCCTTGACAGAGAGAAAGAGAGGAGCAGGTAAGGGAAGCGATGCGGGTCTGACACCCCTAAAGGGAGAGAAGGAATTAGGAATAGGTCAGAGAAGCATCATAGGCAGTGCTTCTCTGGGTAGGTCTCAGCCAGGCTAATGGGGAGCTCTGGGCAAAGAATGCTGGATAGAGACATCCAGTGTCAAAAGGAAAGATGGGGCTCAAACACCCCGTCGTGCACAGGTGTTTGCCAGGATTGGTCAGGAGAGCATGGCTTTGGCACAAACACTATACTAGATCCAAAGGTGTGACAGCAAATGACACATTTTCCAGCAGGTCCTTTTAGAGGGTGATCTGAGTGACATAACCCCATGGCCATCCCATGCACCAGGAAAGGTCACACGCTATAGCAATCAATTTGAATTAATACAAGATGTTTCAGTGATATTCTTTCTTCATTAGTTAAACATGTCCTCCATGGAAAGGCTCTAAGGAATCAACGTAAGGGAAGCCATGCCACAACTTGGCTTAGAGCAAATCATTTTTTTGTTCAAGGTTGTAAATTATGTTTCAATAGAAACCAAATCTCAAGACAGATTCATGAACTTGAAGCACATTGACTCTTAGAACATTAAATATAAAATCCATGACATTTATCATACATACTCTTTATGTTCCAATGTGGGTGTGCATGTCCTTGGTATTATAGAATATTTGTTTTATTATATAATTTTATTACATTGAGATTTCAGTTC
Organism: Enhydra lutris kenyoni; assembly: GCF_002288905.1. Classification (NCBI taxonomy): domain Eukaryota; kingdom Metazoa; phylum Chordata; class Mammalia; order Carnivora; family Mustelidae; genus Enhydra; species Enhydra lutris. The sequence goes on along the minus strand of NW_019154125.1, from coordinate 9,309,656 downwards.
TTGGGGGATACTTAGGCAAATAACAATCCTGATTTGGGCTATTCAGCTGCTCATATGGATCAGGAATGCAAAACTTGAAGAAATGGAGATGAAGTAAGGCTAACTTTTGGGGTGGGTTGTAGAGGGGAGGAAAAATCCAGGAGAAACTCATTTGCTACAGCGAAGTATGGACCATTGTTGAGTTACAGGCCAGGGTCTAGACTGCAGGAACTGAGCTACCAAGTCAGGGAAGAAACAGTAGGAAAGCCAATCTAATGTGATTCAGAGGTTGAAGAAGCATGCTATTCCTTCTGTTCAGAGACAACATCTACCTCAGTGTCTGCACCGGTGGCGAATGGAGGTCGCTTTCCAGAATGTCAGAGAAAAGGAAAGGGGAGGAAGAGAGGAGCCGACATATCATCACATAACTGAACAGAACTATCCACTAGGCCAGGGCACAAAAAAAAAAAAAAAAAAAATAGAGTATTTAAGTGTATTCTAAAATATGTCCTACTGATTCTTAAGTTCAGCCTTTATTTTTTACAAGGCATCTATAAATAATTTGACAAGCCAAATTCTACTCATTGTAAACACCTCAGTTTATTTTCACTGATGTTGAACACTCAGTTCCAACTGTCACAGCAATGAGTAATATATCACATATACAAGTTATATGCCTGGTAAGAAGGCCAGATACACAACGTAGGAGGTGCTGTGTGGGAGTTTCATCGTGATGCCATTTTCTAAACATCCAAAAGGTAGGACAGAAATGGCTTTCTCTGACACCAGAGATGCCAAAAGGGGTTAGATGTATGGCATTCTTAGGGAAACTTACACAGATGAGGGGATGCTACTGAAGAAATCTTTGGTAAAAATTGGGGATTGAGAGCAGGGATTAAGCTAGTAAGTTTCCTCTTAAATCATGGACTGCCCACTTGGAATTTTAAGCTTCTCTTTTATTCTACTTTGTCCTGAGATTCTGGTCCAGTGGGAGTCAAGTTAGAGTCTTTAGGTAGTTAAAGTTAACCAAGGTTTAAATAAAAACACAGGAGAGGTGCCTGGGTGGCTCAGCTAGTTAAGCTTGGTTTCAGCTCAGGTCATGATTTCATGGATCATGGGATCAAGCCCCACATCAGGCTCTGCATTCAGCATGGAATCAGCTTTTGGATTCTCTCTCTCTCTCCCTCAGACTCCCCCCACTCATGCTCTCTTTAAAATAAATAAGTCTTCAAAAATAAATAAAGAAACAAAAACACAGGAGTTAAGTTTACCTCCTAAAATGTATAACTGAGGTGTTTTCACTTATTTTCTGGATATTCTGTATGGAAAAAAGAAAGAGGTCGTATCTCTATGGCAAAAGCATAAAGTAAGTTTACTGAGAGACTAACAAAGATAGCATAATTATGCCCTATAGCTAACTTTCAAAAAGAGAAAGAAAGAAAAAGAAAGATCTATGTTATAAAATTAAGGATGGCATAAGGTTAAAACACACATACAATGAATCTTGATCTATTTAATCCCAATCAAACCTATTATGTTAAAACCAATATAAAACAGACCCACAACGAGGCAGTTTACCTACCAGAAGAAAGAACTACCAGATATTTATCAGCCCTTATCATTAACTAGAGATGGAACCCAAAAACATGAGTGGTTTGAATGAGAAGGGAATTGCCACATCCGTGGGTGTAATACTGCAGCATCGCAGCTTGTGCCACGATATGCATTTAGGTTTTAAAATAACATTAACAACTTAAGGTAGCTTTAAATCTTTGTGGTTTGTTATTAAATTAGAGAAAGGAAATGTTGATGGAAAGAAATCTGTAGTGTTGCAAACTAAGGATATGAATTGCTGCTGGAAAAGATGAGGAAGGTACTTGGAAAAAAAATAGAAACGATGACACTATGGCCAGAGGTTTAAACATAAGCCTTTCCCTCAATTTCTTGGCTTTCTATGTTCCATGTGTAGCATGGCCTGGATAATGTAATTTGCTTTCATCTCAGATGGTAGCATCCGTTGGCATGTTACTAGGAAAACATCAAAATCAAAACAAGCTTAAAAGTGAATCAAACTGAGCAACAATGAAAAGCTGTCAGGTGTTTCATTTTTCTCATACAGACATTATAAAACTTCCAAAAAGAATGTTTTAAAACTCTGAGTGGGGGCACCCAGGTGGCTCAGTTGGTTGAGCATCCAACTCTTGGTTTCAGCTCAGGTCATGATCTCAGGGTCGTGAGATTGAGCCCCAAGTTGGGCTCTGCTCTGGGAGGGCATTCTCTCCCTCTCCCTCTGCTCCTCCTCCTGCTCTCGCTCTCTAAAATAAATAAATAAATCTTTCAAAAAATACTCTGAGTGAGTGATGAAGAACTTATTTTCAGTTGCTTGAGGCCACAGCTGGGTATCAAAGCCCACTTCAGCTAAGGGTGAATCAAGGATGGCGGTGGAAGCAGCTTCCAATTAGCTCCCAGAGTGCTACTTCTTTGCTGGGCAGAGGTGCCACTATTTATTTCAAGCATCATTTGAAAACGTCCACTTACAATGATTTTTCCTAACATTACTTCAGTATTTCTGCCAAAAGGGGAAAAAGAAGAAAAAACTTGAAGAGAGGTATTTTAGATGCACAAATCTCCACTACCTGGTAGATATTTTGATAATAACAGAAGACATTTAAGCCTCAGTTGGAAAAACAAAATGCAGTTTGATTAGCACGAAAGTGTTTATAGTGGGGGCGCCTGGGTGACTCAGTCGGTTTTAAGTGTTTGCCTTTGGCTCAGGTCATGATCCAGGGGTCCTGGGATTGAGTCCTGCATCAGGGCTCCCTACTCAGGGGGAGTCTGCTTCTCCCTCTGCCCCTCCACCCTCAGCCCCACCCCCCCACTCCTGCCCAAGTGCACACACACACACTCTCTCTCAAAAGTAAATAAATAAAACATTTAAAAAAATGTTTATAGTGTGCCCTCTTATTATGTTAGCAACGGTTAGGAATGGAAGCATGGGACAGAAAAGAATGAAACCATTTTTTTGCTAGGTTATCGGTGACACAATTACTTGACCTCACCCTTGGACTGATCACACACCGGAGGAAGGAAACACCTGCCTTCCAAGTGCTGGGAAGTTTAAGTGGCATAGTTTATGCATGTCCCTGACTCTGTAGCTAGCACAGTCTTTCCTCCCCAGATTTATTCATTCATTCATCTCTCTCTCTCCACGTCTGGAATCAAACAAATGTCTCCATTTTTAAGGGGGAAATCAAAGCATAGAAATAGAAAGTACAGATTAATGGCTTTAGCATACAATTTTTAAATGATAATTAAACAAAATATTTATGAGCACTTAAAGAGAATGTGGAATCAACATGAGTTCATGAAGAAAATGATACCCCATAATTCAGTTTCTTTTTTCTCTTCTAAACAAAAAGGAGTGGAGGAGGGGAATGACTTACTTCTATTTCTGGCAATATGGCAGACTGGATATACAGAAAACTTCTCCTAGGATAAAAGGCCTAAAAATAGTCAATTTAATTTAAAAAATGTAAATAGTATCCGTTTTAAACTTGGTTGAGTGTAGAGAGTAGAGGAAGACAAACAAAGAAAGCCAGAAAGCAGATCACACACAGCTCCATGGTGGAAAAGCCATGCGTGGCTGGGGACATCAGCCTGCGTTTCACAGCCTGAGCCTGTCTGTGAGCAGTAAGTGTGGTGGGTACCCAGATGAAGACTGGGACCTAAGCACAGAGAGAGGTCTGATCAGATATGTCATATGGCCACCTTTGGGCTCTGGAGAGAGATGGAGAAGTCCGTTAATCATAAATCAGCAAGTGCGTGATTTGCAGTTGGAATCCCCAACTACTTAAGTGGCTCAAAAGTCCCAAAACTATAAAATCTAATTTAAAGTCACCTTAGTTCCCTGGTGCACTCAGGTGCTAGCAGAATACAAAATTTCCAACTAGGAACAACTCAACACATAAAGCACAATCAAGAGCACCTAGAAAATGCAACAGTGAAAAAGATATCATTTTAAACAACATCAAAGGATTGATGTCTTGGAATTTATCCAACAAAAGATACGTAAATCCTTTATGCAAAAAAAGGTATGTAACTTCTTTGAAAGATATATTCATTGATAGGGAGACTCAGTACTTAAGGGTATTAATTCTCGGGTGCCTGGGTGGCTCAGTGGGTTAAGCCTTTGCCTTCAGCCCAGGTCATGATCTCAGGGTCCTGGGATCAAGTCCTGAATCAGGCTTTCTGCTCAGCAGGGAGCCTACTTCTCCCCCATCTCTCTCTGCCTACTTGTGATCTCTCCCTGTCAAATAAATAAACAAAATCTTTAAAAAAAATAAAAAGGATATTAATTCTCCCCAAACCGATTAATTGAATCAATGAACTTTCCAAGCAGAATCCCAATAGGCTTTTGCATGGAACTTGATAAATTGATTCAATTTTATGGAAAGGCAGAGAACCCCAAATAACCAACATATTCTTTAATAAGAAGTCTCATGCGGTAGCTGGGGTGGAGGGAGGACTCGGTTTTCTAGAAATCGATAACTGGTAATTGAGACAATATGATGCTGGCACAGGGCTATGGAATGTGGTCAACAGAAAACGACAGAGTCTGGAAAATAGATGGGTACATATGTGTGAAGAGGAAAACTACCCAGAGCAGGTCCAGGCCAGGAGGCTCCAAAAAATGGGAAGTTACTAACAATAAGCTAGAGATAACCAGCCGCTTCTGCTTCTGTAAACAAGCTTCCCTCCGCAGCTTCCCCACACTACTGCTCCTGCCCAGTTTAAACCTATCACCAATGTTTTAGTGATTTACCAGACCAAAAAAAAAAAAGAAAAAAAAAAAAAAAAAGCATTCTTACCAAAGAACCTAACTTCCAGAAGGAAACTCCCAATTCCCAATTCTCTTAACGTTAATGCTTTACTAGAAGGAAAAACAACCTTAACTTGACAATGGCAAGACCTCCAATATCCTGTAGGTCCTCTTTAGCATGCAAAAGTTCTTTCCAAACCTTCCTTTTCCTTACCTCCCCCTACTCCCAAGTCTATAATTGGTCACTCCTCAGAACCCTGGGGCAGCAGCTCTTTCTGCCCCAGGGGTACTGTCCCTGTGCTTTCAGAAAATCACCTTTTTGCCCCCAAAGACATCTCAAGAATTCTTTCATGGCCATGGGCTCCAGACTCCCCTAGATTCAAAAACCATCTGCAAGACTGAGGTGACAGTTCAATAAAGAAGGAACATAGTTTTCAATAAATGGTACTTAGGCGGTTGGTTACGTATTAAAGGGAAAAATTGAAGAGTATTTCTCAATGACCTAGATTTTAGAGTTTTGTTTTGTTGGTTTTTTTTTTTTTTTTGAAGAAGGCAATGCACATCATAGCGAAAATATTAGTAAACTCAAGAATCTCTGATTTAAGTCCTGTTTATTAAAAGACCTGACAAAAATAATGAAGAAACAAGCCAGAGACTCTAACAAAAAAGGTGTTTTCAAGACAAGATTGTCGAAAGATCAATATCCAGAATGTATGAAGAACCCGTAAAAATCAATGCAAAACAACAATCCAATAATACTGCACACAAAAAAGTAAAAGTAAAATACTGCACACAAACAGGCATTTCACAGAGAACAAAACACAAAAGGCCCATCAAGAGATGCTAGGACTCATTAGCAAGCAAACTGAAACCACACCATCAAGCAAACCATCTCACAGCAGCCATGGGTCCCAGATTTAAAATGAGGAAGTTTGGTTAGGTCTTAGCTAAGGTAGAGGCTGCTTTTAGGCAACCAGCTTGAGCAGTGGACACCCGAGTAAGGTAGAAGGCCCCAGTGCGACCCAGGGCGGAAAGCAAACAGACCCCTTACGTGATCCAGTTCAAAACAGCTATAAACCCTAGCTGACCAATGGTTTACTTACGGCCAGGCTAAGCTACCAAAAAAGGAAAATGCGAGACATTGCCGTACCCCCTTAACTCCAGCCCCCACCACTACTACCTCACAGACAGACTGCTTCTCCTTGACTGTCCTGCCCACTGCTCCCCTGCAGAGTATTCTGCAAACTTCTATCTCCTTTTTTTTCTGTCTGGGGTGAATTCTTTTCACTGCCCCTCAAGGCCAGGTGTCCACCTGATGCCGCTGCCCTGCAGCTCCCAGGAACTTTTAAGGGCTGCCTTTAGACAGCAAATTAAGCAATTGTTTTGGGAAAGCCTTTTGATACTCCTTAGTAAATTTGAACTTGAAAACACACAATAACCAGCAACTCCACTCCCTGCTTTGCTCCTTAGAGAAACTCTTGCACTTTTCTAACAGAACACAGATGTAAGAGTGCTCATAGCATTATGCATAATGGCAAAAAAACGGATACAAGTAAAAAGATAAATTGATATAAAAAAATTGTATTGAAAATGAACCAGATGTAGCCAGCCACAAGCATCCATGTGAATGGATCTAAAAATATTACATTAAAGAAAAAAAGAGGAACTCATGTAAGAATGCATAGGGTATTAAGATCCCATTTATAAACATTTTGAAAAACATTCAACTATTGTTTCTGGATACATACACACATATGTGGGAAAAATGTCAGAAAAGGAAAGTTAATTAAAAACTACATTTGGGATAGCAATTGCCTCTCGGGGAAGCTGGGAAATAATTACGAAACAGTACTGAGGGAACATCAAAGTACGGGCTCTGCTTTGTATCTTAAGCTTGAGGGTAGATACGAGTGCCTGTTTATTATTATTTTCAAAGAGTTATATGTTAGCTGCATGTGCTATTGTGATATAATAAGAAATATATATATTTTGGTCTTCAACCCTAGGATCCTGGCCAGAGCTCACAAAGCCTTTGTAATGTCCTAAGTGCTAACAGAGATAGAAACAACTTTTGTTGCAATATTTGGTTTTGTCCCCAGTTCCTGATACAGCTCAGGAGTTGAACAATAAAGGTGAAAGAAGCATTTTCATTATTCAGACCAAACCCTTTACATCCACATTTGAGTTTATGTTAATGAAGTGACCTTTAAAAAAACTCCTAAGTGTGGGGGCTGGTTGCCAGGGGAACCAACCTCCTGATTAGATGATTGGAACTTGTGGCCTTACCCCCTCCACTTACAACCTCCAGGAGGGGAAAGGGGCTGGAGATGGAGTTCAGTCATCAATGACCAGTGATTTAAACAATCATATTTATGTAATGGAACCTTCATAAAAACCCTACTGAAGGAGTTTGGAGACCTTACTGAGGCTGAACAAGAATGCATCTCTGGGCTGGAAGGTTGGCACACCCCAATCTCCTCTGGAACAGAGGCTCCTGTGTTCACTTGGGACTCTTCCAGGTCTTGCTAGATATATCTCTTCATCTGGCTTTTCATTTGTATCCTTTATATTTTCTGTAATAAGTCAAGAATAGTAAGTAACTTGTTAACCTGTGTTCTGTGAATCATTCTAGCAAACAATTGAACCCGAGAAGAGGTCATGGGAAGCCCTGATTTATAGCTGGGCGTCAGAAGTACAGATGACAACCTGGGACTTGCAATTAGCATCTGAAGTCAATGGCGGTCTTGTGATTTTGAACCCTCTTAATCCGAGCGGTCTATGCCACCTCCAGGTAGTCGTTGTTGTAACTGAACTGTAGGATACCCAGGTGATGTCCATAGAGAACTGGAGACTTGTTTGGTATGGAAACCCTCATATTAGTGCCAAAAGTTGTGAATGTAGAGAAATTGTGTTCTGCAGTAGTCTGCTTTTTATTTATGACATTTCACAGTAAATTTTAAGTGCCAAAGGTGTAGTACTTCCTGATTTTATTATAGAGCAAAATCTTGTCAGTTGGGTATATCTGCTGCTAAGGTAATTAATGACCTAAGAATATTTTTTGGAAGGTCTCAAGTGTGCTTATGGAACTTTGCCTTAGAACTTGACCTCCTTCTCATGATCTCAGGGTCCTGGGATCGAGCCCTGCATCAGGCTCTCTGATCAGAAGGGAACCTGCTCCCCCTCCCCCTCTGCCTGCCTCTCTGTCTACTTGTGATCTCTCTCTCTGTGTGTCAAATAAATAAATAAAATCTTTAAAAAAAAAAGAACTTGACCTCCTTCTTATTCATTGCCTGTGTCCATGTGATCTTGAGAGCTCTCATCACTGTTGTGGAAGTATTTACCTTGCACAAGGTCAACATATAAGCTATTGTCTAGTTGACAGCATCCTGAACTAGTACTGCTTAAAGTCCCTCTAGTAGTGTGTCTTAGAATCTAGGACCAGGGCTGCCTGGATGGTGCAGTTGGTTAAGCATCTGACTCTTGATTTCAGCTCAGGTCATGATCTCAGGGCTCTGAGACTGAGCCTTCCATTGGGCTCTGTGCTCGGCGGGCAGTCTGCCTGAGACTCTCTCATTTTCCCTCTGTCCCTGACCCTGCACATGCTCTCTTTCTCTCTCCCTCTCTAAAATAAATGAATAAAATCTTAAAACAAAACAAAACAAACAAACAAACAAAAAACTAGGACCAGGCTAATGGAAAGGAAAATGGAACAAACTTTAGGGAATGAAGCCTTAGAATCATAGGGGGTTGGTAAGATTATTACCATATATATGACAGTGAGCTGCAAATATTTGAAACAGTAAGGAGATTTCTTCTGCATCGCTCCTGAGAAAACCTTTGCCCACTTGAGGGGAGCAGACTTTAGCTTATCATGAGAAAGAATTTTGTAAAAATTCGAATTATTCAACTAAAACTGAAAATGGGGTGACAAGCTCACTAACAAGTATGTTTTCATTCCGGCTGACAGCCCTACTGCCCCTATTTTTCAACCAGACCCTTAAAATTACTATCAATTATCCCAGAGACTAGGACATAGAAAAGCAGAGTTCTGTTTGTCATCATATTCCCATAAATTACCATAGGTACTACGAATTAAACAGAGCTAGCGAAAATAAGTTAAGTTTGATCCAAGATGCTGATCTGCTTTGCTCCAGAAAACAGTATCAATTCTTCCCCTTTTTATTTGATTCTCTGTTCCAACATCTCTGTTGTATGTCTAAGTTTTCTGATCACAATCTGGGAGCGATATTGAAGATTTATTCAGAACCGTGCCTAACTCCAGCAACAGCGTTAGAGAAAGTGGATTAGGAACTGCTGAAAAGGCAGATGCTGCAGAGGTCAGACAAAAAACAAAAGTAGCCCTTGAGGAAAGAAGGATGGTAATTTCCAAAAGTCATGCCATTTCAAATGTTAATATGACAACTAATGTATACGAACTACTTTGCCAGCTCAGGGTACAAAGATGGCATTTACTCTTACTGTTGCAGGATTTTGTGTCCCCTTTGTGCCCAGGGTTCTTGGTCACGTTGCTTTGTAGAATGAAGAGATAGACCAGACAAAGAGTGGTGGGCAGCAAAATGAAGTTGACTGAACAAGAGTATAAAGCTCCCAGAGAGGGAGGGGACCCTAGTGGGTTGCCCTCAGAGTTTCTAAGTTTAGGGGGGTTTATGAGCTCTTTTGCAGAACTTTCTTAAGCAATCGGTGTGCTGAGTCATGCCAATCAGGGCTTTGGTCACATATCTGTCTACCTATTAGGTTCATGTCCACGAGCTGATGATCCTTTTTTTGCTGACATCTGGGGGCTAAGGTCTAACCACCCCTTGCCTGTGATAGTGACAGATATTTTTGTGGTTAATTGTCTTATTTTAGGACATTTTGCAGAAGTCATTTCTGGAAAGGCTGCAAAGCAGAATGTTAGTGGGGTCCTGTCTAAGCTGCAAAACAGGATGTCATTGCTGTTTTATCTTAGCTAACCTGACTCTAAAAAAAATCTAACTTTTAAAAAAAAATTTTATTTATTTACTTGTTAGAGTGAGAGAGAGAGAGAGAGAGAGAGCACAGACAGGCAGAGTGGCAGGCAGAGGCAGAGGCAGAAGCAGGCTCCCCATGGAGCAAGGAGCCCGATGTGGGACTCATCCCAGGACACCAGGACATGACCTGAGCCGAAGGCAAACGCTCTTATTGCCACAGGATGTTGTGTGGTCTTGCAAAAGTGTGTCCTCCTGCCCTGTTGCTCTTATGTAGTTGTCAATGGTGACTCACACATGGAACTTTGTCTACATAGGAGCCAAGCATCAGTTTTCAAAATGACAATACCATGCTGGGGTAGTTAGATCTCCAGGAGCATGAGACTCAGTGCTATTCTGAAACCAGCCCTCATGTCAAATTCATAAGGCCCTGACCCTGAACCAGGATCTTCAGCTCAGTTGCCCTCTGCCATTTTAAGCATGTGGTCTGAGGCATCAGGGTGGCTCAGTCGATTAAGCATCAGACTCTTGATTTTGGCTCAAGTCATCAACTCAGTGTTGTGAGATCAAGCCCCACATCAGGCTCTGTGCTGAGCGTGGAGCCTGCTTAGGATTCTCTCTCTCCCTCTCCCTCTGCCCTTCTCCCCAGCTCTTGTGGGCTCACTAGCTCTCGCTCTCTCTCTCTCTCAAACAAAACAACAACAAAAAAAGCATGTGGCCCTCCGGCCACCTGGTGTCTATTCTGGACCTTCCTGATAAACCCAAAAGGTCCCCTGAGTTTGAATCTCAGGAAGTATCAGTTAGATCCTTTCAGAAAGCAAATCTTCTTCTTCATATTATGTGGAAATTTATCATCTAGCACATCTGTGTCTAAATTCCCTGAAGGTTCCATTTTATCTTCCAGGTCAAGGAAGTGTCTTCACCCTATAGTTCCATATTCCAGGAATCCCCCTGAAGCAATTCTTCAAGCAACAAAGATGTCACCCTCAACACAGCATCCAGGCCCTCTCTCTCCTGGAAAATAAATGGTCCCGTTGCCCCACTTAGTATCCACCCTGTTTTAGGCATAAAGTTAAATGTGGCTATAACCCAAGTGAACAAGGGACATTGTAAGATACCCCGCTCTTGCTTGAAAACAAATGGATGCTCTACAAAGAAGCTCCATGGATTCAACTCCAAGATCATTGAAGAGTAAAGTCGATGGTCACTGTAGCTTTCTTGAGCAATATTACCTCTCAAGTCACTCTGGACAACTCTAAAATAATTGTTTTTTCTAGTCCAAATCTTCTCACTTTACTTTCACCAACCTTTTATTTTTAGAATTCAAACCTAGAAAGAAGTTATAAGAAAGTTTAACATGATGAAAACCCATACACCGATCCTGTAGATTCACTAATATCTCTCTGTCCCACTGATGGTTAGTTAATTCCAGACATTATAATATTTCATATCCCAATATGCCAGGATATTTCTCCTAAGAATAAGAATATCCTTCTCTATAACTACAGGCTACACTGTTGTCCTCTTCAGGAAATTACATCCATACATACTAATACCTATGATATGCACTATATTTAAATTCCTCCATTTTTAAAACTTTTTCTCTGTCCAACCAAGGAGTTTCCATGTCATGTTTCTTTAGTCTTCTCTAACTATTAAGTTGCTTCCATTGTTGATATTTTTCCAGCTTAACTTAGATGTAATTGAAATACAACATCATATAAGTTACATGCTCAAGATGTTGATTTCATACACTTACAGACTATGAAATGATTACCACCATAGTGTTGCCGACACCTACATTATGTCATACAATCACCATTTCTTGTTTATGATGAGAACATTTAAAATTGGGTGCCTGGGTGGCTCAGTTGGTTAAGCAACTGCCTTTGGCTCAGATCATGATACTGGAGTCTTGGGATCGAGGCTCCATGCTGAGTAGGGAGTTCTGCTTCTCCCTCTGACCTTCCCCCTCTCATGTTCAATCTCTCTCTCTCTCATTATCTCTCTCTCAAATAAATAAATAAATAAAATCTTTAAAGAAAAAGAACATTTAAAATTTACTTTCTTAGCAACTTTCAAGTATATAATATAGTATTATTGACTATACTCACCATACTGTACATTATCTCCCCAGAACTTATTTCTCTTATAACTGGAAGTTTATATTCCTTGGTCATTATCTCCCCATTTCACCCAACCCACTACCCCTGGGAAGTAGCATTGTACTCTGTTTCTATGCACTCTGCTTTCTTAGCTTCTACAGATAAGTGGTATCATACAGTATTGGTCTTTTTCTGATTTATTTCACTTAGGAGAATATCCTCAAAGTCTACCCATGTTGCTGCAAATGGAAGGATATCCTTATTTCTCATGGTTGAATAATATTCCATTGTATATATATCACATCTCCTTTATCCATTCATCTATCAACAGACACATAGATTATTTCCATATCATGGTTATTTTTAATAATGTTACAATGAATATGGGTATACACATTACTCATATTTATGAAGAGCTCAGTCCTATTGTTTTGCAGAATGTCCCTTTGTTTTTGGCTGATTCTTCTCTAACAATTAGATTCAGATTAGACATTTTTTAGCAGTTCAGTTATGTTATGTGTTAAACATCCTCTTTAACTATCTCTATTTCTCCCAAAATACCTTTCCTTAAGGCAGCCTCCAAATCTTTGGCTCTCTCCAGGGCTTCATTATGATTTCTGTGGACCCTGGGCACTTGCCCCTTTGCAGAAATATTAAAAGTTATGTTTTATACTGTTTTGGTATAAAGGTTAATATAATCAGTCTGAGTTCATTATTTTGTACTCATTATTATTCATTTTTTCTTCTGATTTTAACAGAAATTAAACTTAGAGCATCCTATGAGTCTCTGAAAATAAGGCAGTCCCAAAGCACTTTCTCTTCCTTGTTCCAAGTGTTGCTCTCTCTTTCCCTTTCACCAAATCTTACCAGCTTTCCATCTTACTCCTCCTTTACAAGGCATAGATGCCCAAGAACATTTTTTACTGATACTCTGGGACTGCCTGAAACCTGGGGTTTCTTCCAAACTAATCTGAGCTGCCATTTGGTTAGCATTTACTATGTCCCAGGTACTCAGCAAAACACCATCTATCATGTCCCTAAATCACCACAAAACTCCCATTAGAGGCGTACTATTGTTCCCAGGACACAGATAGAGCAGCTGAGGCTTTCAAAGGTTTCAGTAGCTGGCCCAAGCTCTACTGTCAGAGGAGATGGGCAGGATTCAGACCAGATCCATCTCACTCCACATCCCAGGGCAGCCCCAGCTCTTGCCTGGAGACAGGACAGTAGGGGAGGAAGTGGGTGGGGCAACGGGAAGCTGTTCTGGCTGTTCTCTCTCCTTCGGCAGAGGGGAGGTGCAGGCAGCCTGTCCTCTCTCCATTTCTTCCTGCCAGGTGCTTGGACCTACCAGGTCCTTAGAGAGTCTTTGGATAAATTTCCATAGAAAAACAGAAAAGCTTTTTGCTCAGCTAAATTCTATCACGTACGCACATCCATCCCGTGCCCTGTCTCAGGTTCTGCCTATAAAACAGTATGTTCTGACCAACACAATAGACACTAACAAAGCAGACTCTAAGTGCTAATAGATGCTTCTTACTGCCAGCACTAAATACAATATTCTAGTATGTGTCAGCATTCTAAAGCTCTAAAGTTCAAGTTATAAAATGAAACCTTTTAGGTGGGGAAAAAACAAAGACAACTGAAATACAAACAAACCTATGTGCTTTTAATTTTTTTTTTGAAACTGATTTAAAATTTTCTGATGCTCAGTTGGACCCTTCAGCCATCATTCAACAAACTAGAGCTTTTTTTTGGAGAAGAGACGCATTTCTGGACTCAGGGGGAAGTACATTTGTCAAATTCCCTCCTGCCCGTGGAATAAAAGCTCAGGATACAGTGCTTCGTTTCTCAATAAGAAAGAAAGCAAGGCGCTTGATTTTTTTATTAGGTGTGCGCCCAGGCTCCCTTATGAAACAGAGATAAGAGCAGAGCGTGTCTCGGTGAGTAATCGAGCTCTGTTCATTAGCTGACTGAGGCGGTGGCCAGCAGCCAGCACAGCACCAAGTAATAAAAGCAGTGGCTGTGTGGGCTGGAGGTAAAGGTGTCAGAGGGGAAGGCTGTGACTAAGTCTCCACTAATCACTGTTTCATCAGTGCCTCACAGTGGGACCTTCCACGGGCATGCTTAGGTTCCCAATCACACAGACTTCAAGGCATCTGTCCAAGAGGATGGGGGTTGTGTCTGAAAACCCTTAAGCTACATTCATTTATAATCCCAAGTATTAAATGAAATAAACATGAATCCATACCAATAGAAATGAATGACTGAATAAACAAAGAATGAAGAGAAGCGACATCTCTTCCTTATAGAAGAATCCAAATACTACTCCTCAGTCCAGGAGATAGAGCTTAATCCCCCCCCACCCCCACTCCTCAGGGATGGGCTAGACATAGTGACTTGTTTCCAAATAATAGAGTAGGGAAGGGGGAAATGGTACCCTTGCAGACCTGGGAAATACTTGCTCAGCCAGGGGAAGGTTCCCATCACCAGGGATGTCACATGAATATCATGTACTCCCTGATCAAAGTGACAGGAATGGGACTTCACCTCTGTGGTCTTCATTCAGAACCCAGAGTCCCAGTCTCCAAGACCTCAGACAGACCAGATTCTCTGGATCCCTGTCCAGTCCTCCTCAAGACTATGGAGGTTCTGAAAGACAAGGAGAGCCTGAGACCCTGTCAAAGACCTGAGGAAACTCAGTAGATGGGAAGACTAAATGCAATGCTGTGCCCTGAACCAGATCATGGAAAACCTGTGGTTTCCTTAACAGACTCATACGTCTGACAAATTCATCATGAAGATGTTAGATGTTGATGTTGGGGACCCCAGGTGAGGGGTATACAGAAGCTCTGTGCTATTTTTGCAACCTTTCTGCAAATTCAAAATTATTCCAAAATAAAAGGTTATTTAAAAAAAAAAAAAAACTAAGTTTACTCATTTACTCCCTAGGAAAGGAGTAGATTATTAGAGATGTATACTTCTTTTTTTTTTTAATTTTTTTTATTAACATACAATAGGGATGTATACTTCTTGGTGTATTCTATAAGCTAATTCACAGTTTGATTCCTCCTCCCCACACTTGACTTAGTTTTGCAGTATGGCCTTTGGTATCTAGAGTTTTCATTCTTTATGTGCCTTTTGAAATCAAAATGCTTGCTGTTGATCATCTTGGGACAGCTAAGCTATGCACAGCCTGAGCCTGGAGGGCAAGCCCAAAGAGCAGATTGAACTTGCGATCTTAAAGCATTTTAATATATTCTAGCTATGAATGGCTCTCTGCGTAAGGCAGCAACACTATTGACAAAGGCTAGTGGTCAGGAGGGGAAGGGAGCATGTTAAGAAAATGCTAACCTGTTCTGGACCAAGGACTCTCCTGACTTCCCAGAGACCCTCCTCACAGGGCAAAAATAGACTCGAGTGGCAAGAAGAAGAAGAAAGGAGCGTGGCAAACTGGTGTGCTCCTACCCTATCCCAGGCCTGTCTTAACATAGCCTCCTAGCTTGACTGTCACCAACACCTTGACTCTAATTACCTGGAGCTCTGTGTCCCCCACGCAGACTTTCCCAGCTTCCTCCCTTGCGAACTGCCGCCAATGTCCTAGAGGTGGTGGGAGCCACCAGCTCCTATTGCCACAGGGGCTAAGGGACAAGGTGTGATTCTGTAACCAGAGTTGAAGAACCTTTTTTCCAGAAACAACTGGAAACTTGGCTTTTTTGGCACCTTAACATAGCATTATGCTTTCTCACACATTAACAGATTAATCTGTGTAGGTTTAAGAAAATAAGCACCATTCCATTGCACTATTTCTCTGTGGAAATCATTTCAAATTCTGAACATCAGTTTCTAACAGATGATTTGGAACATTTAAGTTGGGAATTGCTTGACCAAATGAAATCATCAGCCCCGATGAAAGTAGAAGATATAAACCTTGGTAGGAAAAATAAAAATCAACTCAATTTCACATAGAATTTAAGATGAAAAGAGAAAAGAAAATGGAATCAGAATAGCATAAGCCACGTGAGATTAGCTCTCCCTGACTAAATGCAGAAACTCCCAAGCCCTTGTTGAGTTAGGTGGCATTCCAAGGCAAGGACATCATCAGGTTGAGCATGTATCTTTCATAAGTATTGCAGAGGTCAGGAAACAAGACTTGGAATAATTTGGCACTTGACTACCATGGTGCCCTCTTTCAAAATGGAAATGACTATCTTTGTTTTCCATCATGCACTGCAACAGTAATTCACACATTTTCATGATGATTGAATGGGTATACAAATACACTCCTAGGGGCAAAGGGAAGGGCAGAATTTGAATTCCATTATGAGTTTTCTTTAGAAGAAACTACCATAAAATGGTCCCATTCACAGTCCCATAGCATTGATATATATTTGGAAATGGGAATATTCTTTATTTCACTTTGCCATGAAAAGCAACTCACAGCTAAGGAAATTTTCTTCATTCACCAGATACCTCCTTTTAAATGTCTGTTAACTTTTAGGCTTCCAAGCTACTCTTTTTTTTTTGTCATCAACTGATCAGTATCCTCTCAAAAGCTATAGGCCAAAAACATAGCACTGTATCTGATTGAAAATTAAAATGCAACTGATTTTTGTGAAGAAAAGAGGTAACAGCTTCCAACATGGAGCTGGGACTGTATGTCAGAAAACTTCCATTCTCGCCATTTCAGTGTCCAAGCTGCTTCAGAGTCAGGGAGGTGACTAGGAAATTGGGATTTTAAGAGCTGATCTTTTGATCTGCTGTTTCCACTAAGGCACAAATACGTCTTCTGTGTTGGAAAATCATCAGGTTTTCTCTGCTGCCCACTGACCTTCAGAGGGTCTGCAATGCCCTTGGTCGACTGCAGGGAACCAGGAGCTGGGTCCATCTGCATAGCAGAGAAAATCTTACATCTTCCATTCAGGTAGGTGGAGAAACCAATTTCTCAAAAATCTTATATAAACCTGGTGTGCACTTGAATGTGAGCTTTTTGAAACATTCTTTCCAATAGAAGGATGAGGAAATCGTTGGAAAAGTCCTTTTTACATCTCCCAGGCCCTGGATCTTTCTACCCACCAGCTAAGCTATTGGCCCATAGATGTTCCTGGTACTTGAGTCCCCTCAGGGGTCTCTCTGAGGTCTAGGCTAAAGAGGTAAAGTAAGAGTCCTGTTTGAATAGAAGAGTCTAATTAGAATTATTTTTTCTAATCAGGAATTTTTGACATCGTGATGCCTGCCAACATGCATTTGGGGGAATGAAAGACCTCAAATTCAGCTCACATGTGAGCTTGTTCAAGATTTTATATAACCCAAGTGTCTCTCCACAATGCAACGGATGTAAATTCCCTCTCCTACTTTGTGCCTCACCACTAACAATCCACTTCATACAATCACAACAGAGACTATTAATAGGAAAACAGTAGGAGAGGACACTTTCAGCATATAACTTGGTGTTTAATCTGGTGAGTATGTCTTCCTCTGGGGACACTGAATATATGATGATATGTATATGCATATAATGATTATTTCATTTCCCAGTGTCAAGGATTCTGTGAATCCTCTATGCCCATATTTTCTGTAAATAAAACATTTCCTGCCCAGAAGGTTCATATCATTCATGGGATTTTTAAAAAGGTCTTTTTAACAAAGTCCAAGAATCACTATTATAAGGCACATCTATACTAGTAATTTGTTTGTCTATATAGTATTTGTGACACACAAGCACACGCATATGTGAAACTGTATAACTCCTTAGCACATATATGTCTTCAATTTAATTGTTAAGGAAAGCTGTATGCATTCAGTTCTCTAATACTGGATTAGTTCCCAGTAATTCTCTATTTTCCTTCTGAAATTTTAGATTTAAAGATCTATTTTAGGTATGGTTCTTTTTTTAAGATTTTATTTATATATTTGAGAGAGAGCCTGAGAGAAAGAGACAGAGAGAGGGAGAGAGAGAGAGAAAGCATGCGCACAAGCAGTGGGAGGGGAAGAGGGAGAGGGAGAAGCAGACTCCCGCTGAGCAGGGCCCATTGTGAGGTTCCATCCCAGGACCCTGGTATCATCACCTGAGCTGAAGGCAGATACTGAACCAACTGAGCCATCCACGTATGATTTAGGAACATGGGAGTCATGTATGTTTTGGGAGCAATATCTATATTCATCCCTTGAGGAGACAGATGAAAACCAGAGCAGGTACTTGCATCTCCTAGTTCAATGTGAAGTACTAGGTGCAGAACTTGCATTAGGAAGTTATGGAGATCACAGATAGATACCCCACGCCAGGCTGAGATGAAGTCAGCATTCTCATATGGGGAAAGCGCAGAAGTGGAGGATGTCCACAGTTACTGAAGCAGGAAGACTGAGTTTGCTCAGAAAGTGCAAACTTGTTTCCTTTTCTGGCCATCTGCAGTACCACAGCCTTCCCTGTCCTGTTTAAAGATGCTGCCTATCTTTCAGTAAATCCACATGAACCAAATCAGATATTAGCCTGGCACCTTGACAAAGTAATTTCTTTGTGGGGCAGAGAGCAAGCATTCTTATACCACCTCCAAAACATGTGCAGCAGTAAAACCCATGGATGGGGTATTAAAAACAAAAACAAAAACAAAAAAACCAAAGTATAAACTAAATAAAAAGTACTAATTATTTTACAGATATTACTGTCTTGGCACAATAATATTTCACTGGTCCTTGACCATATTTCTCAGTCTCCAATTCCTAGTCTTAGTTGCATGTATGGGGCTAAGCATTTTCTACAAAGAATTGAGGAGAAACTAAGTACATAAATATAAAATAGAGTAACAGTAAAATTAACAGATAAATAAAAAATTTAAATCAGATCATGAAAGCACATGAAAATATAGAACATATTTGTGATGAATTTGTAAAATTTTCAAAACTACACTTAATGACTTTGGATAATCATAGTTGAAGCTGGCTCTAAATAGAATATATAGATATAATTAATGACATTTCAAAGAAAATACTTCAAATTTCTAGACCCCAATGGAGCAACTATCCTTTCTAAGACATCATTTAATCTTATCTTTTAACTTGTTGAAAACTTCCTTAAATTATAAATGAATTATTCATAAGTTACATTCAGCATCATTGATCTTAAGCCCACCCTCAAAGGAGGCCTTAACTAGGAATTAATAATGTAAATGGTTTTGAGTATATCAGACATAACTTTGATGTCAGTTAGTTTTACACAGAAGGGCATTCTAGTCAAAATACCTTTGAGGAAAAAATGTTCTTGGCACAATACTAAACACGTAAGAGCTACTCTAATTATGTTTAATATTTTTGGCACAGTGTCAAATTCCTGTGGTATTGAAAATTACAGTGGAAAGGTTTTTTCAAAGTGGTTTCTAAAACAAATAAAGACTATACACAACAGACATGCACGTATTGCTCTAATTTGATGTGGAACTCGAGCTCCCTCAGTCCAGAGAGGAAGACATGAACCCTGCCTGAAGTCAACTCCCTGGGACAGATCAGAGGAGAGCCAAGGGATGCAACCACAAGATACCTGGTACCCAAAGGGTGGTGTGAAATCAGGTGTGATTTGGGTAACTGTAGGCCCTTGGAGATTCAAAATGGCACAAATGGCAGAAAATCTTGCTCGTGGTAGTACTCAAGAATCACTTATTAATTCATTGATTGAGTCATTCAATCATTCAGCAAATGTCATTTGGAAGCCTGGCTGTTTGCCAGTCCTGGGGAGACATTCTGCCTTATGAAGATTTCAGTCTCGTGGGAGAGAAAACAAGCCATTACAATATAGGGTAATAAATACTCTGATAAAGAAATTGGTTCAAATTTTGGCATGGAGACCAAGAAAGAAGTCTTCTCATAGGCCTGGTGAGGCATAGATTGGGCACGTGGACATGAAAACCAACCATGTGGTTACCTAGTAGTACCCAGACTCATGACTGGGAGCCAGACCATTAATAGCCAGATGACTGCTAGCAACATAATAGCCTTTTCATCTCAACTCTTAACTCTGGGCCCTACAAGGTCATGGTCTAAAGTTAAAGAAGAATAGTGATAACCATCAATTATGGAATGCCAACCACAATAATTGCTGTTTATCAGGCATCTGTTTTGTATCAGGAATTAGGCTAAATGGTCTAAAAGCATCATTAGTTTACAGCATTAAATGACCAGACACAGTGCTAGAAATTTATTATGTATTATTTCTAAAACTTTGAACAACCCTGTAAGATAGTTATCATTGGCCTCATTTTCCAAATGGGAAAACAAAGAATAAATATGGTTTAATAACTTGCTCCAGCTTGTATGTGAGAGATTCAGGATTCACTCCTGGCCTATAAATCCTAAATTAGTGCTAAATCCCCTCATGAGACTGTATTGTGCTTCAAATATGTCTCAAGCATAAATGGGTCAGAACTTGGGGTTAATAAAGCCAGCTGCAGACAAATCCCGGAGAATTCAAGAGAAATGATTTGAAAGTGGACACATATATGTCAAGGATATGTGATTCAACTAATAGTAGTGTTAATGACAGAACAATAATAACAACTCAAATTTGATGGACATGTATTAGGTACCAGCCATAGGTGATAGCAAACATTTAGTGTTTTCACCCAACTGACATCTATTGTCCTTTTTGCCGATAACAGAAACTCAGAAACCCTCCCTTTTCCTGACTCTATTTACTCCAGGTGAGATCCATTACTTGAACTCCTATCTAAAACTCTGGGGCATGAGCTCATGAGGCAGACCTCGCTACATAACATCATTCCTGGTGTTTTCAGAGTTGCTACGTAACCCAGATCAGACCAACTGGGAGTCATCCCCTGTGCTTTTCTGGGTGTTATCAACAAAAATACCTGTGCTGGACAGATATAATATCCAACATGCAACTGTACGTCATCACCTTTGAGAAAAGTCTGCTTGAGAAAGGCACGCAAAACCAAATGAACTCAGAGATAGAAAGAGAAATTCCCAATGATACGAGACCACACTTGAAGCCATCCTACACTTAGATTTTTCAGTTAAGTTGAGTCAATGATTTTTCATTTAAGAGAATTTTCCATTTTTTTCAATTAAGCGAATCCAGCTCAGATTTGGCTTCTGACCTTTGCCACTGAAAGTTCCCTATAATACTCCATTCTAACAGTGTGCATGCATTAGTTTATTTAATTACATTTCATTGTTGTAACAGCCATCTAAACATTGATTATACCTTGTATATGGTGGAGGTGGGATATACCCAGGCCTAGGTCAAAGTCATGATCTGAACAAATGTCTACTACCACCATCTCCTTTTTCTCCTTCTTACTGTAGTATCAGAATATTGTGTACTGGGGCACCTGGGTGGCTCAGTGGGTTGGGGCTCTGCCTTCAGTTCAGGTCATGATCCCAGGGTCCTGGGATCAAGCCCCACATCGGGCTCTCTGCCCAGCAGGGAGCCTGCTTCTCCCTCTCTCTCTCTGCCTGCCTCTCTGCCTCCTTGTGATCTCTGTCTGTCAGATAGATAAATAAAATCTTTAAAAAAAAAAAAAAGAATATTGTTTAATAACTATAGTCAGCATTGCTATGCTAATTGGCATATCTAATTTTTACCACTTGGGGTGTTCTTTAACTTAAAAATGCCAGTGTTGTTGCTTGACAAATTAGCTCTAAGTCTGGTATTTCCCTGAAGCCCTGGTCCCATGATGTTAGCTCTTTGTTTGTACAACATGACTTCTTTTCTGAGTTTCTCTTCCCTGCCAATCCTGTTCACTGGGATTCCTGTCTCCAACATGGGGTCTGTTGCAGTAGGACCTGAGAAGTCCTCCAGGCAAGCAGAAATAAATAGAAACATTACCAACTGGAGTGTACAAACTAGCAAGTAGTAGGAGTGAATAAACCTACATGGACCTGGGCACCTTAAAAATGCACCCAGATGAGTAGATTCTGGCCCTAGACCATGAGTAAAACACTGTCAAGAAAAACCAATGAAAAAAACTGATTTGAGCTCAAGAATCCTATAGGATCTTGGTAAGGATAATCATGAAACCACACTTGCAGGCCCATTGTAGGGCAAAATTATAGGGCAAACTCCAGACTGCAGAGCACTTGCAAGACTGCTGTGAAACATAACTCCTGTTGAAGATAAAGTCACAACTCCATACTACAAATACTACAACGGACATGAAAAGAAAATCCTGAGACTTATAACTAGGATACTTGATATTCATAGAAACAGAAATAGGCAAACAGAAAAAGACTCAAAGCATGTGCAAAATATTTAAAGAGAAAACGTGATTTATATATAATAGAAATAGGAGGTTATAAAATAATAATGAACCAAGTAAGGAACAAGGGAAAATGTATGGTAATTGAAATAGAAAGTTAATAAAAAGTAGACATGTTAATCAATAAAGGTGGCAAAGTGGAAAGGGACTCCATTGAGTGGAATAGAGACTCTGAGACCATGACAAAAATGGAAGTAAAATGAATGGAAATTAAAAAATTGGAGGGAGAGTAGAATGAGACATTTTAACTTATATCAAATAGCAGGATCCAAGAGACAGTAAGTGGAAAGGTAATGTTCCAGGAAATTAAGGAGAATTTTTTTTTTTTAAAAAGTGGGGAGAGAAGAAAAAGGGAGAGAGGGAGAAAACAGATTAGGAATCAGGATGTCAACTAGGTCTTTGGATAGTTTCTTTTTATATCGAAACCTGATTGGTTCTCACATCTATAAAATGTCATGACTGCCTATGAACTTCACAACTTACTTGGCAAACAAATGGCAGGATTCTGTTACTGATTTTTAGTTTACTTAACTGCCATTGATATTTCATGTCCTCTTTCTCCTACTCTATTTGACTGCATATTCCATGCTTAAGAATCTTCTTGTTCCCCCCAGCCTCATCAAACAAGCATTCATCATCAGTAGATTGTTGTTTGACTGACATGACTTAGTGATATAAACACACTCCAAACCATACACATGCACACTGACAAGTTTGGCTGTCCATGTCCTTAACCAGGGTATCCAACTTCCTATAGCGTATCAACCATGGTTTGTTAGATGATGCTGGGGTAGTAATCAGCCTCCAAATCCCAGTAGCTTAAAGCAAGCGATATTTATTTCTAACTCTTCCTTATGTCGTTTGCAGGCCAGATGAGAGCTCTGCTCTGCACAGTCTTCTCTAGGATGTAAGTTACTTCACAAGCCAACATCTTGAAATGTATTAGTCAGAATCAAGGAAAGAAGACAGTAATGCAGATCCCACCCTGGCATATAAAGCTTGTACTTCCATCACATTTCCTTGGTCAGACAAGTTACATGACCACACCCAACTCCACAGGGCCAGGAAGGGTCGCCCTACTATATGACTGCTTGCGGAACTGGAAATGTTTGGTGACCAGCTCTAATAACTGGCATATAGTGGTAGGATCATTTCCCTCATCAGGTTTTGAGGAACATTCTGAGACAGTCTAGCTTAATTTCTTCTTGGACCTGTTTTCTACAACAGAAGTTGTCATTTTCGACTTTTTCAGAGAGTCAACTCTGCCTAGAAACCTCTTTTCACCCTGACACATACCAAAAGATGTCAGTTCTCCTCAGCAATAAGCAAACAGGTCATCTTTTCCACCCGGAGAGAGGGTATTGTCAGAAAGAGGGATTCCTTTCATTCTTTCATGACTAACTTGTGATTTAGAAAACACAGATAGTGTCTCAATGGAATATTCTGCCATATGAGATTCTCAATAACCTTCTACACATTGCTACAAAAAATCCGTAAAATGTTTTATGAAGGTTTACCATTTGTTAAGGTATCAGAGCATACAACCAAGTTTGGAGTAAAAAATAATTCTCATCTCCTTATCAATGAAATATAAAACTGGAATTTATATTCTGGATTTCATTAACTTATTATACTTTAACTTTTTTCAATAATTAATTAAGGTGTATGTGAATACATATTGTTTATTTGTTCGTGGTTTGTTGTTTATGGATTAAGAGTCATATAAATCTGACTTTAAATGTTGGCACTGCCCATTACTAGCTCAGTTATCTTTGTGAGTTACTAGGTCATGCTGACACTTATTTTCTTCAGTTAAACAACTGGAATGGTAATATTCTTCTAGGAGGTTTTGAGAGGATTAAATGAAGCAAAGTCTGTTTATAAAATGTCTGGCACAGTGCCTGACCCAACACACAGTTAATATTAGGACTCCTCTTGCCTTCCGTCTTGCTCAGGCAACACTGTTCTACACTGTTCAGATTGCATCCCGAAATAGGATGCCTACAATGTGCATTTCTTCTTTTAACTAATCACAGAGAATAATGAGTAATTAGGGAATGTAAAAGCAGAATAAATAAAATTCTTGATGACAGTTGGTTGGCAGAATGGCAGTAATTCAATGCAAAACTTAATTCTGTGGCTTATAAATTCCCCATGATGATTGTCTCTAGAGTTCTTGAATTGCATCCTCCTGGAAATCCGCATAAATGCAACAGGAATGCAGGACTCGGGAATCAGGGATGCATAACCTCCTACTCAGATTTCCACCACCCTGTACATGTGAGAGGTAACCAAGCACCTGAGGCTCACAGGGACAAGCACCTGATGGTTTTTGCTCCATGCAGCTATTGATTGACCTTTCTTATGTTGAATTCCAGGTGTGTCTTTTTCTCTTTCACACACTTTATTCATATTCAT
Source organism: Enhydra lutris kenyoni (assembly GCF_002288905.1). Classification (NCBI taxonomy): domain Eukaryota; kingdom Metazoa; phylum Chordata; class Mammalia; order Carnivora; family Mustelidae; genus Enhydra; species Enhydra lutris. Next base: position 9,285,103 of record NW_019154125.1, on the reverse strand, counting down.
TTATTCTTCCTCTCTCTGTCATCTCTTTCTATTACACTCCTTCCTGCCTCCCTCCTCTTTTTACCGTGTTTCTTATTAGGTATATTTCCCCAATTTTCTCTCTTGCCATTTATGATTCAGGAACTTATTAATCATTTATTCCACATCCCCACCTAATTGCCACTCTTCCCTCAATTCTATTCATTACTTATTGAGAGTAGTAAGACTTGCCTTAACTTTTAGATTCATGTAATCATCCCAGGATCAAGGTCAGCCCCCCTTTGTCCTCTGCATGACCTTTTCGACAGCAATCTGTGTAGATGACCATCTCTGCCAGAGCCTGCCAATGGAAAAATTCCTCTTTTTTCAGAAAGCATTTGATGGCATTGTCAGGGAGCTCTAATATTTGGAAAGACCTTCCCTTTATTTGCACTAAATTTACTTCCACATTATTTCTGCTACCTTGCCTCAATGGGGTATACTGGATGCCTCTTCCTCATGAGCATTCTAGATATTTGGAAATACCAGTTATAACTGTGTTTTCTGTGGCTGCAGACACACATTCTCAATTTTTTGCTTATTACTCTGCCCATGAGCAGAACCTGTAAGTATAAATTTGATGCTCTTCTTGAGCTCTGGATCTTGGCCTATACTTCTAGCTCTGCCTCCCCACACCATATGCTGAAAGGATATTTAATGGGCATCTGTCATCCACGGAACTCCAAATGGGTTCAGAACACAGAAAACCCAAGGGATAACTTTTTTCTGGCTTGTTCCCCCAAAGATGCAACATCAACCTACAATTATGAGAGACCGAATATACAAATGAACAATGGCCAGACCATATATAAAAAATAGAGCTCTAACCCCAAATCTTTAGCAACAAGTTTAGGAAGCCAGCATATCAACTACACTAGCAAGCCAGGAAGCCATTTGGCTATCTTTATTTCAGACAAGTAGGACATCTGACCATTCTCTCTAGTAACAATCCAGGAAGCCAAACAATAGCCCCTATAACAATTGACCCCAAATGGTCAAGACTTGATTAATAACTGATAGCTTCCTTAATTGTTATCTCCACTTTTAACTTAGGATCAACCAGAAAAAGCCAAATTATGTATGGCAAACCAATCATACAGGATACCGCATCTCTAGCCAATATCCTCCAAATGGGGCATATGTGAAGCTTTCTTTTTTGTTCCTCTATAAGGCTTTCCCTCTCCTCTACCTACCTTTGGATCACTGTGAAACAAACAAGATAGTGGTTGACTCCCCGGTCATAACAAGCTCTGAATACATAAGTTTTCTTGTTTCTCAGTTGGTTAGTCTTCATTTATTTCCAGAGGTAAGAGCTTAATGGAATAAAGTGGTGATTTTTCTATGACAGAGATCTAGTTTTTACATGGGGGCAGTGCACCAGAGAGACAAAAATCATTTCTAATTAACACAGAGGCGCCTATAAGGATTCATATGGACAGGACCCTCAAGTCTCTAGCTCCAAGTCTAGACGACCACATTGCTGCCATGCTAGATCCTTTTTATGGTCTTCGTGCCCAGTTTCCTGGTTCTCTCGGAATCCTCATCTGAACTTAGGCCACAATAAAGAATCATACAGAAAGAATCAAACATGGCATTCTTCCCTATTTTCGAAATGCCTTTGAAAATGATTCCCTTGCCCCATCTTATCCCAGAAGATTACTGTTATTACATGCCAAAAAGAATCTACATCAGTTTAATTTCCAGTTAAAAGAGAAAGGACATGGTGAACTAGCTGTTTAATCTGCAATCTTCAACTTTTAGAAAGTCAGTAAAAGATCTTTTTCTTCTTGCTTTTTTTTCTATATAAATGTATCACCACAAATGATGACTTAACATGACAAATGAAATTTAATTTTATGCTGTTGATCTAGACTCTCAGCAGGTCAAGAGAAACAGGGCAGGGGAGGTGAAGCAGAGAAATAAAGGCATTGAAGACAGAATAATTTTTAATCATTTTCAAACCAAAAACCCTGATGCTGTGCATGTGGGAAAATAGGAGGGAGTGATGGTGGGGAAGAAGTCCAGGAGAGGTTTTTTCAAGGGATGCCAATGAAGATGTTTGCTTCACTGCCACCCTCCAACCCCGTGCCTCTGGGAAATTTACGGGATATATCACATGGTAACAGCCCATCCATAGTCCAGGGCCAATAGCCCTGCAGTGTTTGTCATTTAAGGCAGTAGTAGAGGGTGACTGCGTGGCTCAGATGGTTAAGTGTCCGCCTTTGGCTCCGGTCATGATCCCGGGGTCCTGGGATCAAGTCCCGTATTGGGCTCTCTGCTCCTTGGGGAGTCTGCTTCTCCCTCTGCCTCTGCCTCTCTCTCTCTGTCTCCATCTCTTATGAATAAATAAATAAAATCTTTAAAAAAAAAAAGGCAGTAGTAGAAATAAATGGGAAAGGGTTTTGATCTCTCCACATTTATACTTACCAGTTATTTCATGCCTGCCTTATGATAAATACCACACATATTCTCATTTGATTCTTATTTACATCAACTCCATGAGGTTGATACTGTTAATAACCTTCATTTTGTGGATGAAGAAACTAGGGCTCAAAAAGACTATTGAACTTGTTTCAGGTCATAGGATTGGTTAATTGCAAGCCAAGATGATACCTGAACTGACAGCCTGGGTTAACCATGGAACTGCCCCTGTTTCTGTTGAGTTCACACACTGAAATCACTCTCAAGTGATCTACATTGCTTTGGGAAGGCAGGCAGTCTTGGGATCCCACACTGGTGGAGTGGAAGCCCGGCTGTAGGGACTAAAAGAAAACTGGGAAGGAAAAAAGCTTCTCCAACACCTGCCTGAAAAACAATAAAATAAACAATAACGTAGATCCCTATTTTAACAGCATTGTAAACGCCTTCGGCATTTACACCATTGTTCTCAAGACACGACTTACAGACGATGTATTTACAACAAGGATATTATCAACTGCTGAGTCCTTCTCTGTCTTTTGATTTTTGCCTCCCCCGCTGAGGGGAGAGCACTCTGATGGACAGCAGATAAAGAGCATGCTATGTTTGTTGACAATAGTTATCCAACTTATTTTTTGGATGCGGAGGCAGAGAGTGGTGAAGCGAATTACCAGTTTTCATAAAGTAAGTCAGAGGCAGAGTAACGAAGAAAGCTCAGACACTTTCTGTTGTCGGAGCTGGCTTCAGGTTCCCTAGGCGACAGGATCTTTGTGTCAGCAGATAACAGAATCAGTCAGAAGAGAAATATTAAATGGCATCATTGAAAGTATCTTTTAAATTTAAAAAGGAACGCTCGCAAATGAATCTTTGTGGCAGAAACAAATGAAAATTATTAAAATAGAATAGCTTTTATCCTCACACAGAATAAAACTCAACTGACAGCTACGTTTTGAGAGACTTTTCTATTTGATTTTTGGTGACTTAAAGGAATTAAGTCATGATTTCGGTCACAACAGTATATAGAAAAGATAATTAGAAGAGATAAGTACACAGACAATTGCAAAAGTGAGAAAGTGTAGTGGAGTAAAATGCCCATTTGATGGAACAGAGAATTAGAAATACAGTGAGGCCATTTTTTGTTACTACCAATTGAATGTGCACATCACATCCTTCATTGGAATAAGGCAATCCGAAAAGTTTCAGGTTCCCCCCTCAGAGAATGCCGACATGGAAGTCTCCCGATTTATTCCTTGACCAGCTGCATGTCCACATCTCTTCAGGTAAAAAATTTACCTATATAAGTAAATGCACCATTGAGGGAAAGGTAATAAAAAGTTAATGACAAGGGGGCACCTGTATGGCCCAGTCAGTTAAGTGTCTGTCTTCGGCTCCAGTCATGATCCCAGGGTCCTGGGATAGAGCCCCGCATCAGGTTCCCTGCACAGTGAGGAGTCTGCTTCTCCCTTTCCTTCTGTCTGCTGCTCACCCTGCTTGTACTCTCTCTCAATCTCTCTCTGTCAAATAAAGAAATAAAATCTTTTTTTTTTTTTAAGTTAATGACAGGAAGGGACACGGCTCCTGTTCGGTTTTCCTCTCAGTGTCTGTACATGTGAGAAGTCCAAAGAACTCAGGAACTAGGTTGGCCATTGACCTTGAAACTGTAAAATTCCACATATAACAAATGTCATTAATGGCTTGTGTTTGCAAGTGCATTTCTGACAAGTTCAGGAACATCACAGACCTCAGTGATTCCTGGGTTTAACTTCTGGGAGGCAGAACTGAGATGTAATTATGAAGAAAGGAACTTAATTAATCACACTGCACCTTTTCTGCAGTGATCATACAGATGGAAGGAAGCTAGTTGGATATAAACTAACCCAAAGATTCCATTCAAGCACCCCATGGGGAGAAGATGCTCTCTCTGGTCAGCATGGATATCCTAAATTGATCATCTCTAGGAGCATAGTAGGCTGTGGAAACCAGAGGCCATTACACCTTGGAACCAGGTAACCACCAAAAACAGGACTTGCAGTTTGCCTTCTCCTGTACTCATCAGATCAGAACAAACATCCATTTCCCTTCATAATAACATCCCTTTTTGCAAAATCATGCGTTATATTCTGGCGAGTTTTATTAGTATGAATCAGCACCTCTGAGTCAGTTCACTGCTGAAATATTGACAGTACTAAATTTTTCAGCCTATAGTGCTAGGGGCCAGACTTTGGGCAAGGTTAATCTCACTCACTTAGAAGCTGTCTTAGTGGTCCTGATGGAGCTAGAGGCACCTTAGGTACCCCTGTCCAATGCAAGAGCTGCTAGGTTCTCTGTCAGATTCCAGGGGCAGCTGCTCTTAAACTTAGATGGAGAACTGGGAGTAAAGATGTAAAGAGGAAGTTCTAGTTTTGTACTAGAATGTATCACTTTAGTAATTTGTTGGTTTTGATTTTGATTGCTTTCTAAATTTTGGTTTTATAATTTTCATTTTTATAACCCATTACTATAGATTAATTACTATAGATTACTATAGATTACTATAGATTACTATAGATTAATTTTACTATAGATTAATTACTATACTATACTATATTACTATACTATAGATTAATTACTATAGATTAATTACTATAGATTACTATAGTAATTACTATAGATTACTATACTATACTTACTATATTACTATAGATTAATTACTATACTATAGATTACTATAGATTAATTTATTTTGACATAATACTCTTTTCCCTTCATCTAAAATGTTTATTACTTTTTTACCTAGTGGATTAAAAACATCTGGATTATAGATTTTAGTCTTAGGACAATAGACTGCCTCCCTATAAAAATGTCCTCATCTGGGGCCCCTGGGTGACTCAGTCAGTTAAGCATCTGCCTTCAGCTCAGGTCATTTAGCAGGGACTCTGCTTCTCCCTCTCCTTCTTCCCCTACTTGTGCTCTCTCTCTTTTTCCATCAAATAAAGAAATAAAATCTTAAATTTTTTTAAAAGTCCTCATCTGTGTGATAAATTCTTATTAAGTAGTATTCTGTTTAGAGTGTCAGCTCCGACTTTGTCAATTCTACTTCCTTATAGTTTAACTAGATTCCTCTAGATAGTTCTACATTTAAAGGACAGATGAGTGGTACTCATGCCTTCTAATATGTACTAAATAATTAGATTACCAACGTTTCTTGCTAATGTGCTCAAAGCTTTATCAAACCGATAAAGATGAAAGGCCTACAGAATTAAGGAGCAAGATTCCAAGCTTTGTTCACCAGATTCCAGAGACTGTCAATGATGAGGTCAAGGCCAAAGTGGAGACAGATTTATGAGGAGTTAGAAAAGGATGGAAATATTTGAGTGCCTCTCCTTTGTTGAGTTCTGTTTTTGGACCAATGCCTGTAATTTTTTTCTCTTAGTAACTGTAGCTTGAACTGGTACCTGAAGGATGTGGGTGATGAATGTAATTTCCACATTAAGAGACATACCACCTCCCAAATATTTCCTGTATCTACACCACCTCTTCCTGTGGTCTGGGCTCAGGGACAGAATTCACTACCCACTGTTCCACTGGGTCTGTAGAAAAGGTATAATGAGGGCCCTGTGTAAAAAGGCACACGATAGCAAAAATAGGTTCATAAACAATTAGCTGTTTATTCAGTCAGTCGACTGTTCAGTCATTCAGTTGGTCTTTTGATTAGTAAATTTAAAAAAAAAAAAGTTCTCTGAAAAGTACTGTATCATAGCTAACTTCAGTGAACAATATTGGATTTGGAGTAAATTACCTCTAAAAAGCCTCTAGTTCACAATTAATTTAAAAAGCAAGTCAAATTTTAAATGTAAATCATAGAACAGAATGCCTGACACCAATTAGTCCTTTAATAAATGTTAGCTCTTATTATCACCCACAGGATACATATATTCACAACTATAATTAATTTCATCCATCATCACTGCCACCTTAGTTTCAGTAACTAAGAGTGTCCTCTGTGGCTTATAATCTTGCCCTGGACTGTTCCTCTTTTTTCTCACTAGAGATTCACTCCCTCCATCTCTATCCCAGACCTTACCTCACATGGGTTTCTGCAAGAGGCATCATTTTTCATGCAGTCAATTCACTGTTATTCATTCATTACTCAGTATGCACCTACTATGTGCCAGGCTCCATGCAGGGCTCTATGGCTGTCTCGAGGTTCACCAAGGGTAACCTACCCTTCAGATAGTGTTACCCAAAGTCATTATCATCATTGCCATCATCATCATAGCTTAAATACAATAGCAGAATTCCTGAATGGTATGACATATCAAATCTATTGGTAGATAGGTAGAATTTTCTTCCAAAACATTTTCTGTGATTACAGTTGTAGCAAATGATGTTTTACCAATTGGTGCAAAATCACACAAAAAAAGTAATGGGAAAAGCAAGTGCTATTTTATACTGAAGTTACAGTCAAAATTAGCTAAAGTTTGCTTCTTCAGACTCATCAAAATAGACTTCTGCCATTAAGTTTAGACAAAATATCAGGAAATATTACTAGCAGAGGCAAAGAACAGCTAGTAGAAGCTAATTCAGAATTTGAATTTCTAGATTTGACTAGCTCAGGGGTTGGTTATTATTATTGTAGAAACCACAAAAAGATATTTCAATATTCAGTAAACAAATTGGTGGATAAAAATGTTGAGAGGTAAGATGGGAATGCTTAATGCTTTGTCATTATCAGGTTCATCTTTTTCTTGTCATTGTTCGGAATTCTCCCTTCCTTTCTCAGAGAAGATAAGAAGTTCCTCATTAGTTATGACAATCCAGGGTTTAGCTCTGCAAGTAATAGAATAGAGCAATGTGTAGAAGCATCACTATCCGTGGGACCTTACCTTCTTTTAGAACTCTGTCCCTGGGTCTACACTACTGTGGGAATGGCACAGGCAAGGGGGGGATGCACAGACATTCAAATAAGTAAAACTGTATATTCTGAGTATTCAGTTCCTTCAGAACGTTTCATAATAATCCCAAGCTATGCCTACGTAGCTCTGCGGCTTAGGAGCATGTGTCGCAGCAGAGAACCTGAAAGATCCTGATGGAATTTTAGGTTGACAATGTACGGACACTTCTTGTTCTCCTTCTAAACACAATTCTTCACTAATGATGCTCTTAAACCTTGACAGCCAGAACGGAACACAGGACTGCAGATGTGGTCTCTCTACTGTGTGGAATACACAGGCTTCGAAGTCAGAATCTAGGTTCTAAGCCAGGCTTTGTTGTTAATAGTGGAGTGACTTTGGTCAACTGTGGTGTTTGAGCCTTAGTTTCCTTATCTGTTAAAAAAAAAAAAAGGCAATAAATGCTATAAAATATTACTGTAAAACTACGTAGTGTACTGACACATTAAGTGTATATGCCACCTTAAAAAAAAAACTATAGATCTTTTTCTGTTGTCTACGCTTTTGCTTAAATTACTCACTTATCTATTGAAGGACGCAGGACCAAATACCAATGACTTATCTACTGAATGACGCAGGACCAAATACAGGTTAACACTGAATAACCAGTCAGTATTTTAAGTTGTTCGTTTACTACTATTCCAACCTGACTTTATTTTCAGCCACCTTACCCATAGAGATAATATGATAAATGAAGAAATCATTTTTAAGGACTTAAGCTCTTGAGTCAGACAGGGCAGGTTCAAATCCGAGGTCTCACCAGCTGTGAGATGCTGGCCACGGGGCTTAAATAGCCCCAGCCTCATCTTCCTCATGTCTGAGACAGGCATCCCAGTGGTATCAACTTGGGACCTACTAAATATCTGGTACGTATCAGCTATTATTCATAAGTAACTTTCAATATTAAAATATTGAATGTCTTGCATGTCTATAGTTAATCTGGCAGGAATGCTGTCTCCTAGACTTCATATTCTTTTCAAAAATGGTCATGAGTTATTTACATGTCCCAGTAACTTCATTACCACAGCCTAGCCTACCCTTCAGTAATACAACAATACAAATCAGTTTATTAATCTCCTCCCAGGCTCTGTTGTCCTCTTGTTATAATTTTGCCCATACTGAAGCCTAACTCGCAATCTTTCCCGATGACATTCTTCCCAGTCTGTGTTTCCAGAGCATTTCACAGCATCTACACGATGCTCAATACCTATCATTGCCATGCACTATCCCTATTTGGGATAAGGATATTGGGATAAGGGACTCTTTGCAACCTCTAAATTAGAACATAGGGTCATGGAAATAGAAACTGCCATTTGTTTTAATACCTCAGTCATGCCCTGCATATCACTTGTGGAGCAACTGAAGAAATAAATGAATCCATGTTCTAGAATTTTATTTGCTTATCTAAATCAAGATAATTGATTTAAAATTTTGGATTTCTTGTCTTTCTTAGCATTTTCCTAAGATTTCAACTCATTCTGGATTACCTACTTCAGTCTATTTTATTAGTCCATTTTTATGCCACATCTTGGGTTTCATTTTTTTCTTTTCACTTTTGGTTATGTGATTTTTCTCCCTACTTTTGTATATGTAATTTAAATCTAAGGTCATCTGAGAGTTTCCTGTGCAATTGAATGTGAATTTCTTTGGCTTCTTATACCTTTTTTTCACAACTGGAAACATTTATGATTGTATAGTTTCTTTTCAGAACTTTACATTCCTCTTAGATGATGTTTTCTGTTGAGTCTATGCCTAAGAAGGACTTGGGACTTGTTATTGTCTGTGCTCTTTAAGAGAAACCAGTCAAGTCAGACACAAGTTGGCCATCACTATATTATACTCCCTAGCAGAGAAGTCTTCCTTCTTAGGGAAAGAGGCCTCTGGGTATAACGTGAGAGGCTAAGAACTGAGGGTCGTTTGTGAGGATATGTGTTACTTGCTCTGGGCTTCCCAGGATTTCTGGCCAAGAGAAGATTCCATACCACAGAAAGCTGGAAAGCAGGAATGACTCTCCCAGAATCTTGTGATGGCCTTGTGCTCATTGTCTACTTCTCTAGCCCATCCACCCACACATCATTCTCTTTGTCAGTCTTCTGTTGAATCTCCTGTATCTCTTCATTTTTGTGTCATGTCTGTCTGTCTCTCCTCTATTCCTCTATTTGCCTTCCTCTGTCCATCTCTGTCTCTGCATCTGTCCCTTTCTCTCTCAACTCTTTAATATTCATACTTTAATGTCCACATTCCTTTAAATAATGTTTTTCCTACCTCTTTTTGCTCTTACATTTCCTTTCAAAGTCTCTAGCCATGGAATCATGCCAGTCTTTTTATGAACTTCCGAAAAATCTGTTTTCCTAAAGTGTAGAATGCACATCTGACTATGCCCACTGTTTCCTTTCTTCGCTGTTATAAATTCCAAGATGACTTGATTTCTCCCAAGATTCATATAACTTTTACTCCAACAGTAAGCTCTTTCTTGTTACTTAGAATCAAATATAAATAACAATTTTCCTTGCTACTTCCTCTACCCTCTACAAGATTAAATTGTCAATAAAGAATGTCAGATATTCTACTTTCCACAGAATGTTTCCAGAGTTGAATCCCCTTCTCACTGCTACTTTTTGCCTTTGAGATGATCTATATTTTCAAACAAGATCCATCCCCTATATCTTCTACCTGCCAGGAAGTCTGTCCTACATATCACAATATTGTTGTCTGTTTCTCTCCCTTTTGTCCTCACCTGAATGTTTTCTACCATTCCTTAAGCTTATGGTATTTTGTAAATTATGTATATCTTTGGAGAAACATGATCATCCTTCTATTGGAGCTATCTCTTTTGAGCAAAATTTACCCGTTAGTAGTTCTATTTTGGTCATCAATTTCATGCCATCCATAGTTGGAGATACTTAATTTCTGGATTGTAAACTACTTGAGGTCAGAAATCATATGATATTCATCTTTGGATTTTCAGAGCCTAAAATTGACCTGAAATATACCCAACGTGAATTCATTAAACTGACCTGATGTTTGTTTTGGTTTTGAAGGGGCAGGGGGTGGGAGGTTGGGGGAACCAGGTGGTGGGTATTAGAGAGGGCACGGATTGCATGGAGCACTGGGTGTGGTGCAAAAACAATGAATACTGTTACGCTGAAAAGAAATTTAAAAAAATAAAAATAAAAATAAATTGACAGTACTAATTTTCCAAACAATAAATCATTTCCATGAAAAAAATTAAAAAATAAAAATAAATTAAAAAAAAACTACAAGTTTAACTGACTCTCCCCAATACACTGTGCACAGACATATAAACATTTGAGACTTTAAGTGGCTTTGGCATCTTTCAGTTTTTCCAGAAGATAACCTAATATTTCTTTCATAAGTTCTTTCTGTTATTTTTCATAGTACATAACATGAGAATTTTGTTGGCATTTTCCTCCCTAACTTCAAACTCTAATTTGAAGAGCTTTTGAGCAGCCACTGATAGGAGACTATCACTGAGAAGCATCAATGCACCCAAAACTACATTAAGTGTTCTGTGAATATCAATCTTAATCTTAACAACAACCTTACCAAACAGCTATTAGTAAATTAATTATACACACACAAGCGCGCGTGCGTGCGTGTGTGTGTATATTGAGACTCAGGTTAAATGGCATACTCCTGCCAACATAGCTATCAAGTAAAAAAGTAAAAGAACATACCAGGATTAGATCTGAGTAGTACCAAAGCTGTATTTCTTCTTCTAGTACCATCCCTTCCACCTGGCTGATTGGTCAGATGTTCAGCATTATTTTAGGGCACTTTCAGGTGTCATAATCAGCTTTGCTTGATTATGCAGGTGAACAAAACTGGAATGAACTCCAGCTCTTGGTTCTGCAAGGGAATATTTCCATTGTGATTAAAGGTATGGTGACTCTTAAAATACTACACTATTTTAGGAAAACCATGGCTGGCAACAGTGGCACCATGGTGGCTTCAAGAACAAAATGTGTAGTTTTGCCCTTTATCTTTGCCATGGAAGACAGAAGGATAATATAAAAAAGCAGGAAGCAGGTCACCCATCCTCTTCCATGACCCCAGCAAGAGGGTAGGAGAGAATGATTCATTCCTCTCTTTACTAGTTTGATCTCGCCTGAACTATAGCTGCAGGCTGTTGGCCTCAAGAATAGTCTCGGACTGCTGTTCAAGCATGCAAGAAAGACACATTTTATTTTGATATAATTCAACCTAATTATTATTTTGACCTCCTAATCTGCTGGTGTGACAAAAACTGAATTGTAGTTATTTTAAGTATTCTGATCTCACTTCTACCCTTCTCTTGGGATTGTGTCTAAGTTTCTGGGACATCAAGAGTACTGAGGTTGGGTTTGGACAGCAGTGTGGTCTATCTCTTCCTCCTTGTCTTTTGACTACATCAGCCTCTGGGGACCCATTTGTCACTCATCCGGTCCTTTGTCATCAGTCCACACCAGTGATGGCACAAATGCAGCTGTCAACCACTTTTATCCAACTAACATTCATTGAGTGTCTATTGCATACAAGGCATAGTACAGACTCAGCCCTTCACATATGGATGTAAATGAGACAGATAGGGCAGAGGAAAGATGCCTTCTCCCCACTGCATGCCAGGACCATGGGTAGGGAGGAGCACTGGGGACAAAGGCCAATGTTGCTATACGAATGCAGAGTGAGGAAGAGAGGGGGCCAGGCTGAATCTGACATGCGTAGGGTCAAAACAGGTAGACCATGGGAAGTTTACCATCTTTGCCCTAAAGATAATGGAAGCCACCAAATGGTTTTAAGCCTAGGCTAGTATGTTCTGATTTTGATTGCTAAAAATAATCACTCTGGCTTCATGCATAGCCATTTGTCAGAAGATGAAAATCGGTCAGGAGGTCATGACAATTATTCACGTGATGGTCTGTTAAAGAGATTGGAGAAAGTTACAGATACTTCAGGATGAAGTATGCAGATGGAATTGATGGAGGTAGAGTAGGTAGACAAGGGATGTGGAGAAGTCTCCTTGGGAATCACGCTTTTGTTATGTGTTTTGTTTTCTGTAAGTCGTGCCCAGGGCTGCATATAATGCAACAAACAAGTACAGGAAGTTAGTGGCTTACAGTCTAGGAAGAAATATGACATTTGTTAAAAACAATAGACAACATTTATTGACATCTAGTATGTTCTAAGAGCTTTGCCTTTGTCATTTTATTCTTGAATGATCCAAAAATGATGACACTAGGTTAATAATACTCATTTTATAAATAAGGAAGAGACAAAAGGAAGTGGGGTAATCCATGCAGGTCTCACTTCAGAATTTAAACACTTCAATCATCCTGACTTAAGTATGTTCAGATCAGGGCAAAATGTAAAAGGAAAGAGTTAAGTCCAGCCTGAACAAAGGGCTGAGAAGCAGTGAGAAAACCCTTCACAAGATAAGCAACCTTGGAGTCTTCTCTTGAAAGATGAGGCATGGGTATTCCACAGGCAAGAACAATAACATCTGAGCTAAGTAAGTTACCGTATTAGTTCACAAAACTATTGGTCTAAGCAACGTTTTTGAACAATACAACTGGAACAAACGCAGGGCAAAGTGCTAGGAGACAGACTCACAATTCAATTTACCTCTGATTGCCATGTATGTTTGGGTGAATCACAGAGTTCTCAGTAAGTGAAAAGTTCTTGAGGATTAGTGAAGCTGACTACAGTAACAATGAGTCAGGAGCTAGATGTCTAAATAATCTCCTTCATTATATTTAAATAATATCAGAGGAAAGAGAAGAAGAGGGAAAATATTTAGATAAATGTCACTTTTGAGATAATAACCATCACATTGGGTTATATTAATTTATCATTCTAAGGACTGGAAAAGTCCAGAAGAGTAGGGAACAGTTTTCAAATTCAATGCATTAGACCATATTCATTTACTGTCTCCTGAACATTAGCAGACATTAGCTTTGGCTCTATAGAGCCCAATGAACATTGTAGTACCATTTGGACAGGATTCAATTATTTATTAAGTTCCAAAATTTCTCCCCTGACAATGTGAACAGCATGTAATGATGTGGAATCAAGGTGCACATAAGAAGTTAATTTAAAGGAATGAAAGACTGATTCAATCTGCCTTCCTCCCCCACTGAGGATCCTATCATCCTTTTCCCAACACTGCAGTTTTAAGAAAGACTTTTCTAGTCTTTCCTCCCATTCCCTTCAAATCCACTGCAGTCTAGTTCTGAACATACTCCCGTTATCTGTTATTGAAGGATGCCAGAGACTTGTAAACCACCAGGTAGAAGGCCCTCTCTCAGACAAGCTCGTTAGGTTTCTCACTGGACTTCTTCTACACATTATCCCTTAGCTTCCTGTCTACTCAGACTCAACTCAGCTCCTTAGGAGATCATCCTTGACCTTCCCTCCTAAGCAGCCCAACGGCTCTGTCTCCAGGGCTTTGTATCATGGCTTTCATTGGCCTTGGGCATATTGGGCTTTGTGGCCCCTTCCTCCATAAAAACATATTTAAAAATTATGTTTTACAACTGCATTTGTATAAAGATAAATATATAGTAAATATTGTCCTTGACCTAAAGTTTGTGTTTTTCTTCTGACTTACAAAATAAATGAAAGTACTAGGTGGTCAGTTGCCATGATGTCAGGGAATCTGTTACTGCCCTTAGAAGAATGTCTGGTAGATTAGTCTTTTTTCAAAATTTTTAGAATTTTTTTAAATTTTAAATTGTAGTCTTAATAAACACTTATTAGATGGATCAAACTCATTTATCCCTTGAGTGACTTTCTCCTTCTTTTTGAGCTTCTTCTGTTGACTTCTGGGACTACTCTTATTCAGTCTTTTTTCTTTCTCTTCCTGTTTGTCTCTTCTTCCTCCAATGTTCCTTTAAATTTAGGTCTTGATTTCTCTGGAGAGTTCCAGGCTTACATTTTTGCTGGTTATTTTCACATGGTTCACTCCACAGTACCATCCTCTAAATACATAAAACAAATGCACCAGCTTCTCTGGCTCTCCTTAGTGTTATTATTACTATTATCATCATTGTTATTATTATTCCTATTCCTGGCATCTCCATAATGGTAATGCCATCATTGTCTTTTGAGTTTCTCATGCCTGGTCAATGGAAGTTATCTTCAGATTCCCTTTCTACTTTATAGGAGGTCCAGTTTGTGCCCAGATTTTGCTAATACTGTCCTTTACCATTTCAAGCACATCTGCTTCACCTTCACATTGACACTGTCTTTGCTCTAGACCTGCAGTAAGCCTTATTGGTACAAGCACACTGGCCTCCCAACCAGTCTCTGGGTCTCTTGTCTTTCCCTTCCCTGTTCTAATAGTCACACTTCTTCCTAGAAAATCATCTTGGTTAAAATATTTGGTTGATGCCCATTGCATACAAAGTGAATTCTAAATCCCATAATTCAATACTCAGTGTCTTATCTCCAACTTATTTCCACCAAACAGACCCTATGGTCCTGTTATATACCATGCTGCACTTCATAGTTCCTAAAAATGGATACTATAATTTTCTGCATTCTTTTTTCAAACTATTTTTTCGCCCAAAATGGTACTCTGCTCCCCCAATGTATGTGCATCTATCCGAATGCTCCATGAAAGCACAGAACACTAGCAGGTAGCAGTTAGATCTTAATTCTATGTCCCTCCCTAGTACTAACAGAGGGCTTTGTCCAGAGGAGGAAATTAGCAGATGTTTATTCAGTTAAACTTAAAATGAAAGAAAGGAAAATAAACATAAAGAGCATTAGTTTCTACCATGGTATCATATTTTATGTCAAAAGATGACAATTTTAACTTTTTAAGAAATAGTAAAGGAACAACCAAACAGCAGAAGTCAATGCAGGTAAATCTACTTACATCATTATTATTCTGTATCAGTATAATCCAAACTGTACAACCATTTAACACGATAAACTCAGGCAAAGCTAATTTCAACATGGATGAATATTTCCATTTCAGAGTTTTAATCTAATCAACCTGAGTAAATTAATCAGAAACATCTGCCTTGTCTCAAGAAATGCCTCAATCACTAAACCAGCCTTAATAAGACAAGCAACTAATTATATTATACCTCTAATAAAAGACAAGGAAAGGTTAGGGTACAGGAGGAATAATGGGCTTTCGTGTAAGAAACACAGATAATGTGAAATGATAATTCGACTATCTAGGGATTTGGTGATGAACTTGATAATAAAAGGTAGGACATATTCCTCTTCTTGTCAAACCTGAAGCTTTTTTATTTTATCAAAAAAACAAAAATGAGGTTTTTTGTGAAAAATATGGATAGCACAGGCAGGTACAACTAAGAAAATGGGAATAATAATAATCCCACTCCCCAGAGAAAATCACTGTTCATATTTTGTTGTAGAAATTTCTAGTCATTGTTTTGTTTTGCCCTTTGTGTGTACGTGTGTGTATGTGTGTGTGTGTATGCAGAGTATATATGCGCTTGTGTGTGTTGTGCATGTGCTGTGTGTGTATGCATGTGTAAGGTCATATATTCTTCTGTGTATATAATGGAATTTAGAACATAATGTACATAATCTTTTTAACTTCCTTATTTTTTGACAAGATGCCATGCCAATAAATATTCTTCTGTAACATTATTTTTAATGACTGAATAATAATCCATTTCATTACTGTGCTATTCTCAGAATTTTTCAGTCTTTTACAATGTGTTTTGAGAAGAATCTTCTACTTTATTCTGTGTATACACTATCTCTGTGTCACTTTAAGATAAATTCCTATGTGTGGTATAGCAGGACAAGAGATACAAAATATTAAGTCTTTTAAATAAAATCACTCTTCACAGATCTGATATATCAAATTATATTAACATCAGCATTCTCACAGCCTTTTTGTTTTTCAAGGATTTTATTTATTTGTTTGAGAAAGAGAGAGCACAATGGGGGGAGGGACAGAGAGCAAGAGAGAAGCAGGCTCACTGCTGAGCAGGGAGCCAGACAGGACCCCGGGATCACGATTTAAGCCACCCAGGTACCCCTTTCTCAAAATCTTATCCACAATGATAGTAACATGGTAACATGTTTTACAGATAAGACTGGGTTATTTAATATGCTTATTCATTATTTGCATTTCTTCTTTTCTGAGCTTATTTACCTATCATTTGAACATTTGTCAACTGGAAACATTTTTCTTTTGAAGGACTCTTCATATTCTTTTTATTATGAAATATTTCAAATAAAGTATAAAGACTAATATAAAACACATTTAAACCTACCTCTAGCTTTATTAAGTCTCAAGAATTTTCCATACTTATTTCAGTCATTTTTTTTTAAGCTGTAATAAATTACGCATCAAGTGCCAGGCCGGGCGCCTGGGTCGTTCAGTGGGTTAAAGCCTCTGCCTTCAGCTCAGGTCATGATCTCAGGGTCCTGGAATCGAGGCCTGCATCGGGCTCTCTGCTCAGCGGGGATCCTGCTTCCTCCTCTCTCTCTCTCTGCCTGCCTCTCTGCCTACTTGCGATCTCTCTGTCAAATAAATAAATAAGATCTTTTAAAAAAACAAACAAACAAACAAAAACGTCCTTTAAAGTGCCAGCCCGGGGCTCCTGGGTGGCTCAGTGGGTTAAAGCCTCTGCCTTCGGCTCAGGTCATGATCTCAGGGTTCTGGGATCGAGCCTTGCATCGGGCTCTCTGCTCAGCAGGGAGCCTGCTTCCTCCTCTCTCTCTGCCGGCCATCTGCCTACTTGTAATCTCTGTCTGTCAAATAAATAAATAAAATCTTAAAAAAAAAAAAAAAAGTGCCAGCCCTTGTTACCCTCCACTCTGAGACAATCACCTTCTTCCCGTCTGAAGGGAGTCCCATTACTTTCTTTGTTTCCCTGTGTGCACTTTTGATATTATTGTAGTTGTATTTGTAGACTTATAAATTACAAAGTTTAGACTGATAATATATATAATCACTAGTGATTTCGACTCACTGTTGTGGAGTTTAAGGTTTTGCATCCATATTTGTCGTTTTGTTTTGTTTTGTTTTTGTTTTTTTTAAAGATTTTATTTATTTATCCGACAGACAGAGATCACAAGCAGGCAGAGAGGCAGGCAGAGAGAGAGAGGGGGAAGCAGCTCCCTGCTGAGCAAAGAGCTCAATGTGGGGCTTGATCCCAGGACCCTGAAATCATGACCTGAGCCGAAGGCAGAGGCTTAACCCACTGAGCCACCCAGGCGCCCCACGTTTGTATTTGTAAATGAAATTGGTTTATATCAATTTTTTCTTATGTTTCATTTTCTGGTTTTGGTATTAAGCTTATATTAACCTCATAATTAAGTTGGCTGTTCCCTCTCCTTTTTGCTATAAAATATGTTGTTTAAGAAATGGATTATTTGTTCTTTGAAGTTTTGACAAAAATTTACCTACAATATTAAGTCTCTATTTCATCTATAGCTATATTCATCAATATATTTGATATGATAATATTTGAAATATTATTTATTTATCTCTTTTCTCTTTTCCTTGATAATATTTGCTAGAAGTTCTTGCAGTTTATTTGGGATATTACCTTTTTATCTCTCCTATATGTTACAAATATTTTTTTCCAAATTGTCTCTCAAGGATCAATTTTACTTATGGTACATTTTCATGTAAAAGAGTTTTTAAATTTATCTCTTTGTTTATATTCGTTCACTTAAAAATACTTATATATCCTCTTGTACTATTTGTTTATTTTTAAAATTTAAGCATTTAGCATACTTAGAGATTTTTTAATTTTTAGTTTACGTTAGAAACTGAAGCTCTCAAACAAATCTTTTTTCTAAGTATGCTGCCAGTCTTCCAACATTAATTACTAAATTTTTCACTAATCTGAAAAGCCAGTTTATTTTTTCTAAATTTTATTTATGTTTGACTCTATATCTGTTTGAATTCATAGATCTGTCCCATTGCTTTATCATTTTGTATTTTATAAAATGTTTTTAAATGAAAGGAAAATGATTTCCTGCCCCATTTTCTTCTTTCTTTAGAATTACATGGTCTTTTCTTTCAGACTCACATTAAAATCATTTATATTTTAACCAAATTTAAAATGTAATCCAATCTGCATTAAGTATATTGACAAGATGGATTCCAATTACATTTCTGTAGCATTAAGTTTTCACACTAAAAAGCAGTATGTCTTTTTTATTCATTCGAATTTCCTCCTTCATGTCCATTATTAGTAAAGCTTTGTTGTTTTTTCATAAATATCATTTAAGTTCTTTGTTAAATTCATCCATACATATTTGATATTTTTCCAACTATTGGGAATGGAATTGTTTCATTTATTTGTTTCTTTGTTTCTTTGTTTCTTTGTTTTCACCAATTTTCATATGTGTTGCAGATAGATACTTGCTTTCTTTCCAGAAAATTTTAAACCAGTTGCAAAGAATTATTGAGGTACATTCTCCTGCCTGACTAAATTACTTGAAATCCACCAGTTAGCACTGGTTGCTGAAATTCAGCCATGGCAACTTTTTCATTTTCAGGTGGTTTGTGTTGTTACTAAAAATCTCACCCAACCAGGTGTGGGGGCACCTGGTGAGCTTGTGCCTTACCTTGGAGAGGTTCCCATCCTTTTCCAGCCACTCGTTTCAAAGAGTTCCATATTCAGTTTTTCTCTGTTCCCAGGACTGTGCCAAATGATTTCACTTGCCTTATCTCACCTTCTCCCAGCAATAATCCTGTTGTTGCAGGACCACAGGAATCTAGTCTCACGGAGTGGAGGAATGAATCCCCCAGACACAAAAGTGTGAAATGGAGTAAAAGTTTGGGGCACCTGGGTGGCTCAGTGTGTTAAGCCTCTGCTTTCAGCTCAGGTCATGATCCCAGGGTCCTGGGATCGAACCCCATGTCGGGCTCTCTGCTCAGCAGGGAGCCTGCTTCCCCCTCTCTCTGCCTACTGCTCTGCCTGCTTGTGATTTCTCTATCAAATAAATAAATAAAAATATTTTTAAAAAAAAGAAATGGAGTAATAGTTTAACTGAAGGTGGGAGCAGAAAGCTAGAGTGAGAGGGGTCCCAAATGGATTGCCACTGCCCGGTTTTTAGGGCAGGTCTTTCATTGAAAACTTGACCACGGAGCTTGTGGCCTTGAGATTCTTGTGTCATTTTTGGTTTGAGCAAGAATGATGATAACACCCTCATGACTTATTTCTTTGAGGTTTGATCATTTTCTGTGATTACATTGTAGCTGTCAAAGAAAAATACTCCCCAACATCCCCCACCAGGTGGTCTGGTCTAGACTCTCATCTCTGGTTCACTCTGGCTAACGCTTCAGCCTTCCAGAAATAGTCTCAGAGCTTAGTCAGAGGCCCCTATCTCTCCCTGCTTATACCTTAACACTTTCCTTATTCACTATGAGGCTAGAAACATTTTTATCTCTCTGAGGAGACCAATTTGTGGTTTAGCACGTTATATCAGGAGCAGGCTGATCTTCTTGTCACATAAGATGTTTTGGCAATTTCATCTTTTGCTTCAATGAATCAGGATGAAATAAAAAGGATATCTGGTGTTCTTTCATGGAGTTAAGGCTAGCTTTATATAGCTAATTTACTCCAACAAGAAACTTAGGTATTAGAGAATCTAATCTTAGCATGTGTGCTCACAGAAAATATGCTACATAAATATTGTCCCCAAACATGGAATGTTGCCTCAGTCCATATGAGTAGGTCTCTTAGTCCATTCTGTATAACTGATACTTAGTTCCCAATTATGCTATTTGCTTATTGAATAAATAAGCATTAAAATCTGTTGATCTTCAATTAAGAGCCATTCTTATCTTCCTAAGTGGTGAATTATACTTGCATATTCTCTTTTTTTCTCCAGAGTTAATTGCTGAATGAATGTGATTTGAATGTGATTTTTTTTAAAAGAACTCTGTTTTATGTGTATCATATTTTAAGAATTGCCAGGGTCTGATCTTTAAGGGCTTGAAGAAGTAATCATTAGTTTAGAAATAGAAAAGCTTAAAATGACATAAATCCATAAGTATATAACAGAAGAAATTGAGTAAGGGTCAGTTTGGGGTTTTTTCTTTTTCTTTTTTTTTTAGCAATATTCTCATCTAAAGATATTATCAATGAAAATTGAAACTCTTTTAAAAAACATAGAATAGGGTCAGTCTATATGATTTATTTTCAGTGGGATGGAGATAGCTTTTCAGTTTTAAAAAGAAAATGTTACTACTCAACTGTTAATACCTGTCATTTCTGTCACTATGATGAAATAAAATAACATAACTGAACAGCTCTGAGTACCAGATGCTTCCAACATAAATATCCTCACCAAAATTTCAGGATCCAAGCTTCACATATTCTGCTCTTGGGAGCAGAGAAGGAGAGAGGAAGGGATTCCTCTCTGGTCTTGACAACAAATCAGTTTCAAATAGAAGACTGTACAGTACATGGGGAGAATTTTTACTCTCTGTCCAGGAAAAGAGACCCTCTCCCAGACCCTTTTGGAGCCGTGTAAGCCTTTTGTTCGAACCCAGATACGTTGTTCGAACCCAGATACGTTGGAAGTGACACAGAGAAACCAAGCCCTGAAGGATAAATTCTGAAATTTAAGTGAGGGACAGGCTGAGCTCATATCAGGAGCTTAAGAGCCTGCCCTACAGAAAGCCTAAAGTTGAAGTATTGGGGACTCATACGCTCACCCAAGGCCAGAGACTCCCAAGGCTTCAGCTCCTTCTAACAGGTCATTCTCTAATCACTTCAAAGGAGTCTTTTTAAAGGGATCTAAGTTGAAAGGGGAAGGGTGGGGAGGGGAGGTAGAGAGAACCAGGCTCTCCTGGGATGAAGGGATGCTTTAAATGACACCCACAGCCTAGGTCAGCAGGGAAGATGGCTAAGAACTGAGAACTAGAGAACTCACCAAAAGTATATTTAAATAGAAGCCCAAGATCCCTGAAGCAGAAGCTACAGAGTTGAGAGTTCCAGTCAGTCTCCAAAGAGAGGACAAGGCTGAGCCTTAGAAAATCAATACACACTGTATGTTGAGAGAGGGCCGAGTCCAGAGAGAGAACAGCAAGCTCCCTGGAGAGGCACCCTCCCCGTCCCCCCACCATAGTTGCCTACATGGAGAGAATTGGCAAGGATTTACTTTCCCTTCAGGAGCTAGACTAACCCGAAAGCCAGGGATTCCTCCCTCAACCCTGGGCCACAACATAAAGGGGTAGGGGAGAGAGGTAAGAGAAAGCCTGTGGATTTAACTGAGAATTTACCCCAGAGAGACCTTTAAATGGGAAATAGATTGAGTTATCTGAAGGTGGGAAGATGAAGAATTTCGCCTTGAAAGAAAATGGAAGCTTCTGAGGTAAATTAACTTCAGTGACAAAGAAATAACAAATGTTAGGTATTAGTCCTGACAAGTCTATGAAATCATACAGAACATACCAGATAAGAAAGATCTTTCTTTAGTCAAAACACGTTTTATAGCTTTCTAGCTCATCAAAACCACATGGCAAGCCTCAAATATTTCTTTCATTTCTTTTTTCAAAAAATGTTTATTGAGCAGCTAATACGGATGATAGTTTGTGTCCTCAAGATTAGTGAAATAAGATTGGCATAGGAATAAATAGTGTATTGTGATAAGTCCTCCAAAATAGGGTGCTATTTGAGCACAAAGGAAATTACAGTTAAACCCTAAGGGAAGAGGTGTTATTTAGGGAAGCCATTGGAAAACATGTGACATCACATAAGCTGGGAAGAAGGAGGAGGAGAAGAAAAAGAAGGAGAAGAAGAAGAAAGAAAGCAGGGGAAGAGAGGAGGGAAGAAAGAGAGGAGGAGGAAGAAAAGGAAGAAAGGGTTAGTGGTTAGCCATCCAAACTGAAGAGCAATGGGGACTCATTCCAAAAAGAGAAAATAGCACATACAAGAAATGAGAGGCAGGCAAAGGAGAAGCGGAGGCTGGGCTGGGGGTGGGAGGTGGGTGAGAGAGACCCAGGACAGAGCCCAGAAATCAAAGGCTTAGTGTGGTGCCCACAGAGAAGACATGGCTGTGGACTCTGAGGTGGCCCAGGGGGAAAGCTGTAAGAAGGTGGACCCATAAACACAGCCCAGACCATATGTATAAGCCAGACTTGGAAGACCCAGACTTAAACGGGGGAATGACGAGAACAAGAGCAAATATCAGGCACCACAAAGCAAGTGGGTCATGGCAGGTACTCCACACTCCATCTGGGGTGCTTTTATTCTTTTTCTGAAGATTTTATTCATTTATTTGAGAGAGAGAGAGCAAGCACAAGTGGGTGGAGGGGCAGAGTTAGAGGCAGATACCTTACTGAGCAGGGAGCCCCATGCGGGGCTTGATTCCAGGACCCTGGGATCATGACCTGAGCAGAAGGCAGATGCTTAATGACTGAGCCCCCCAGGCGCCCCTCCATATGGTATTCTTGGTACTGGGTGGAGGCATCACCTTTATAACAAGTACACGCCTCTCTCAATATGCTTTCACAGTTTACTTGGCCCTTCACTGATTGTGGCATGAGTCTTTTGCAGATAGACCTTGCTTTTTTCTGAAAATGACCTTTTTAAGGCATGTTTAGCTAATTACAATTTATACTGAACAATTATGCAGGGTTTTTTGTATGGGTATTATTGTGTGTGTGTGTGTGTGTGTGTGTGTGTGTGTGTTTTCTAGCGTTCAGCTTTAAGACATTTTAACCTACTTCTTAGCTTTTGAGTGGTTTTGAGACTCCAAAGATTTGGCTTCCTGTTTTCTACAGAATAGGAAAAAGATCCCCCAAATTAGGAACACAGTGTATAGAAAGGTTGAAAAATTTTTTAAAATGCTAGTGGAAAATTTGTCCTGTTCTCATATCTCAAACAAACATTTACTAACTGCCGTATGTGGGCAATAAGGTGCTTGGAGACCCTCAGAATATTTGGAGTTTTCTTCTTTACATCTCGTTTCCTTGAGAAATACATAATCTTAGCTAAAGGGAAAGCAGGCTAGAGCACATGAAGGTTAAATAGAAAAACAGATGTTCTCAGTGCTCCCAAAAGAGGGAGAGAGTGGTCAAGAGTGACAAAGACTGTTGTCTTGTCTGGTGAGGTACCAATCCAGATAAAAGTGCAACTTGGTTTCTTCTAAGTGCAGCAGGCAGAAAACTTCATTGGTTTTTGAGACTCCCCTAAATCAGAATTTGAAAGAACTCTGGTTAACAGGCCTAACATGTACCTTTGTACTTTCTGTGGAGTAAGAGCTTACAAAGCAATCTAAAACTGTAAGCAAAGGAAATGCTAAAAGCTCAAAAATATTTTAGGGCAATTTAGAAAACCACTTTATATGTAAATCTTGTTCCAAAACACTGAACATACTCATAAATTATCCGTTTTTTAAAGTATTTACTTACATAGGGGGTTCTCTTTCCTACCATCAGCATTTGCAGTATTTCAGTATTTCAAAGAAATTAAATAAAACGTCCTAGTGTTTTAAAGTCAAAATTTTTACCCTATCATATCGACGGTTACCAAACTTTGCTCTGCAAAGAATTTGCAGACTAGGCAGTAGAAAGATAAGCGAAATCCGTTGAGTTGAGTAAGTGAAAAAGTGTACAGCCCCCCAAAGGACTCCCCAGAATGTGCAGGTCACAGACACACCAGCCACCGTAAGCATGTGACGGTCCAGAGAAAAATTAATACGACCCGTATATAAGCTATTCCTGTTGAAAATACATTCTCCTTTAGTCTGTCAATTATTTTGAACTTGTGCTAAATAATAGTAGAGTTTCCTACGTTATCAGTCTATTTGGCTTGCCCCAAAGATTACGCCCTCTTCCTCCCACGTTAAGCGCCTCCAGGAGCACCCTGACTCCATGCCAAGGTGGCAGGGGCCTCCTGTAACACTGTCGTGTGGCTACAGCCTTGACCGCCCTGAGCTCTTAACCCATGTTTGCAACTGGTTACCGCATGGCTGGCTCTAGTCGGATGGCCCCTGGAGTCTTGACTGCACGGTCCAAACTGGAACCTGTTCCCACCCCACACACTGCTCTTCCTCCTACCTTCCTTACACAGTTACCCGCGCCAGCCCGGCCGTCTTGCAGCCATTCACATGCTTCTGTCTCCCTGGGCATCTGCAGGCGCAGTCTACATCTCTTCCTGCCATTTGCATCTTTCTGCTAAGCGCTGCTTTAACGGAAGAACTCACTAACTGAGACCCACAACCAAAGATGAAAGAGTAGCTAGAGAACAATAACAAACTAGTTTCCTCTTCAATCCTGCCTTTGTGTGTCTCCCACATAAACTCCTTATATGCATTAACATATTGCTGCTCTAACAAATTACCACAAACTTGATAATTTAAACGACCCATATGTGTTATCTCACAGGTGCAGAGTGCAGAAGTCTGACAAGCGTCACTGGGCTAAAATTCGAGTGACGTTAGGGCCGTGCTCCTTTCTGAAGTCTTCAGGGGAGCACCTGCTTCTTTGGTTTGTCAGGCTTCTGGAGGCCGCCTGCGCTCCTGGGTTCCTGGCCCCTTTCCTCCATCTCCAAAGCCAGCAGGAACATTAGGCTGAATCCTTCTCCTGCTGCCATTTCTCTGGGTCTCTCTCTTCTGTCGTCCACTTTCTGTTTTTAAGGATGCTTGGGATTGCATTGGGTGCCCCTCCCCGATAGCCCAGGAGAAACTCCCATCTCAAAACCAGCAGGTGAGCAAACTTAATTCCATCTGCAACCTCAGTTCCCCTTTGGCATGGGAGGTAACTCACAAGTTCTGGGATTCTGGACACAGACATTTTGGAGAGTCATGATTCTGCCTGCCACACCCCTCATCTTCCTGTTCACTGCCCCGCCCGAATTTCAGCTCTCATTTGTTGTCTTCTACTAAAGGCTTTTTAACTGGTTTCCCTGCCTTCAGGCTCCTTATCCTCAATCCTCTATCCACAGAGATCCAGTTATCTCTGTGGAACACAGATTTCATTAAGCCACTGTCCTTCATCTCTGCCTGCCTCCCATGGCTTCTAGCGACCCTGTCCAGCCTTCCCCAGTTCCTTCCACAGGCCCTGCTCCCAAAGCCCTCTTTCCCCACAGGTGCATTTGCCTGTTGCTCAGGCCTGTCATTGACGGAACTTCCTCTCACATTGTGCCCACTTCTGGCTTATCCTGTCCTCTTTCCCACCTGGTTCTCAAACCCTTTCATCTCCCAACTCACTCAGCTGTTACCTTCTCTTTGTGGATTCCCAAAAACCTTTACCAAGCCCAGCACAAGTAATTGCTTCTCTGTATAACACATACTCCATAGTACTGTGGCTGTTGGGTTATGTGTTTTTCTCTCTAAGCTTGACCGTGAGTGCAATGTTCACCCATTTATCTATCCATCCTACATGTTTGTTGAGCACCCACCATTTGTTAAACTTAGGAACATACGTTTTGGATATAGTGGATCCTGGCCTTCGGCGACAATATAGTCTCTTGGAAGAGGTTGACAAGTGATCAGACAAAATTCCTGGTTCCTGTCTTAAAATAGGGAAATATATTATTGGTAGCACAGAATACAGAGCAAGTAATTCTGTGAGGGGACTTAAGGAAGGTTTCATAAACGGTGCTATTTAATCTGGTTCTTAGGTTAAAAAAAGAAAAGAAATACTAGACATAATTGAAGTAAAAGGATATGTCTCTCCCCTTTGTAGCCCCAAGAACTAGGAGCTATTTGTTAAATTGAATGTTGAATGGAAAGAGTTGGAAGACTCCAAGGGCAGGCTGGGCATGCGGGGTGTGGGGGGGTGGTTGGCATGGGGAGGGCCGCCTGAAACGCTGCATGGTGAGCTCAGCTGCCCACCTACAAATCAGATCTCTGCGGGCAGGGCTCCTGAATGGGCCTGTTCTCTATGCTTCAACTCATTTCAGTTCTCCAGTCCCTGAACTAAGCTGAGAAGACCAGGATGAGAATGCAGAGTGAAACGAACTAGAAGGAGGTTTAATCAGGCCTAACGGAAAGATACCTGAGGTGCTCATGTTTGTAAAAATTCCTTCAGCAAATATTTACTGAGCAAGGATTATGTCTTGGGCACTATGCCAGGTGAATAAAGAACAAAAAGGCTCAAATCTCAAGAAGTGTCCCCGCCAAGGGGGTATTGCTTAAAGCAGGCACATAGAGAGTAAGATCAGCATATGGGGAAGGGGTTCCGTGAAGGACCCCGGAGATGACAAAGACAGCATGTGACAGCTGGGAGAGAAGAGTCACACAAGGAAGCGCAGAGACAGCAGCCTGAGGTCAAGAAACTCTCAGCCTACTGAAGGGGCGATGAGGAGGTCAGCATGGCTCGAAGCCAGAGAGTACGTGGCAAAATGAAGTGGGAGGCGCCTGGAGAAGGGAGGAAATGAGGTCATCAGAGTTTTGGGTGACCCACTGTCCAGGTCCATAGAGATAAGAAGTATCCTGGGGCACGGGACTTCCTTAAAACTAAGACAGCCCCAGGCAAACCAGCACAGGGCCTAGAGCTTTGACCAGAGGCCACTATAAGACATTTGCATTACAAGGGCAATGGGCTGAAATTAAAGCATTTTAAGTAGGTCCATAGGCTATGATTTACATTTCCAAGAATCCCTCAGAGTTTTGGGTGGAAGATGGACTGGGGAGGAGGCAGCCAGAGAGGACGACGATCTTCCTTGATTTGCACTCGGTTGTTACCAGACTTGGCGGTCGTAAGACAGATGGAGAGGTGAACAGGTGCAAGGTGCATGTGGAACATAGAAAGAAAAGTTGCCGGTCACTTACAGGAAAGAATGAGGGGAAAGGGACGAATCCAGACCGGCTCTGGAGCTGGAGCAGGGAGCCCTCAGGCAGCCACAGGGTTAACGGGAAGAAACACCTTCAGGGAGTGTCTCAGATAGGCAGCTGCGTTTATGGGTCTGCAGCACAGAAATGAAATGTCACAGAGTCGAGGAATTCACTGGATTTACCGGCAGGCAACCCCACACTCCAGCACTCTCTGGCTGCAGGTCACCTCGGACCCTTGTCTCTGTGATAGCTCTGGTGAACTGTAGCCACATTTTCACCCGCGTGACGAGGGGAGCCCGACAGAGCGCCTGCCTGGCCGCACACCCGGTGGGCAGCTCAGCCGAGTGGGCGACTCAGTCCTAAGGGAACAGGCATACCGCTATCACGCCATTCAGTTTCCAGCATCTGCCTTAAAAGCCTTCCTTTGAGGGGTGCTGGGGTGGCTTAGTCATTAAGTGTCTGCCTTTGGCTCAGGTTTGATCCGAGTCCTGGGATCGAGCCCTGCATTGGGCTCCCTGCTTGACAGAAGCCTGCTTCTCCTTTTCCCACTCCCCCAGCTTGTATTCCCTCTCTCGCGTGGTGTCTCTCCCTCTGTCAGATAAATAAATAAAAAATCTTTAAAACAAAACAAAATAAACCTTCCTTTGTGTTCCACCTTCCAGCCTGGAAGGAGAGGAAGGGGATACAGTGATAATTCTGCCTTCCTGAAACATGTAGTCTTTTTTGCATGACCTGAGGCGACAGCTGAATGACAGAACACAAAGCTTGCGTCCGTGTTTTATGGAGCCTTAAAGCATCGTTCTTCCACCTGATTTTCCACCTGAGAACACAGAGCAGTAAGATTTGGTCAGTTTGCCTAGAGACAAAATAGAAGTACGTCCAAAACTGTCTACCTTAAAAGGCCCGCGTCATAATACCCAGTAAAAAAAAATAAAAATAAACCCTATGCCCTTCTGAAACAGCTGGCACTGTCGACAGCAGGTTGAGTGACCCAAATGTTCCCAAAATGATTCTTCCAGGTGAAGTGCCTTTTCTGTTTAAAGTGATTCTTTAAGATTACCTTCTGCTTTTGTTCCTTAGACACAGCAGTCTTCCAAATCCCTTTTGTGTCCCCAAAGGCATCTTGTCTACGCCCCCACCCCAACTGAGATAGCCTGATGAATTTTGCTAGAAGCCGTGGGCATCTTGATCTCTTGAAATTAATCAAGGTGCCCCTCTCCTGCTGCACCATCTGCCCCCTCGGAACTGCCCCATCACAAGACAGGTGGGGCCAGACACAGTCACAAAGAGACACCAGCTGCTCCCCCTAAAAACAGAGTTTACCTCAAACACGATTCTTAAGTAAACTCTTAAGTTAGAAAGTTATACCTGGGAAGTTCAACCAGCCAAAGAGGGTTATGACTAGTGAGACAATTTCTGTTGTTTTCAGTTCTGACTTCAGGATTTTGAAATTCAGACCCAAACTCGAAACGGGGCTTTTTCGCCTCCTTGGTGTGGAAAGAGCGATGCTCTGCTTCCCCTGTGTGGCAAAGTTTGATACTTCACTCTCTAGAAACCAGATTTACAGCCAAGACAAAAGGAGGAAGTGGGCGCTGTCAGGAGGTTTATTTATTTTTATTTTAAATGACCCATATCACAAGTTCCTTTTTTGAACAAAAGAAGCCAATAGCGATTTCATAATATCTTTAGAGGAATTTCCTTCTTATTCTTCTTCTCAATTTTGAAAGTCAGCCAGTAGCCCTCTCTAACTATAAAGATGGAGGGTGTTCTTTAAGCTCATGCTACACTCAGGGAGAAGCCAATGGTAAGTTCATACATCTCTCCAGCTCCTCTACTTTGTAAAATAACAACCATAATAATAACTATATAAATAAAGTCAAGTTCCTATTCATCTAAAAATGACATATATGACATGCAGATAACGGAAGTGTAAGATGTCCTGGGAATTGGGAAAGTTCCACCCACTGTGGGAATCTCTATCTGGAGCCCCTGAAGCAGACGGCAGGCCGTAAGTTCTCTCGGGTGATGTAGATACGGGCTCTGTGGCGGGAGCAGCACCTACCTTGGTGGATCCACGGAGAACCACAGAGATACATCATTATCTTGAGCCTCTAATCTCTTGGGTATCCTGCCTGTATGGGCAGCACAGTGGTTTCCTGAGAGCATTTTGGAAATGTGGCCTCTCCACCCACCCCAGACCCCACCAACCCAGAGTCTGCACTTCAGCGAGATTCCGAGATGATTCTCATGGATTTTAATGGGTGAGGACCACTGGACTAGAACAACTGGAACAACCAAGACCCACCCACTGGGAAAGAGGATGGCAGGAGAAAAAAATCCATGGTTAGAATGTGAGCCCCACCTCTGAGGGCAGGCATCCAGCTGCAGGTGGTGGTTTGCAATTTGTCTCCCAAGGCCAGTGTGGAAACTGCCAGGGGGACTAGAAGCAGGAGTTTGTTTACTTAGTGGTGGGGATGATTCCCCGGAGCTATCCCACCCAACTCAACGCAGTGGAAGTCATTGTAAGAACAGGCGTGGTAGTGATAAGGATGAGGGTGGAATTAGCCCTGATAAATACCTAGTGAACATTCGGCATTGTTGAGCTCTGTACTGAGCGCTTAACGTGTATAGTTTAGCTGGACCCTCGCAACAACATTTGATGTAGCAAAACGGAGGTATACATCGGTTCTGTGTCGAGATCAAGGAACTACGAAGTAGACCAAGTAGGATTTGAACCCAGATTCTTAGTTTAACACAGATTAAGCCAAATTTTTGCCAGAACATCTATTAAGCTGAAGAAAGAAGCAACTCTCAAACTTTAGTGTGTATATATAAGAAATCCTTGGAATGTGTTCAAATGCAGATTCCTGGGCCCCAAAGCTAAACCACAGCATCAGGGAGTCTACCCCAGGCCCATGAATCTAACAGTTGCAGTATCTCCAGGTGATGCTGAGGCGAGTGACACAAAGACAACACTCAATGAAAACCTGCTCTGATGACAATGGAGAATATTGGCTGCAATCCCTTTTACACACTAACTTTCCATGTAAGATATTATTTTCATACAAAGATTGTGCAATTAAAAGATATTTGAAAATCGGCCTTAGCTAAGCATCCCAAGTCCTTCACAAAATCCACCTCCCAGACCCAGCTCCTGCCATGCTCAGCCTAGGACACAGCATTCCGCAGAGTGGCTCTTGTCTTTTCTGAGAGGCTGGGAAATGGGCAGAGGCATCTGTGAGTTTCAGGAGACTCCGTATCAGATTCTCTGCTGCAGCTTCCCACCAACAGATTCATGAACATCTGCTGGACTCTCTTTCCTAAAGAGGGACGTTCACTACTATTTTTCTAATATTCAATTTCTCTCGTCTTAAATTAAATATTCATCTAAATATGCTCAGACTACTTACATAAAAAAATACACCAAGGGCTATAACTTTAATAAATTGAGTATCTCAAAGCGTTTACACGTTAATCAAAGCTTAAAGTTTTCAAAAGCCGAATATGCCAGATGCTTTGAAATACTTTTAATTCCTTAAAAAGCAAACAAAAAACTCATAAAGGATTAAGATCATGGAAAACTCTTTCTGCCACTAGAAATGTTACTACCATGGTTTTGGAGTTCTTACATATAATCTCTATCTCATTTTTACCCTTATCCTAGTTCTTCCTAGGTATATTATTACATGGTATATTGGCTTCCTACCAAAATTCCTGTTATCTCATAATGTTGACCTTATTTGGAAATAAGTTCCTTGCAGATGTAATTAGTTATGATGAGGTGGCAGGGTGGGCCCATAATCCAATATGGCTAGTGTCCTTATAAAAGGGAGAAATTCGGGCACACACAAGGAGAATGCCGTGTGAAGATGAAGGTGAAGATTAGAGTGATGTTCTACAAGCCAAGGAACACCAAAGATTGCCAGCAAACACCAGACACTAGGGAAGAGCTGAGAAATAGATCTCCCTACACATCTCTTAGGAGGGACCAACCCCGCTGACACATTGATTTTGGACTTCTGGCCACTAGAACCACCTGACAATACATTTCTGTTGTTGAAGACACCCAGTCTATGGAACTTCGTCATGGCAACCCAAAGCAAACTAAGGCAAGTGTAATTTTTTTTCCCTATAACCAGAAGAGTCAGGGCAAAGTTTCCAACTAATCAGGGCTGTGGGTTCAGGCTAGCATAAAACAACTGAGTTCATGAAACTGAACAAAATATTTATTTCTAAGGATAAAGAGTACCTCCCTGGAATTTTTACAATCTTAGAAATTGCCAACACAGAAGTCAAAAATATTAAACAAATGTATAACCAAGTTTTTTAAAATGCCTTTTTATTTTCCATTATAATAAAGAATTCTTAGGATGTAGGCCATTCTTTCAAAATCACTTCTAAATGTTAGTGCTTTGAAAGCACTAACCCATAAAGGACTGTTTTCTGGTTCCCTCTTAACCTCTATGATTGGCTCTTATCAGAAATATCATCTCTGTTCCCACAGTGCTTTACCATGGACTCAAGTCCTCCCAAAGGAGGGCTGATGTTGACTCCAGAGCATTCCTGTCCTCATCTGTTAGCCATTTCACAAGGCTCTTTCATGCTTACAAGCCTCACAAGGCCAAACTTTCATGCTTGGCCTGTTAGATTAAGAATTATTAGATTGGACAAATCTGGAATATTTCATTTTTTTACAACCTCTATCTTTCCGAATACTTCATCTGAGTTCATCCACCATATTGAAAACCCACAAAGGACCTAGGACCTCACATTCTCCTCTTTCCAGAATGAGGCCAACCCTTCATGCCAACACAAGGGATAAGCAAGAAGGATGGGCACTCTGGCCTCCAGGCACCCGGCATTCAACACACTCAAACCTGCTGTGTTCGCTGTTTCCCATTTGCCTTCTGCCTTGTCCACTGATCTCCACATGGGTTTCTACATGCCAGCAGAGGGCACAATCACTCAGACCAAGATAGTAGTAATGACTTTTTGCCTCGACTCCTGGAAATTTACAGGAGGATCAGAGAGCCTGAGAGGGAAATAAATTCTGACCATAAACACAAGGGGGCAGGCCAATCTGTGTATCTTCTGTCTCTCTCCAGCCCAATACCTCACAGAAGAGGGGCCAAGAAATTGGCCTTTAAGGCTAAATGGAGGACACAGCCTGCTGCTGCAGAGCTGGGGTGTCATTGAGACCTGGGCCTCCAATCAGGAAGGAACAAGTGAGAAATCTGACAATTGTCAGCTGCTCTTCACAGATGGGCACTGGCTGAGGATGAGTGGAGTTCCTTCATCTCATCCTCACAGATAAATCCTTGATTAGATTTTGGTTGCTACTGTTTCCTCTGTTATGCTTTTTCCCTTTTTTTTTTTTAACAGACCTTGGCTTGTGTCTTGGAAAGAGAGTTTAGGAAGGGCAAGGGTATGTGTCCCAACCAAACCCACCACCATCCTTTCCAAGACCTTCCTGTGAAGTTAGTACAGAAGACTATTGCATGCATGTGGAGACTGCTGGAATAACGTGGATCTGGGCTCGCTGACAGCCATGTTCCCCATTTTGTGGAGCAAGACAGTCTATCGGACAGATTTATTTATTTGACAGAGGGAGAGCACAAGCCGGGGAGCAGCAGGCAGAGGGAGAAGGAGAAGCAGGTTCCCTTCTGAGCAGGGAGCCTGATGTGGAGTGGGATCCCAGGACCCTGGTATGACCTGAGCTAAAAGCGGACACTCAACCAACTGAGCCACCCAGGCACCCCAATAAATCATTTTGTGCTTAGGTTAATTTGAGTTAAGTTTTGTTTCTAGAGAGCAAGAGAGTCGTGCCAAATAAAAACAGCCTGGAGCAGAAGGCTTCAGATCGGACAATCAAAAAAAGCCTGGGGGGTGGGAGGGGTGGTATTGCTTGGTGTGTGGAAGTGGGCAGCGTGCATCCTTCAGGGCTTGTATAACTGTTCGCCGATCATTCCGTATTTTACTTCATTTCATCTCACAGCACCCCTGTGGGTGGTACTGCTGCTATGCCCCTTCATGTCTGAGTGCCTTGCTCAGGACCCTTACAGCTGAAGAGACACAAAAGGGTGTTCAAATGCAGGTGCTGCTGCACCAGAGTCCTGGCAGTGACTTGCCTACTCAACGCTCTCCTTGCTGGAGGCTCCCAACGCCTGTCTCTCACACTGCTTGATAACCCAACTGTCCATGGGCCGCAAGTTTCACAGATCTACAGATCTGCCCTGTCACTTTCTAGGGGTCCAGGGCTGCGGGTGACCTATCACTACTGGAAATTCAGCTCTTACTGTTAGTGCAGTATCATTTTGTTGTCTGACATACTTTACAATTTTAAATGTTTCCTTTTGTTGAGATATTTAATCCACTGAGGTTTCCAGGACCTTTGGCTTGCAGTCCAAAACAACCGTTTGACACACCGAGGAATGTTTTATCCCTTCTCCAGAGAATAAAAAGTGTATTCGAGCAAGATTGTTTTCCTCCCGCCCCATGACACTCCGCTGCTTACCTACTAACAGCTGCTTTAGGCAAAAATTACATCCACTTTTAAAAATATTTTCCATGACAATGTTCTCTTTGAAAAATTAGGCCTGGTCTTCTGCCAACTGGAGATTTGATGTAACCAAAGATCTTAATCCAACTAGAGAACTAAATTCACTGAAAACAGAAAGAAAAACTTTCACAAATGGCTGTTTGCATTCCTACTGTGAAATAAGATCTGACCCAGTACTTATCTGGGAGAAACTCCCACCAGAGCTGTGGAAATCTTGTTTCATGATCAGAAATCTTGTTTGGGAAAGAAACTACTCTGCTCTCTGTCCAACAATATGGACTCCTTTGTTTCCTCATGTTCTCATGTTAATCCCCAAAGCACGATTGGCTGGTAAACAGCACTGGCTGGGAGGAAGGGATAGAAGTTCTAGAGAGTAAATGGAGACCATGTGAGGTGCTGACTCCATCAGTGAATTCACTGTGAATCTTTTTGTTGTTGTTGTTTCTTTTTTTTCCCCTCCATGGTCTGAGTTTCAAACTGAACAAGACAAGTTAAAATTCTCAGAAATTGAAAAAAATTTAAAAAAGATATATAATGTCTGAAATATCAGGTGGTACTTGGCACTCTCAGGGTCATCCCTCTTCTGGGAAAACTTGAACCCGGGTTGAAGTACTTTGAAAACTCTAAAATGATATTCCTGGTAAGACCCTCCCAAAGGGGCACCTGGGTGGCTCGTTTGGTTAAGTGTCTGCCTTTGGCTTAGGTCATGATCCTGAGGTCTAGTGATAGAGCCCTGCTCAGCAGGGAGTCTGCTTCTCCCTCTTCCTCTACCCCTCCCCCCATTTTTGTGCCCTCTCTCTCAAATAAATAAAATCTTAAAAAAAAAAAAGAGCCACCCTAAAGAGTTAAAAGGGTGGAAGAAAATAATCCTTGAAATTGTTAAAGAGCTGAGACATTTAAAAATGTTTCTGTGCTAATCTCAGATTTCAAGATATACTACAAAGCTATAGTAATCAAAACAGTATGGTGCTGGCACAAAAACAGACCCATAGGTCAATGGAACAGAATAGAGAGCCCAGAAAGAAATCCACACCATATGGTCAATTAATCTACAACAAAAGAGACAAGAGTATATACACAATGGGGAAAAAACAGTCTCTTCAATGAAAGGTGTTGGGTAAACTAGACAGCCACATGCAAAAGAATGAAAATGGACTACTTTCTTACACCATACACAAAAACAAACTCAGAATGGACAAAAGACCTAAATGTGAGACCTGAAACCATACAATTCCTAGAAGAAAACATAGACAGTAATCTCTCAGACTTTGGCTTTAATAACATTTTTCTACATATGTCGCCTCAGGCAAGGGAAACAAAAGCCAAATAAAATATTCAGGCTACATCAAACTAAAAAGTTCTGCACAAAGAAAGAAACCAACAAAACAAAAAGCAACCTGCTGAATGGAGGAAGACATTTACAAATGGCATATCCAGTAAGAGGTTAATATCCAAAATATATAATGACATTATACAACTCAATGCCAAAAAAACCCAAATAATCTGATTAAAAATGGGCAGAAGGCACGAACAGATATTTCTCCGAAGAGGACACCCAGTTGGCCGATAGACACATGAGAAGATGTTCAGCATCACTTCTCATCAGGGAGATTCAAATCCAAATGACAATGAGATATCACCTCACACCTGTCAGAACAGCAAAATTAAAAGACCCAAGAAACAAGTATTGGCAAGGATGTGGAGAAAAAGGAACTCTTTTAGCACTGTTACTGGGAACAAAAACTGGAGTAGCCATTGTGGAAAACGGTATGGAACTTCCTCAAAAAGTTAAAAATAGAACTACCCTAAGATCCAATAATTGCACGATTGGGTTTTTACCCCCAAAACACAAAAAACACTAATTCAAAGGGATACATGCACCACTATGTTTATAGCAGCATTATTTATAATACCCAAATTATGGAAGCAGCCCAAGTGTTCATCAATAGATGAATGAATAAAGAAGTGGTATATATTTTAAATGGAATATTATTCAGCTATAAAAAAGAAAGAAGTCTTGCCATCTGCAATGACATGGAGCTAGAGAGTATAATGCTAAGCAAAATAAGTCAGTCAGAGAAAGACAAATACCATGTAATTTCACTCATATGTGGAATTTAAGAAAAGACAAATGAACAAAGAAAAGACACCAACCAAAAAACAGACACTTCACTATAGAGAACAGATGGTTACCAGAGGGGACGTGGGTGGTGGATGGGTGAAATAGGTGATGAGGATTAAGGAGAGCACATGTGATGAGCACTGGGTGATGTATGGAAGTGTTGAATCCCTATATTGTACACCTGAAACTAATATAACACTGTATGTTAACTATGCCAGAATTTAAAATTTTAAAAAAGGACCCAGTGTTTCTTAAAAAAAAAAAAAAAAAATGGGCAGAGGAACTGAAAAAACATTACAAAGAAGACATACAGGTGGCCAACAGACACATGAAAAGTTGCTCAACATCACTAATGATCAAGGAAATGCAAATCGAAACAATGAGATATCACTTTATACCTGTCAGAATGGCTAATATCAAAAGGACAAGAAGTAACAGCTGTTAATAAGAATATGGAGAAAAAGGAACCCTTATGCATTGTTGGTGGAAATGTAAATTGGTTCAACAATTGTGGAAAAAGGTGTGAAGATTCCTCAGAAATTTAAAAATTGAAATACTGCAAGGGCACCTGGATGGCTCAGTGGGTTAAGTGTCTGCCTTCAGCTCAGGTCATGCTCTCAGGGTTCTGGGATCATGTCCTGCATAGGGCTCTCCGCTTAGTGGGGAGTCTGCTTCTCCCTCTCACTCTCCTTCTGTGCTCTCATGTGCGCAAATAAATAAAAATCTTTAAATTTTTTTTTAATTAGAAATATACATAAGCCAGTAAGTCCACTACTTTGTATTTACCCAAAGAAAAAGAACACACTAATTCAAAAAGATATATGAAGCCCTTTGTTTATTGCAGGATTATTTACAATAGCCAAGATATGGAAGCAAACCAAGTGTCCATTGATAGATGAATGGAGAAAGAAGATGTGGTATGTATACCATGGAATATTACACAACCTTAAAAAAAAAAAGATTGATATCTTGCCATTTGTGTCAACATGAATGGACCTAGAGTATATTATGCTAACAGAAGTAAGTCAGACAGCAAAAGACATATGATTTTACTTATATGTGGAATCTAAAAAACAAATGAAAAAACAAACAAAAAGCAGAAACAGATCCATCCCATAAATATAGAAGACAATTTGGTAATTACCAGAGGGAAGGGCATGGGAGAATGGGCAAAATAGGGAAGATGAGTTGAAGGCACAGGCTTCTAGTTATGGGATGAATAAGTCACTGGGATAAAAGATACAGAATAGACCATGTAATCACTGGTGTGATACTAGCACATGATGACAGTAGACGGTAGCTACCCTTCTGGAGAGCATAACACAATGTATAGGATTGTAAATCAGCATTGTACACCTGAAACTAACATAATATTGTGTCAACTATACTTCAGATTAAAGTTTTTGTGCTTTCAAAATACTCAGATTCTATAAACAATTTTTAAAATAATGGTCTATATCCTAATTTTCTATTAGGATGTAGAATAGAATTCTCTATTATTTATATTAACAAATAGTATACATCTGCTGATGCAGAAGTCAAAGATATGAAATAATCAAATTCATAACATGGGGCTGATGACATCTTTTTATTATCTGTAAGACTTGAGGAAAACAAGCATCTTGGAGATAGTTCTAATCACAGTTTCTATTACTACCTTTCTATATTATTTGTCCTTATCTTAGCTTCTTTTGCTCTTTTTCTAAACTCCCTCTATCTTAAACAAATCTAAGAATGCAAGATGTAATTTTGCTATACGACTACGTTTGCCTTGTACACCCCTTCTCAAACAGATGCCTTTCCTATACATGGTGAGAGAATCTCAGAAAATTAGGAGTTCAAAAGCAGATGCATTCATAGAAAAGAGTAGCTCCAGGGGCTGAGGTGAACGGGGGAATGGGGAGGACTCAATGGGTAGAGTTTGTGTTTGTGATGATGAACAGGTTCTTCAAAAGCATGGTGGTGACGGTTGTCCAACATTGTGAATGTATTTAATGCCACTGAATTGTGCACTTACAAATGGTTAAAATGGCAAACATACATATGCATGTATGTCACCCTAGTTTAAAAAAAAGAAGAGGTGGGAAAGGCAGATGCAGCACACCATCTCTTTCAGACATGACCAATTTATTCAGAAAATTCAAATTTCAGTTTGGCAGAGTATATCCAGGAGCAGAGAGTTTGGGACAGTCATTTCATTGGAAGCAATCACATTTTCTAGAGCTAAATGTCCATGGGGTAGTATCTAAAGAAAGCAAAACTTTTAAAAATAATTTAGTGTGCATGAGGTGATAATCATAAATATTGGCAAAGTGAACAAAACAATCAGTTTACCCAATCAAAGCATGAAAAATGCTTATTCTAGTAGTACTCCTTTACTCAATTTAGTTCAACACACATTAAGCACCTAATTTATTCAAGACACTGGGCTAGCTGCTGGGGTTGATGTGGAAATACAAAAATCACCAAGACACAATCCCTGTCCTTAAGAAATTTACAACAGCACATATGAAAATGAGTGCTATAGGTGAGGTACAAAATAACTGCTCTAAAAACACGGAGGAGAGTTAACTTCTCAGTAGAGATTAAAGTCAGGACCCCCTTAATTTGGTGCTGTGGGTGAGGCAGGATACAGCATGCCAAGAGAAGTCTGGTGCCCAAGCATGGCTTGGCACCAGGAAATGGACTAGCTCCTCCATAGCTTTAAATGTGTGACTAGGGCAGGAGTATTCAAAGGTATTTATTTTTAATTCCTCTCATCAATGTTAGCCCATTATAAGAAAAAAGATCGACAGGAAGTGAGGTCTATTAAAAAAACAAAGTTTGAAGAGGCAGGGACATGAGCAGGAAACACCATTATGTGTAAACTCAACCCCATGCGTATATATACATCCAGTAGCTTAAGTAACATCATTAAAGGGGGGAAAATCCATTGGGAGCACCACAGTTCATCATGGCAGAACAAGCTCTCTCTTGTTAGACTATAAGACTAGCTTTGGCTCCTGCCAGTGGAGGATGTAATGCTACACGGAAATTGGAAGTCCGTATTTTTAAACATGAATTAAAGTCCTTAAACGTTACCTCTTCAACTCAGCATAAATGATGAAGACAGTTTAGAAAAGATAATTTGTGGAGAGAGATTAAGTCTTTCTAGGCTAACTGATCTAATGATGACTTGGCATGCTGTATTTCCTATTTTTAAAAAAATACAGGATGATCAAGTCTTTCCTGAATAATAACTATGGTTAGAACATACCTCAAAAGGAATTTTAACAGAACATACTGCTAATCAAACATCACAGTTTCTGCTTTTGTAATTTATACAAATAAACTTAGTTATAATACTTTAGGGAACACTTACAAACACAATATGTAATGTTGCTTTATTATTCATCAGCCTTAACTTCTACAAGTTTGGCTTATATTATTTTACCTTAAAAAAAAAAAACCTACTTCTTTTATAAATCTCATTTTCCCACAGAATTAATTCACTATCCAATTTTAAAATAACTTTTAAAAACAGAAACCAATAGTAAATTGGAATGCTAATACCTGCCAGGCTTTGATTAAAAAAAAAATATCTTACATAAACAGCACCTCATAAAATCAAAAACTTCTTTTGAAATACAAAGTTCAATTCTTCTTGCCCTCTTAGTAACTGCTAATCAGAACCCCCATCCCCACCCCCGCCTTCAATCCAGGAACTGTTCTCGTTTGTTAAGTCACATAACACATAGTATTTTTTAGCATTAATAAATTATTGATATGGTATCATGAATAGCTATTTTTTTAAAAACAAAGCAACTCAGAGGACTAGTAGAACAAATACAATAGCACACTAAAATGATTTAAAAGAAAAAAGAAATTTTAAATATACCTTATCCTGTTCTTGTAGTAATTCAAATTAAAAACCAAAGGATGAAGTATCATTTCAGACCTATATACATCAAGATGCCAGTTCTTATAAAAATGTACTTTAGTTGTAAATGCTAGGTTATGCAAAAATAAGTTTATATCAATTGTATTTAACTTTAATGAATTTCCCCCAACTCTAATATTAAAAATGTTACAAGAACTTAAATTTTAATGGCAAAAGTTCTTATTTTCCCCATCTATTAAAAAAAGATTTTATTTTTCCCTTATTAACATACAATGCCCTATTGTTAAGGCACAACTTTTTTTAGAATAAAAATGAAACCATAGACTAGGTTTATTTTATACAACAGTTACAAGACAGACTTTTTATAGGCATATACTGCAAATAATATAGCTCAGATTCAACCAAGATCAAAAATGAAAAATCAGTTTCTGTCCAGGACCAGTCAACACAGAACCAAGATAAATAGCTGAAGCTAGAATAACCCAAGTAGATTCTATTTTTAACCTGCCAAAGATGGTCTCCGTAAGGCCATTTTTAAGGTGTTATCAAAGGAGAGGCAAGCTGGATATTTTCTTGAGGAACAGGGGGTGGTGCCACCCCAGCTTTCTTTGCTTTTGCTTTGCTATCAGAGATAGTTGTCTCCTTCAAAGCCCGAGTGAGATCCAATTTTTGAACATCTGAGACAAGGGCAGAGTTCCTGATCCCAGGGCTCAGGGCAGAGGTTTGCTCGGCATCCTCCCTCTGCTACCCTTCCCGGGAGCTTTCTTCCTTCCCACCCTCTTGTTAGCCACTTACCCTAATTCCTCCGACCCAATTTGCCCAATATTCAAGGGGAGCACCCAGCGAACAGAATTTGCACAATTGTTACTTAAAACACATGAACTAAAACACTATTAGCTTCATCGTATAGCCGTAAACAATTCATCTGAATGCTGATTTAAAATCCAGAAAAATAATAAAACCCAGAAAAAATACAATTAGAGGAAAGAGGACAATTGAATACCAGATATGACCCATCTTGTAGGCCCTTTGTAATCTCAACTGAAATAGGGACACAAGTATGAAAGCTAACAGAAAAAGAAGGGTTTTCATTAGCAGGCTTATATACCTAATTCTTGTATCTTCTGCATTTTCATTCTGTGAAGAAAGGATCTGAAGAAATGCTTTGTAAAGACAGAAGCACTGGATTAGACTCGATTGTGTAAATCTTTGTGGTTTTGAAGGTGATTTTCCTTTACCTTTTGAGAACATCTTTGAGAAGTGACGGTCAACCAGAATTCTTGCCCAGCTTCATCTCCCTAAGAACTTAACTCAGTTCTACCATAATATTTCAGCAGTCAATCTTGAAAGAAGTAGGTCTAGGAGAGAATTCAGGGGTTAAGTTTTGGGGGAGAGTACTGGTCCAGAAAGAGGGGCAGATACAGAAGAACATCAACAGGCTGCAGAGCCAGGGAATGAGGTAGAGACGAAGGGCAGAGCAAAGGGACAGCTAATATATACTGAAGTTACAGATGCCACTACTTTTACTAAATGTGATGTGTAAAACTCAAGGTTAAGGGAACACTGTGCTCTAAATGAGGGCAAAGATAAAGGAAAGGGAAGACCAGGAGTTGGGGAGGTGAGGCTCACTAAAAGTTCAACTCTAGTTATTTTGCTACATTTTAGAAGTAATTGTATTTATGTAATTCTGGGAGATAGTACATGCCTCACTTATTCATGGTGTTTTACTGGTATGTTCTGGCACAATAATGTCTCACATTAATAAATATAAATACTGTTCTTTGTACTTATATTAGTTCTGTAATGTACATTATCTTTTAGAAACAAAAAAAATTAAAAATGAATTTTCTACAAAACCACGTAAAAACCATTAGTAACTAGACTATACCCAACAAATTATAAAAATAATGCATTAATCTGTCAGCCAATATCTTAATTTTTATACACAACACAAGCCCTTCGCAAAGTCATTATCTACATGCAGATTAATGGAATTAAAAATAAAACGAAAGCGATCATGCTTGCTAATATGATCTAGTTTCATTTCCATTAAAGTTTCCATGTAATATTTAAAAAAAACCTCCAATTAAATGCCACTTCTTAATATGCCAGTCTTCTTGCCCCATGTCTGACACACTACAATTAAAATAAATGCTTATACCATGGACTCTGGAAATAGTATATGCCTCTACCATCTCTCCTGAGGAAAAAAATATTGTTTCATTGAAAAGTAAAAAGATGAGGTCTCCAATATTCTATTCTGACTCCCCTAAGTCCTGTTTAAATATCAAGTGTTCCAACTACCAAAACTTTGTATGAATTTTCACTGAACCAAATCCTACCTATCGAGGCCCACTACACTTTCAGGTCTGTGACCAGTTGCTAGAGACTGGGTGGAAACATGTGCTTTGTACTAAATTCAGTTCCCTAAGGAGGAATGAAAGGACTCTGGAGACTATATAAAACTCAGGCCTAAAGTCGTATGCACATTCCACCAGAAGAGGATGTCCATTCTTTGGTCAATTTTACCTCCAAGATAGGAAAAGAAATGGAAAGTTGTTTTAAAGAAAGGGAAGAAGAAAACAATGAGCAATCCCCTTCCCCTCTAATCAGTATATTATAAAATACAAGGACATCAAAGTCACATGAAATAACGGTACTGTTTACACGAAGTTTCCAGATAACATACTAATAGAAATCCAACATCCCAATGAAAGTTCACAAAACAAGGATCTAATTACAGTGACACAGTGAATATGCCACCTTTCTTCCAGTCTGATTCTGCCTACTGAATTAAAAGAAAAATTAATCAAAAAGTAACATTAACCTTTGTTATTTTAATCTGAACAGAAACATTAAAATATCTTAAAAATTACTGCTTTGAGATTAGATCAGATCCATTTATTAATGGTGAAAGCAACCATAAATCATTCTTGGTAAGGACAGAACCTCTATATACAAACCTGGCAAAGTTTTTAAAAAGTACTAAAACTTTTGAAAATAACAAAAGCTAGCTCAATTTGTGTAATATCAAATAACTCAACTAACAGAATAATTTATATTCGTATAGTGCATAATTTATCCCTAAGGAGAAAATGTACCAAAATCCTAGTGCTAACCCTGAAACCTTAATCCAAACCTTACGTGTTAAAGACTAAATGTTGGTTAGGAGGGAAAGGATGGGACCATGCAATGTCCACAGAGCAAACAAAAATCAAGAGTAAGATGGCAGGAATGTTGGACCCATGGGTACAAATACACTTTTCTGTACCAAAACAAAAAACAAAACAAAAATACACACATAGAAACTACAATTACAACGCAATCATCATATAGCTATATTCTCGACTAGCTGGTGAACTTATTATTAAAATTTCAAAGAAAAAAAACCAATTTAAGTTTTTTCTTTTTTAATCCATAAGAAATATTCAGTAACAACAGATAAATAGAGCATTTGTTGCATATTAATGAATGTGTGGCTTCTTGTGCTTTCCATCTGAATTAGGGGTAAAAACCCCCAATTACTTTATTTTCAATGAGATACAACTGTAAAGTAGTATTAAATCTACATAAAATCAATCCTTTCTTCAGCCCAATTCTGTATGAAAGTACTAACAAATAGTGAAGATTCATGATGTTGTGTGAAAATGGTGACTCATAACAATGTAGACTCAGCTATAGATTTTAATTCACAAATTGTGTGTGTGTGTGTGTGTGTGTGTGTGTGTGTGTATGCAGGTGTGTGTGCGCGCGCCTCGTGTAGGACAACCATACGAAAATAGTCTCAAAAATAAAGACAATACTTGAGACACGAAGCAACCCACTTTCCCTGATCTTGCATCCTATTACAGGGACAGTAAGTCTCTGATGCTTCATAAATACTTAAAAAGTTCAGGATGGCCTTAACCATGCAGAGTCTCCACCGATGCGTTTGAAGCCCCCAGACGCTTCATGTTGACTGTTCAACTGAGGAAGAGCTGTGATCTGTGACTGCCTTTGCTTATTTATGTCCTGTCTTCTCTAGATCTGGAAGTTTTCTGACCAGAGCTTGGTGGTTCATTCTGATGCTAGCAAGAAGCCCTCCTTCAATGCCGTCGGAACCAGTGTAACTGATTTCTTCACCACTCAAGGTAGTCATATGCCCCCCAAGGGCTTTTAAGATGGCATTGCCAGCACATATATCCCATTTTTTGATATATGTCACATGGATATATAGATCAGCTTTTTCTTGACTTTTATCAGGCACATCCAAGAGTGCTAAAACTTTATAACCTAAAAGGTAAACAAAGAATTTAGATTACAACTCAAAAGATTTAAAAAGTAGCTTACTTTTTAAGAGTAATTGTGAAGAATAACAGCACACAACAGGCAGGAGTTCTCTATACTATCTCTACATAGACTATACCCAACATGTGAAATCTAAAATTATTTAAAAATAGTTTTGTTCTTTTTTCAAGAAAGTTAACAGTGCAGACATTAAATCCAAATGAGCAAAAAATATATAAAGGACTTTACAAAGCTATTCTCAAGTGTAACCAAATACACATCTATAATCTTTTAAATTTAAATCTACTTTGTGAATGTTTTTACATTCACTGTGTATCATTTCCTATGGAATACTATACTGAAGCTAAATACCCACGGATTTCATCTGAATTTCTAGGAACAATGGATTTGAAAGAAGATAAAATAACACAATCTCAAGCCTTTTTTGTAATGAAGCAGAATTTTTTTTTTTTTTGATGAGGCATAATTTTTTAAAAATAATTAAACAAAGAGAAGAAACCAGGTC
Source organism: Enhydra lutris kenyoni (assembly GCF_002288905.1). Taxonomy (NCBI): domain Eukaryota; kingdom Metazoa; phylum Chordata; class Mammalia; order Carnivora; family Mustelidae; genus Enhydra; species Enhydra lutris. Next base: position 9,240,643 of record NW_019154125.1, on the reverse strand, counting down.
TTGAATCTGGTTTATCCCATTCATACTGGGTATTCTGAACATTACCCTTCCTAACCAACATTAACAGAGGGCTTACAGGGAAATAATAAAGTCATACTAAGTAAGGTACATATATGTAATCACTAAATTAAAACTATTAGGCTTAAAAGTTAATAAGCATTACTCTTCCCTTTATTACTATAGTGAAAAGGTTTTCAAACACACATTTCAGACTATAATTTCTTACTTATTTGAATTAAAACACTTCTGTCATATTAAACAGCACTCAAAACAAGGGCAGGCAAATGGCCTGTGAGCCAAATCCAGGCCATGCACTATTTCTGTACAACCCTCAAGCTGTGAATGGTTTTCATATTTTTAAAGCGTGGTGACAAAACAAAAATCCAAGAATAGTAGGCAAGAGAGTCTACACGTGGCTCATAAAGCCTGAAATATTTACTCTCCGGCCTTTAAGAAAAAGTAAGCTGACCCCTGGTCAGCAACAGGTAATAAAACAGAGCAGAACATACAGTAAACAGAGTGGCTCCCAGACTCTGGCTCATCCCAGACATACAAGCTGAGGAGTTCACAGGTGTTACAAGTGCCCAGGGTTTAGTCATCCTAGTAATACTTATGAGGATCCCTGGCATCTTGGGGCCACAGGGAGCATGGGACTGTGCTTGATCTTCCCTTCTCTCCCTGACAGTCCTACAGTTATCCTAACAGCACAATTACTTTGAAATTACATCATATATAAAATCACTGTTGCTGATACATCACTGACATGAAGATACTTTTGTAGTATTTAAGGAACAGCAGTCACTATACTGAGTCTATTGGCCCTACAGTGAGGTGGTTTCATTCTTTCCTTTCTTTTTAAAAAAAAAAAAAAAGATTTTATTTATCTATTTCACAGTGAGAGAGAGAGCGAGCACGCACATGCACAAGCAGGGGGAGTAGCGGACAGAGGGAGAGGGAGCAGCAGGCCCCCCCACCAAGCAAGGAAATCAACATGGACGCTGACCCTAATGAGCCACCCAGGCGCAACTGTGAGGTCCTTTCTAACAAGAAGGCACGTGTGACTGAAATCTCACCCTAGAGATAACCAAGTAGGAGACCATGCCTGTCTGCAAAGTACACTCTCCATTCTCACTTTTTTCCCAAGCACAGGAATATAAAATCTTTCTCCCGACATAAGCCTTAACCTTGCTGGGACACTGTCCCCAGGCACTACAGGGGAGTTGGAACGTACCAGCACCACCAGCTGGGATAATGGTAGTCTGGTTTCCAAAACTCTGAAGAGCAACCTGTTTGACCATTCCTGAATGTGAGCGTGACACTACGATCCTTGGGGTCTTCTCATTGTAGGAAGTGCGGGCTTTCACATTGGACCCACCATCTACCATTGCCCAAGCTGAAAAGGAAATATAATATTCATTAGTAGCACTGAAACTTTTTGAAACAGGAACTCAAAGTACCAAGAATTGACCAACAAAATACCCTTTTCCCCAGAATTACTTGTATGTTCTCCCCAAAAATAGAAATACTTTTTTTCTGAGAGCAAGTAATATTTAACATTTTTATACATTAAGATAGGCAAATATTAAGACAAAGCTAAAAAGGCCACATAATCCTGCCCAACCAGAGATAATGACTACTAAAAACCTGGCTTAAGAACTCCCAGGCTCTACCTCCCAGTGAGGTGCTAAATAATACTGCATCAATTATCTCTCTGTACCTAATCTGGCTTCCTTCCCTACCTTACACAACTTTGATCCCAAGGTACTCTTCCTGAATATCCTGCATGCTAATCTCCATCCCCAAAGTCCGGTTCCTGGGGAACTCAACTACGACAACCTAGGACATAAAGACAACTAGTTACCCTGAATAATTCAAAATTTAAAACAGGTTTTTTCCTCCTCCTATTTTCTTTTCCTTACTACTCCTCCTCCTACTGTTTTCTCCTCCTATCTACTTCTGATGTATTTATGGTTTCAATGATAAACATAAAACAGAGAGGTGAGTTAGATTTACACATCTGCTTTATCATGAGAATATAAAAAGAAAATGCTCTAGATTTCAAAATAAAACAGAAATTTCTAAGAAGGTGAGGAGACCCTAGAAATGGCCTGAAATAGTTTTCTTTACTAACTACACCAAGCTATACAAGAAAATAAACTTACTCAGAATTATCCCAATTAGACTGTTGTTCTAGCAGTCACTCACTATGGGGTAAAACACAGTCCACCATGGCTAGCAATGAAAGCAGCTGCATTACCACTTACTCCCGGCTGCAGGAAAAAATAAGAAAAATGAACAGAGTGTCTGGGTTTCTGAGCTGCCCAAGGATGATGGCAGTCTTTTGGACTCCTCTCACACTTCTTTCTGAAAACCATACACTGCAACAAGAAGAGCAAATAACACCACCCTTAATCAATAGCTAAAGAATAAGAAGGAGATGAAGAATAGTCATGAACACAAATTTATGAAAAAGAGGGAAGTAAATACCGAAGATCAGTAGAATGAGTGCCAGAGCTGAGCCTAGTGTGGGGAATACGGCAGGAGCTTCACAGAAGTGCCAAGAGGGTGGAGGCCTCTCAGTGGTGGTAGGACTCAGAGAACAGCCAGGATTTCTCCCCAGAAGAAAAAGGTCCCAACTAAAATGAGAACTACTGAAAGTAGGCCCGAGATATGGCAACAGAGCAGTTATAAGAGGAGGCCTGGAGAAGACACAGAGCCAAAGTGAAGTTCTCACAACAGACCAGATGACATACAACATCTTTCAGAAAGTGTCCCCATGAGACAAATGGAAGACAGCAAGCAGAAGAAAAGAACAGGTTGAAGATAAGGACTTTACTAAAACAAGACAAGATCCAGACAAGTGAAAACAAAAAAGATGCCTGATAATAAAGATAATGCCTTCCTCGCTCTAACAGAAAATACATTTCCTGAACTGACAACAACCCAAACTCCTTTTCTGCCACCTTCCCATCTACTGCCGGTGGCCGGCCCAAATGTAAGAAATATGTACAACTGCAATGTCCACTAAGAAGTCTAAGAAGAAAACACAATCAATGAAGGTTAAAACATTTCAGGCTACTTGAAAATTTCTCTAAAGCAGAGTAAAACTAACACAACATTCGAAGACGATTAAAAATAAATAAGCAACAACAACAAAAACACTATGGAACAAAATATAACTCAGGAAAGATAGAAGATATGAAATGGGAACGCACATAATACAGGAAAGAAACTGCAAACAACAACAAAAAGACAAAATCATTTAAGACTTAGCACTAGATCACAGGATACACAGAAAGGCAACAGATTGATTGAAAAGCACAGCAAGCAATGAGAAAAGCAAAAAATAAGTGAAACAAGCAAACAGGTAAAGGGGACCAGAGAGAAGGTTAATAGACACAGAAGTCTGAGCTACTCACAAAGGAAAGAAAATCAGATTATCAGCTTTTCTGCCAATAAGCTTCAACATGCACCCACACAGATACTGTATCAGTCCAACAGTTTCTACCCAAGAAAAAAAGAGTGTATAGTGAGTGTCCTACTAAAATTCCGGTCGCGGGGAACCTTCAGAATATGACCTCATTTGGATATAGGGTCTTTGCAGATGTAATTCAAGTTGAGGTCATATTGGATTAGAGCGGGCCCTTATAAAAACAGATGACAGAGAAATATATACCAGGAGAATGTGAACTGGAGGTACGAACTGGAGTGGTATGTCTACGAATCAAGGCATGTCAATGAACACCTGGAGCTACCGGAAGCTGGAAGATGCAAGGGAAGATTCTTTCCTTGAGCTTTCAGAGGGCACACAACACTGCCAACAACGTGCTATCAGACTTCTGGCCCTCAGAACTGTGAAAAAATAAATTTCTGCTGTTTTAAGCCCTCTAGTTTATGGTAATTTATTAGAGTAACCCAAGGACACAGGGCTAAACCAAAGAGTCTATAAGTAGCTGAGAGTCTTTCAAGAATGAAGGTTACAGAAAAAGCTTTTAACACGTGAGAACTCACGTAATATGACCTGGATGAGCTAGCTCTCCTAAAGTAATCTACTAGAGGACAAGTTTTATCCAACCAAAAGATGACTGAAGATCTCTTAGCAAAAGCACTGTTGGTCAACACTGAATAAATTTAACTGTGGATTTAAGAGAAAACCAAAGATAGGAATACAGGTGGAAGAATAAAAGTGTGTGTCAATGTTATCTCACAGTTGACTTGGGAGAGTCGAAGGATACCATTTAAATCAGAAGAGCTGAATGGCAGAAACACACATATCAAGAAAGATATGACTTACTAAAATGGGATGGTAGTCAAGGAGCCTAAAATAAGTTGATTTCATTGTTGCTCATAGGGGAGAACCAACAGAGGAGACACCTAAGGCAAAGGACCATATAATGGCATTTAAACAAAAAGGCATATATAGTTAGTAAAAGTGGGCAAGGAAAAAAACAGATTTAACTTAAAAAACAGTATCTGTAGTTTGAATAGCAGTGAATATACAAAAATCCATGAGACCTTAAGGATATCAAAAAAATAAAGGCAAAGTTTGCTCTTCATCGAAAAAATAACATTTGTTCCCCCTGGAGGTAGTTTTTACCCTAAGTCCTTACTTTGAAATTGGTGAAGAAAAAAAGTTAAACATGTATTTTGTCTTCCTAACAGGAACTACCTTTCAGGATAAAAAAGTAACTCCAGCTGATGGAAGAAATTTCTCAGTAGAATTCCAGCTCATGTATAGAAAATACAACAGAATTAGAAAATCCCATTTCACGTCTTTAATAGATCTTAAAATTATTCTTTGAAACGATAAATAGAATCCCGATTTCAAATGGTGCCAAAATATTTCTCCAGACTACTTGCTGGTAGCAAGGGAATCAAAATAATTTATAACAGAGATCTGGTCAAGACCACTTGAACCATCTTACAGCATCACTAATAATAAGACTAGATATTTATGTCATATAAAATGATGCAGTAGGAAATACATGAAGAAAATCTACAATGTATTCTTGACAAAAATCAACCTTAATCCAATCAAGACTTCAGATATAATTTGCATTTTATAAGAAAAAGAAGATGAAAAGTAAGTAAGTTAAATGACACTCTGAGGAAATAATCAGAAGAGTCCAAAAAGCAGGACATTATGTAACAACTAACTTGATCTCAACATGTCAATGTCATGGGGAAGAACAGGACTGGAGGTTGTTCTAGATTAAGAGAACTTAACAAAACCACCAAAAAAAAAAAAAAAAAAAAAAAATGCATGTTACTTGACTAGATCCTGGTTTGAAGTAACCAGTTATAAAATCCACTTTAGAAACAACTGGAGGAAATGTGAATATGGGATCAATTAGGGAATAAACGTTAATTATATTATTATATTCATAATAGTACAAAAAATAGTATTACATTAATAGTATATTAAGAGATGCATAGTGACATATATAGGCATAAAATGTCACAATCCTTGTAATTTTCTTTTAAGGACATTAAAAAAAAGCAAATATAAAGAAACGTTCAACTGTTAAATTTTGATGAAAGAGCATATGAAAATTCTGTACAATTTTATGTTTGTTTGAAATTATCCACAAAGAAGTTAAAAAATGAGAAAGGAGAAAGCAAAACAAAAAAAACCCTCAATTCTCTTTAGAAATGATCAGTAAAAACATGGTTTTATTAAGAAATGAATTTACAATGCTGCATCTCTAGAGGTCAGTATTGTGTAAGAGAATAAAGATAGCCTATCTTAGTACCAGAATAATCTTAGATAAGAATTAGTAATTTAATATTTTAAAAATGTATTTCATGTTACAGAATTTCAATAAATTCTGTCCTAACACATACATGGACAAATTATTTCAAGCACTTTAAAAAAATTCAGTAGGTGCTTAAATGATTGATGATGATGACAAGGTAATCATGAAAAGGTAAAATAGCAGCTAACAATGTGTTTACTCTATCTGAGGATATGCTAAAAAAAAAAAGTTGAGTGGGAAATAAAAAGTGACTGGTACTTTGCTACATATTTCAGACATTATAACTTGGCTGCAAATTTCCACTGCATGGATATACTATTACACTCATATATTTATATATTACTTTGTTAAAATACTATTTAAGTACCTGTTGCTTCTTAGGATTTCGAACGCAGTGAACTACTTCTAATTAAGTCTGGTAAGGATTTTGATCAGTTTTGCTCTACCTGCTGCCAACAACAATACTATCTAGCTCCCATTATAGTCAAGTGTAGCTAAATTCTGGTTAGCATATAATACTTGATAGTTGGTACTCTGCCAACATCAATATACAGTCTGGATCTGAAAATAACAGTCCAAAAAGAGAACACAAGCCAAACACACCTTCGATCCAGGAACAGAAGGTCACCCCACACCTAATTAAGGACTTATTGATTCTTCTAGAATGTTTGCTGACTAGCAAGTGCCTTTGTTCCAGCATACTGGACAACTTAGCAGCATCACAGAAGAACAGGGCATTTTCTTACAACTTACAGAAACCATTTTGAAACACAAGCTGTTCCTAAGTTAGAAACTTTGGGCTTTTTTATTTTAGAGGAGGTTAAGACTCTAGGGGGAGGGGATACATAGTCTCATGGAATAAATTATTTTTTAAATGGGCATTTTTTATGATCCTTATTCTCCCACCCCTAAAATGAACAGATGTGGAAATCAGGACCCAAAGAATGTGAATCTCTTCGCCTATCCAGTACCAACTTCCTCTTCATTTCCTTTATTATGATTCTAATTCTCTCTGGAGTAGCAGGCTGTTTGCAGCTAATGGGGCCATGTGACATTTGGCTAATGAGATGGAGCAGAGGGCTTAAAGTTACTCCTTCCTAATACAAAGAATATCTGGGATAGATCTTTTGTCCCTCTTCTTTCCCCTTTCTTCCAGCCTGGAAGAAAACCATGGAAACTGAAAGCACCCATCTTTGTAAGCAAGCAAACAAAAAGCTACCTTCTAAGAGAAAAGGCAAAAAGAAGATTCAGGTGCTTAACAGTTATCATAAACTGAACCTTCCTGCCATTTGCCCATCTTTAACTACATGAGAAAAATAAAACTTACTTATCTGTATACAGATAAATGCAACCCTAACTGATATAGATAGGCAATGAGGAACACTATCAAAAAATGAGTCAACTATACTTCAATTTAGAAAGGAAGGAAGGAAGGAAGGAAGGAAGGAAGGAAGGAAAAGGAAAGGAAAAAAAGAAAAAAAAAAGGACTTCAAAGACTTAAACTTTACATGCCTGTTTTTCTTTCTTTAATTGAAAGTCACTATAATTCCTCTTTTATATACTTTCCAGAGTGATTTTTGAGGCTGAAATGAATTTATGTCAATAGACTTCATAAACTGTGAAAATACTAAACAAATGTGTGATATTCATAAGGAGTGGTTAGCTCTTGCTGTAACATTAGGAACTATTGGCTTTCATAAGAACTTTGCTAAGCCCCTTTTCCCATCTATAAAAAAACAAAAATAACAACACTTATCTTTGTCTCACAGAGTTATCACAAGGTTTAAATGAGATAATTTAGTTTATTGCAAATAGTTAACCACTATACAAATGTTAGGAATTGTTGAGTTATTATGAAAGTGGTGTGATATATTGAATTGCATAAAATTCCTAAGGTTGCTTCCTCCTCTAATTTAGCTGGATGACCTTGAGGAAAGTACCAAACTTCTAAGTCTCATTTCCTCATCTGTAAGTGGTAGTATTAGTAAGTGTACCCTTCTCTCATGTGTTATACTAAGTGTAGCAATACTGCTAAATTAAGTTATGCTCTAATATCCACTTGCCCTATTCTCCCTAAGTGACAGAACCCTTAAACTGGAAGCTTGGATGGCCACTGAAAAATAAAGACCACATTTCATAACCTCCCCTACGGCTGGGTTCAAGCTACGTTTTGGTTGATGGGATATGAGCTGAAGTGATGCATGCAACTTATAGGACAAACCCTTAGCAGAAAATGTCCACATCTCCCTTTGATCCTCTTCACTGGTGAAATGTGGATAAACCAGAGAGCCATCCTCAGTCAAGCAGAAGGGGGCACCAAAATTTAGCAAGGCAAAGCAACAAAAGAGAATAGCCTGCATGCCTGATCTGTTTGCATATGGACTGTTAGAGAAGAGAGAAATCAACTATTTTGTTCAAACTCTCTTATTCTGGTGCACTGTATTACAACAGCCTAAATTAGTAGCCTAACCTATAGCCTCACTTATGCAGTAAGGATTAAAGGAAACATGTGAAAGCAACCCACAAACCATAAAACAATTACATAATTAATTTTAAGGCGCACTGTTGCAATAATGACATAAATTCTTTACAGCTCATCAAATTGTTAACTGTAAAAACTATATGGATTATGAAAAGAAGATATAAGGTCAGATTAACACAAAACAGATTTGGTCTATGTTCAGCCAATCTCAGAGGAGCTGGAATCTGAGATACAAAGTATTCCGCAAAGCAAGTAAGTTTTAAGAGTAGTCAAAAATTAACCTTGTCTCCATTTCTGTCCACTTGACAGCCAGCCTTTTTATGCAGTGTCAGCCACACACTGAGGCACAGTGAGAAGGGTGGAGTAAACACCAGAGCTGGCTGTATGGATGCTGGGTGTATTTGTTTCCTAGGGCTATCATGACAAACTACCATAAACACGGTGGCTTAGAAGAAGAGAAATTTACTTTCTCAGTCTTGGAAGCTCACACATTTCACAGTTCATGAAATGTACTGGCAATCCAAAATCCAGATACTGGGACTGGTAGGGTTTATTACTTCTGGGGAATTCATTCCATGCCTCTCTTCTAGCTTCCAGCAGCTGCCAGCAATCTTTGGTGTTTTTTTGGCTGATATGCATCACTCCTCTACCTCTGTGCCCCTACCGTCCTATCCAATCCCCCATGTCTCAGCAATCCTGGTTTCTTATAAGGACACTCTCATTGATTTAAGGACCTACCCTAATCCAGGATGATCTTATCCTGATAACTTACCTTAATTACATCTGTAAAGACCTGACTTTCAAATAAGGTCACATTCTGAAGTTCTGACTGTTAGGGGTTTACGTCCCTCAAAAGATATACTGAGTCCTAATCGCCAGCATAGCAGAATCAGACCTTATTTGCAAACAGGGTTATTGCAGATTTAATCAGTTAAATAAGGCCACAGCAGAGTAGGGTGGGCTTTTCATCCAGTATGACTGGTGTCTTCATAAGAAGTAACCCAGAGACATAGGCAGAATGCCATGAGGTGTTGAAGGCAGAGAACAGAGTGATGTCTTCACAAGCCAAGGAACACAACAGACTGCTGTGAAACTATTAGAAACTAAGAGAGAAACATGGAAGAATTCTCCCTTACAGGTTTCAAAGAGAGCATGTCTCTGCCAACACCTTGAGGCCTTCAAGCCTCCAAAACTCTGTTAGACTATGTATCTGTTGTTTAAAGACACGCAGTTTGTAGGTTTTTTTCTTTTTGTTTTTATGGCAACCCTAGGAAACTAATATAGGAGTGAACATGAATTTGAGGGGGCAATTATTCAACCCAAAACATCTTGCCATTAAGGCCTTTTTCAACACAGGCAATGGCAAAATGGATACTGTCACCATCAAGAACCTCATTGCTTTAGAGAACAGTGGAGCTAAAAGGCAATAATGTTTGCCCCATGTTCTTGATGGGAATGACAAATTTAAAACTATGATGAGTCCCTTCGGGCTGTCAGTGATATTGCTTAACACCACTAATTCTTTCCCTCAACTTCTCTACCCAGACGACTCATGGCATCATTCTGGACTTGGAACCACAGGCCACACGCTATCACTGCTACTCAGAAGACCATGGCTAGCCTCTCCGGCAAACTACAGCATAATGGTTGTGCTGATACCAAAATGTCATGCCAGTATTCACTAGCACTGGAAAGGCTTTGGGTAAGGTCATCCTGAGCTGCAGGGGAAGCTCTCTGACATGGTATTCTATACTCTCAACTCCCAACATGACGATCAAAGATCTCACCTGCCATCTGCACAAAGCTAACAAACATGACTACATCAAGAAGGTGGGGTAGGCAAGGGTCAAATGAACTCTGAAACTGAACTCTGAAAAAGTGTCCAGTGCTATACTAGGATTAGCCTGATTAGTAAGACTTCCACTGTTAACAGCATCTAATTTTGATGCTGAGGCTGCCAAGTTGCCATTCCCCTTAACCACCACAATATCAAGCTCATTTTCTAATGTGACAACAGATTTGGCTAAGGTCCCTGATGGTGGATCTCAGAACCCACATGGAATCAATGTGTTAAGAGGCCTGGACCTTATCCCCTGCAACAGCACAAGAGAAAGAATTCAGCTGGTGTCAACTATACTCCTCAACACTGACTATCTCTCATTGTCAGTTTCTAGCCACTAAAGAAAGTTTAGAAAGCTCTGCTTCATTATATATTATCATTATCAATGACAAAATCCTCACTGTATCCAACAAAAGGGTAAGGTATGGTAGGGGATTGACTTTAATAATTGCTGAGCTACAGCTGAGATTCTAATAGGGTGGTTAAGTATTACAAATGTATGACTTAATAACATTAACTCTCGAAAGCTCTAGTGCATTTCTTACCTGTATATTCAGAAAATGGTTTATGTATCACTCCTAGTACAGGTTTACCATTCACAGCCACACATACCATAGTAGTGACATACTTTCGAAGATCCTCTGTGAAGAAAAAGAAAACAAAAAAAACAGTAACAAAAATTATTAAAATAATTCAAATTTTTAGTTTTAAATTTGAAAATCAACTCAAATACTTAATTAGTCTCTGTACAAGGGATGTACTCACTAAATATCATCACTATTATATGATCAGGCCAATTTTGGTTTAGGAAACAGTTTTATTTAAAAAATCCCCTCGGGGCACCTGGGTGGCTCAGTGGGTTAAGCCTCTGCCTTCAGCTCAGGTCATGATCTCAGGGTCCTGGGACCAAGCCCCATGTCAGGCGTCAGGCTCTCTGCTCCGTAGGGAGCCTGCTTCCCCCTCCCTCTCTGCCTGCCTTTCTGCCTACTTGTGATCTCTCTCTCTCTCTTTGTGTGTGTCAAATAAATAAATAAAATCTTAAAAAAAAAATCCCCTCAATATTCCCCATTTCCATTACCTATTTCTACAAAATATTTTCTAATATCAGTTACTATTAAGATACCTTGTATATCTTCCTCCTGTTCTCTAAAAAGCTACCTACTGAGTGTCTACTATGGTCAAGTTCAGTGCCTAGCAACTAGAATACAAAGATGAAGAAGCAGAAGGCCCCACACTCAGAACTTACCATTTAGAAGGAGGGCACATAGATAAGCAATTAACTTTACCATATACACCAACAGAACAGAGAAAAAATAGGAACTGGATATCTCCAGGTGAGAAACAAGGCCTGAGAGGAGCTATAGAAATGAAATCTAAGCTAGGACTAGGTGAAAAAAAAAAAAAGAAAGAAAGAAAGAAAGAAAGAAAGAAAGAAAATGGAGATGAGGTGAGTAATTCTCTCTTTTGCTACTTAATTACCCCTGGGTGCCTACTATTCTGAATTCCAAAGATAGATGTATATGCAATAAAACCTAAATTGCCCAAATCACAAGTAAATATTGCATTCTGGCTATATAAATAAATATCTGAACTCACACCTCAATATATAACTCAATAAACAAACACTTCAATAAACAGGTGTCCAATAGGAACCATTTTTTTTTGACTGCTAAAAATGTCCCTTCACTGAAGGATCAGTGATACAGTGAATCACTACCACCAACAGGAGTATGCCACAACATACTGGTTTTGGGGTCAGGGGAGAAAGGTTGAGAATAACTGATCCAGTCCAAAGGTTTCATACTGCACTGCATTAATCCTTAAAATCTAACTGGAAAAGTTGTGTAAGATTGGTAATGTATTTACTATCAAGTATATATTACCTGCCTTTGTTCTGGTTCTCCAATATATAATGGCAATCTAAAGTCTGAAATCAATCTTAATGTAGAGTCACCTGTATATTCCTGTGTAGCATCAAGTGGATCAATCCAGACAGTAACACTCTCTGCTGGTACCTCTTTAGGGGTGGCTATTTCCTTCAGGATGTCCTCAGGAATCTTACGATCCCATAAGATAACCTCCTGATCAGCTGCATCCACATGTTCCTCAGTATTTATCTGCACCAAAAACAGAAGACAGATGAAAAATTTAGAAACAAAAAAACGCCACCTGAGAAAATACAAGACAGAAAAACATTTCAGACCAAATCACACAAACTGAAAGTAGGTAAAACAGTATTTTTATTTTGAAGCATTTCACTGTAAAATGGAAATATATAAAAGAAATTCCAGCAACATCCTGTCTTCAAGTACTTTCTAATCTAATATTTAAGCAGTTTGTTGCCTAAGAGAATCCAAATATAGAGAAATATAGAAAAACTAAGAAAAAAACTATTTAAAGCTTAACATTATTTACAAAAAACAGTAGATCTAAAGTGTAAAAATAGACTGACAATATCATGGAACACTGAACACGATCAACTATAAGAGGAAGAGAAAAGTGACAATGGACTTAAAAGAAATATGCCTTAAAACAGAGAAATGATGAATGCTAAGAGACACAATGTCCTAGAAAAGTAATCATCTAAAATATACCTTTGATCAAGAGAAAAAAGAAACATGGAAATAATCAAATAGATCATAAGTTAGTATACTATAAAATGTAAACAAAGCTAAGCTGGGTAATCCAAAAGGACAAAAAACAGTAAATCCCAGAAACATCAAGCCACTTTAATCAAAAAATATTTTTAATATGGTGTATAATAAGCATCCAATCCATCCATTCACTTATTTCTTCACTGATTCTGCAAATGTTTACTGATTGCCTACTACATGCTAGTTCTAGGGCCTGATGTATAGAAGTGATCAGCATGAGACAAAAATCTCTGCCCTTGTGGAGCTTAGTAGAAATTCTAGAGAGGGAGATAAACAATAAATAAGATACATAAGTAAAATGTGATATGCTGAATAGTGACAACAAGAAGACATAAAATGTAGCAGGGAAGAAGTATGTTGTAGGACAGTAGAAGAATGGTTATTCTTTAAGATAGGGTGCCTGGTATTATTCATACTAACTAGCCAAAAATTAGAAACTACCTAATGCCCATGAGCTGATGAATGGATAGACAAAACGTGGTACATCCATACAATGAAATATTATTCAGCCAAAAAAGAAATGAAGTACTATTCATACTATAGGGCCGAGGAACCCCCGAAACATTATGCTAAGTGAAATAAGCAAGAAACAAGAGATCGCATACTGGATGATTCCATTTATGTGAAATGTCTGTAAAAGGCCTATCTACAGAGTCAAGAGATCAGCGATTGCCTGGGGTAAGGGTAGGAACAGAGATTAACAGTAAATGAGCACAGGTTAATTATTAGGGTGATAAAAATGTTCTAAAACTGATTAATGACAAAAGTTGTACACTTTGGCAAATCGAAAAACTACTGAAATGGACAACTGCCAGGGGCAAATTATATATGCAAAATATGCTGCAATAAAGCTGCTGTTTGTTTTCAAAGATAGGGTAGCTAAGGAAAAGGTGGTATTAGAATGACAATTTAAAGGAAGTGAGCCTAGCAGGCATCTCACCTTCCAGCCCATGGAGTAAAAACGCAAAGGCCCTGAGGTGGGAGTGTGCCGGGTATATTCAGGAAGCAAGAAGTATGGCTAGAGCAGGGGCACTTGGGTGGCTCAGACAGTTAAGTATCTGCTTTCAGCTCAGATAATCTCCAGGTCCTGGGATCGAGCCCCAAGCTGGGCTCCCAGCTCAGCAGGGAATCTGCTTTTCCCTCTGTCTCTCTTCCTCCTTGTGCCTTCTCTCTCAAATACATAAATAATATCTTAAAAAAAAAAAAAAAAAAAGATATGGCTAGAGCAGAGTAAGCCAAGAAGAAAGGAACTGGATGGAAATGAGGTTTGACAATAATGGAAACTGGATGGTGTAGGACCATGCAGGCATGACACAGAGTAAGCTGCCCTCCATCGTAACTTCTGTTAACAATGCACAGAGCATCCTAGCCGCTGCAGGAAGTTAAAGGAGGGTGTCCTGTGTAGGGAGGTACAGAGAGAGAAGTGAAATCATAACATGCAACTGATGACTGAGAAAACCCAAAAGAATCTGTAGATAAACTACAGAATAACAGAATGTAGCAAAGTCTCTAGATACAAGATCAATATTAACAATCAATTGCATTTTTTATATACCAGCGACAAATATTAAAAGTACTTAACATAAAAATGGAAGCTTTTAAAACTAACCAAAAAAGTAAATTACCCAGACTTAAAACTACTACTAAGATGTGCAAAAGTACTATGGAGAAAATTAAGCTGTATGAAAAAACATTAAGGAGTTACAAATGATAAGGATGTCAATTCTCCCATCAGTAAATCTATAAATTTAATGAAAACTCCAATCAAAATCCCTATAAGTTGTCTTTTCTTTTTTTTTTAAAACCTCTTCTTGGAAAAAGAGCAAGCCATTTTGGTGAAAGGAAGGAAGGAAAAAAACAAAGAATTAACATGGTGGGATGACTTTCCTAACCAAATATCAAGACTTACTTTAATGTTAGAATAATTAAGACTATGGCACTGCTGATATATTTGGCTTTTCCCCAAAGCTTCACTGAGAAAGCTACACATATATACAATATGTGCATATATATATTCACACACACACGCGTTAAGTGTACAGTGTGATGATTTGATATATTCACACACACGTTAAGTATACAGTGTGATGATTTGATATATGTATATACCATAAAATGATTACCACAATCAAGTTAATTATTAATTAATGCATCTATTACTTACTTTTTTCTTCTGTGGTGAGAACGGTTAAGATCCACTCTTGAAGCAAATTTCAAGTACATGATACAGCATTAACCATAGCAATCTGACTACGTATCCGATGCTCAGAACTTACTCACTTTATTTATAACTAAAAGTTATACCCTTAGACCAACATCCCCTCCATTCCCTAGACTCTGGCAATCACCATTCTAATCACTGTTTCTATGAGCTCAACATTTTATTTTTTTAGATTCCACATACTAGTGATACCACACAATACTTTCTCTGTGTGGCTTACGGTTCCAGGTGGTATATTTAAATCTTTTCAGCACTTTTTTTTTTAAAGATATTATTTATTTGACAGAGAGAACAAGAGGGAATATAAGCAGGGAGAGTGGGAGAGGGAGAAGCAGACTTTCTGCCAAGCAGGGAGCCTAAGCGACCTGAGCCAAAGGCAGAAGCTTAAGGACTTGAGCCACCCAGGCACTGCTCTTGTGCATTTTGAGTTAGTTTCTGTTGAGTGGTGTCAGATAGGGATCCAGTTTTATTCTTTTGGATATAACCAGTTTTCCCAGCACCTTTATTGAGAAAACTATCTTTTCCCTGTGCTATGTTCTTGATGCCTTGTCAAATATTAGTTAAATGTGTATGTGTGGATTTATGTCTATATTCCTTTGGTCTAAGTGTATGTTTTATGCCACTACCATACTGTTTTGATTAAAGTAGCTTTGTAATATAATTTTAAATCAGGAAATGTGATGCTTCCAGCTTTGTCTTTCTTGCTCAAAATTGCTTCAGCTACTTGGGTCTTTTGTGGTTCCATGTGAATTTTGTATTATTTATTCTATTTCACTGAAAGCTGAAATTGGAATTTTGATAGGGATTGCACTAAATGTGTTGACTGCTTTGAGCAGCATGGACAATTTAACAATACCAATTTTTCTAATCCAAGACATGCAACACCTTTCCATTTTTTGTGTGTCTTCTTCAACTATTTTTACCAATGACAGTTTTCAGCTCTTTCACCTCCCTGGTCAAACTTATTTTAAAGAATTTTATTGTTTTTGATCCTATTGTAAATGGAATTATTTTCTTAATTCCTCTCTTAAATAGTTCATTGTTCTTAATTCACAGAAATACAATGGTTTTTGTTTGGGTGCCTGGGTGACTCAGTTGGTTGAGCAACTGCGTTCAGTTCAGGTCATGATTTTGGAGTCCCAGGATCGAGTCCCTGCTTCTCCCTCTGACCTTCACCTTCTTGTGCTCTCTCTCTCTCTAAATCAGTAAAATCTTTAAAAAAAAAAAAAAAAAAAAAAGTTTTTGTTTGTTGATTTTGTATCCTATAACTTTAGTTATTATTATTAGTTCTAATAGTATTTTGCTAAGAATTTTAGTTTTCTATATGTAAAATCTTGTCATCTGCACACAGATAATTTTATTTCTTCTTTTCTGATTTGGATGAATTTTATTTCTTTTACTTACCTAGCTCTGGCTAGGACTTCCAATATTATGTTGAATTAAAAAGTACTAAGAGTGGGCATCCTTGTCTTCCTAATGATGTTAGAAGAAAAGCTTTCAGATTTTCATGAATGGGTCTCATGTTAGCTGTTAGCTTGTCATATATTGCCTTTATTATGTGGAGGTATATTTCTTCTATACCTAATTTGTTGAGGTTTTTATCATGAAAAAAATGTTGAATTTTGTCAAGTGCTTTTTATATTTATCTTTTTATAGTGAGATAATCATGTGATCTTTATCTTTCATTCTGCTAAGGTGGTATATCACACTGACTGATTTGCATATATGGAAACCATCCTTCATCCCAGGGATAAATCCCACTTGATCATGGTGTTTGATTCTTTTAATGTCTGTTGAATTATTTGCTAGCACTGTGTTGAGGATTTTCGCATGTTATGTGCATGAGGAATAATAGCCTGTGATTTTCTTTTCTTATTGTATCCTGCATAGCTTTGGTATCAGGGTAATGTTGGCTTCATAAAGGGGAGTTTGGAAGTGTTCCATCCTCTTCAATTTGGGGGAAGAATTTGAAAAGGATAGGTATTAATTTTCTTTTTATTGTTTGGTAGACCAGTGAAGACATCTCATTCTGGGATTTTCTTTACCGGGAATCTTCATTAATGATCTAATCTCCATACAGGTCAGTTCAGGTATTCTATTTCTTCATGAATCAGTCTTAGTAGGTTGCATGTTTCTAAGAATTGATCCATTTCTTCTAGATTATCCAATCCGTTGGCCTAGCATTGTTAATAGTAGACTCTCATGATCATTTGTATTTGCAGTATCAGGCATAATGTTTATGCTTTCATTTATGAACTTTATTTTTAGAGAGAGAGAAAGAGAAGGAGGGTAGTAAAGGGAAAGAATCATAAGCAGGCTCTGAGCTGAGTGCAGAACTCAATCTCATGACCCTGAGATCATGATGTGAGCCAAAATCAAGAGCTGGACACTTAACCAACTGAGCCGCCCAGGTGCCCCCTTTTTTATTAATTTCGAGATTTTATTTCCCTTTTGATTTCTTCTTGAACCCATTGATTGTTCAAGGGTACACCGTTTAATTTTCATAGGTCTGTGCATCTTCCAGCTTTTGTCCTGTCATTGACACCACCGTGGTTAAAAAAGACCTACGATTATAATTTTAATCTTCCATTTGTTAGGACTCCTTTTCTGCCTTACGTGCTATCTACCCCAAAGAGTATTCCATATGAGCTTGAGAAGAATGTGTATTCTGCTACTGTTGGATGAAATGGGCTACACATTTCTGACAGTGCCCGTACCAGTGTGAAAAGTAGTACAAGTTTATTACTTCCTTACTGATGACCTGTCCAGATGTTCTGTCCATTGGTGAAAGTGAGGTACCAAAGTCTCTATTATTATTGCACTGCTATCTGTTTCTGTACCCAGATCTATAATATGTGCTCGATATATTCAGTGCTCTGATGTTGGGTGCATATGTATTTACAATTATTATATCTTCTTGATAAACTGACCCTTTTATCATTACATAAATTCTTTGTCCCTTGTTAGAGTTTTTTACTTAAAGTCTATTCTGTCTGATAACAGTATAGCTATCCCCATTCTCTTTGGGTTTCCATTTGCATGGAATATTTTTTTTCTACCCCTTCACTCTGATCCTATGTGTGCCTTTAAAGCTGAAGTATTTCTCTTATTGGTGGCATAAATTTCGATCTTTTCTCCTTTTTTTAATCCATTCACCTGGTCTGTTTTTTGACTGGAGAATTTAGTTCACCTACATTTCAAATAATTACTAAGTGCGGATTTACTAATGCCATCCTGTTAATTGCTTCCTGTTTTTTTGTGGCTTCTTTGTTCCTTTCTTACTCTCTAAATGTCTTCCTTTCTGATATCCTTTGTTTGTCTATCAGAGGTTTTTGTCTTGTGGTTATCATGAGAGATAACAGTCTTTTAAGTTGATAACAACTTTGATTGCATATGAACTCTTCCCTCTTTCACTCCTTCTACAACATGTCTTTAATGTTACATCTTTTTATATTCTATATCCATTAACAAATTTTTGTAGTTATAGTTTTAAAAAAAATACTTATCTTTTAACTTTTATATTAAAGTTAAATGATTTACATACCACTATTACATTAGAAAATTCTGAATTTCATTATATACTCATTTTTTATATTACTATTTAGCATCCTTTCATTTCAACTTGAAGGACTCCCTTTAACATTTCTTGTAAGGCAGATCTAGTGGTGATGCATTTATCTGGGAAAGTCTTTATTTTTCTTCATTTCTAAAGACAGAGTGTTACAAGGTAAAGTATTCTCAGTTGGCAGTTTTTTTTTGTTTTTGTTTTTCTTTCAGCACTCCAAATATATCCTGCTCTCTTTTGGCCTATAGGGTTTCTGATGAAACATTCGCTGATAGCTTTATGGGGGTTCCCTTCTATCAGATGAGTTTCTTTTCTACTGCTTTCAAAATTCTTTGGTTTTTGACAGTTTTATTATAACGTATCTCATTAAGTCCTCTCTGAGTTGAATTTGTAGACTTTCGAGTTTCACGCAGCCAGATCTGCCTATATCGCCCCTGATTTGGGAAGTTTTCAGCCACCATTCCTTTAAATAAACTTTCTGCCTTTTCTCTCTCCTTCTCTGGGACTCCTAAAATGTAAATAGTTACACTTGATGGTGCCCCATAATGCACACAGGCTTTCTTTACTTGTTTTATTTATTTTCTTTTTTCTCTGTTGACTGCATGATTTCAAATGATCTGTTTCTGAGTTCGTGGATTCTTTCTTCTTTGATCAAGTCTTCTACTGATTCCTGCATTTTCATTTCTTGTATTCTTCAGCTATAAATTTCTAGCAGCTTTTTAAACTTCTGTTTTATCCCTTTTTCGTTCATGTATTGTTTTCTTGATTTCTTTGAGTTGTCTGTGTTTTCTTAAGCTCACTGAACTTCCCTAAAACAATTATTTTGAATTCTTTGACAGACATTTTATAGATCTCTATTTTGGGGGGAGCAGTTATTAAGAAATTATGTTCCTTTGGCAATGTTTTATTTCCTTAATTTTTTTGTACTCCTTGAAGTGTTTGCATTGCTGTCTTCACTTCTGAAGGAGTTATCTCCTCCACTCTTTCCTGACTGGCTTTGGGAGACAGCTTTCTCACCTTGAGTCTGATGTGGAATTAGGAGGCTTTCTCTGACCTCTTCTGTAGATGTGCCTTCTCCACATTTTTTGTTCCCTCCTGGAGGGCATTCTTAAGATTATATGCTTTGTCTCAATTCCACAAACCCAGATCAGGTGCTGAGGGTCACCCATTTGTTTTCTCTAGGGTGGTACCTTGCAATACTCAAGTTTGTGAGCCTTTTCCCAATTGCGCAGTTACGCGGGTTTTTTGCACTTGTTTGCTAGCCATTTGCAAAGGCTCAGTCTCACCATCTATAGGAGCACACGCTAAAATCAGGCCAGTGTGGGTGAGTGGGGTGGGTCTGCACAAGGTATATAAAGTGTTGAGGCTGACTGTGAGCCAGCTGTGAGGATCTGAGGGTGAGGAGTCCACAGTGGCCTGTGGGCAGCCTTCCTGTTGGGTATCTATGAAGAGATTCGTAACAACCCTTTGGAGTTTGAGCCCTGGTTTATGTGCTCCCACAGCGTCTCCCAACCCCACTCTAGTAATGTAGGTGACAAGAGACAGAAGTGGGCTTCTTGGGCGATGTCCTGCTTGGCTGGAAAAGCCAGGTACTCACTCAGACTCCTGTGGGTACAACTGCAGGCTGTAGGGATCTCTCCTGGCACTGACCTTGATGGAGAGGTGATGCAAGCTAAGTGAAAACATTCCTCTTATTTGGATCAATGCATCTATTCTTAAGTTTTGGTTTGGGTTTTTTTTGGCCCCAATGATGTGCTGGAACTTCTCTGATGGACTTCCAGACTCCTACAATGGAACTCTTGTCTGTGAAGGACTACCAAAATCAATGTCCTATGAGGGAATGACAGTAGAGAACTCCCTTTGTACCATCTTGCAGACATCAAGTTAAAGTATTTTGGATTTAGAGCCCATACGCTTAATAATACTACAATGCTAGGCTATGTCAGATGAATGAATCTAAGAGTAACACCATGTAAACACCACAGGATAAACTTAAACAACAAATGTGACTCCCAGAAACAACAAAGTAGTTCACCAACCACAAACCCTTGTAGTTTACAAAAATGGCAATGCCAAGTCTAGGAAGCAACTACTGTGCCTTATGATTTAAGATTTTTGCCTAAAGTTCAAGTCAGCTTCTCCATTATCTTTTCATTGTAGTATGACCTGACAAATTATAGAAATGTATTTGAAAACATCTTTCCTGAGAAACGAATGAAGCAAGAGAACAAAAACATCAGCACAATGTCCTCATCTGCTTTTGCACAACTGCTACTGGTAACCTGCCACTATCATTACACACCTACAAATTTAATAAATCCACTTTCCGCCACTGTAAAGAGCCTTACACACAGCTGGTAAGATCACAAGCAGTAAATCTATCCCAATTCTTCTCCACATTTCACTAGCAAATAAGTCCTGGAAATTCTACCTCCCAATTTCAAATAAATGAAATTATGTATTCCAAACAAATCTCAATTTAAACCACCATCTAGCTCTCACTTGGATTTCTCAAATAGCCTTCGATTGCTCTGGTCTCCTACAATGCATTCACTGATTTGTTCATTCATTCAACAACTATTAATGACCATATATTCTAAACTGCTTTGGGCACTAGGATAAAATAATGAACAAAATGGACAAAATCATTGCCTTAATGGAGCTTCCCTTTGCAACCCAGCAACCTGTCATTTTCCTAAATAAAAGTATTGTCACTCCCTGCTTAAAACTTGCCAATGGTATTTCATTACACAGAAATAAAATCCAAACTCCTTACCATCATCTACAAAGTAAGGCATGGATGATTTGGCCCCAGTAACCTTACTTTACTTGCACCCTTATGTCCTACACTCCAGACTTGTCTTTTCTGGTCCCTTGGCCTCAGGGCCTTTGTATTTGTACTCTTTTGCTCATATACACTTTTCCCAAATCTCTTCATGATGGTCTGCTTCTTATCATTCAGATCTCAGTTCAAATCACAGAGCCTTACACTGGCCTGCCCTGACTATCATGGCTGAAGCAGAAGCCCCCACTCACTCTTCTAACATGGTCTTATTTTTCTTCTTCAAAACCCTTATCAGTATCTGAAATCAGTTTCTTTGTTCATATGTGTACTATCTATTCTGACCCACCAGACCTTAAGTTTTATAAGTTCTAGGACATAATTTCCTTCATACTGTAGCCGCATCCCACTGCCGAAGCCAGTGTCTGGCATAGTAGGTGTTGAATAAATACTTCTGCATTGACAACATTATTCTTTGCCATTGTACTTTCGTTTCTTCCCCATAACCATTTCCATTCAGTCTTCTCCCTCCCTCCTTGGTACTGCCTATCTCAGTCCTCAACAGGGAACTGAAGAATAGGAAATCAAGACTTCAAAACACAATTAATGCTATTCATATGAAAGTTCAGTTACTTTGTGGTTGAAGAGGCTTTTGGTTAATGCTTAAGAAGGTACCAACTACTGCATTTCTCCATAAATCATAACATCATAAAAAGTTTTCAGATATGGTACCTCGCACTGTGCCTATCACACAGCAGGCATTCAATAACTATTTTCTAAATGGATATCTTCTTCCACCTTTTTAGAAGCTTTTTACTATCAACACCATCTTTCACACATATACCTATAAATAAACATGTTCTAGTTTCTCACATCTTAAAAACACCACCAAAAAAATTCATAGAAACTTCTCTTAGTTTCATATAAGACCCCAGCCAAGCTCTGTAGAAGTCCAATTTCTTAAAAGCCTTGTCTTTTACTATCTCCATTTTTCCTCATCCCATCTTATTCAATTTTGCTCCCTTTCCATCAAGCCATCAAGCAAGCTCTTAAAAAGTTCACCAATGACCATTCACCATGCAGAACCATCACTGAGAGTATGTTCTGTCATTGCCAGCTCCTCAATTTATTGGGAATGTGACTTATCTAGGCTAGTCACCTAATCTTCCTGAGCTGCTAAAGTGGATGATAAATCTATCTTCCTACTGGGTTCTATGGATGAATTAATGAATAGAATAGGTAAAACAAATAAGCTTAACATGCTGGCTGCTATTATTATTAAGTGATTATTTTCCATCTTTGCTACCTTTGGCCTTAGGCCCTTGATCTTCCCCTTTCACACTATATTCTTTCCATAAGCAATCCTGTTCCAATTAATATCACAATGATGACTCACAAATTCGTATTTCAAATTCAGATGTCTCTTCAGTACTTCAGAGCCATATATTCAAACACCTCCTTAACATGTCCCCTTGGCCATATTAAAGACAACTCTTAACTTCATAAGTCTAAGATGGCACTCATAATCTGCCCCCTTGGACATGTCATCCCTCACTCTTCATCTCCAGCAAAACACCAATTGTGAAAGCCAGATATAGGATACACTCTGTAACATCCTTAGAAATTCTCTCATCTCTTTCCAATTCTATCTTCTCTACAAACATAACCCCAATTTAAAATGCAGAATGTCTCTCTTGAAAAAAACCTCCTAACCGGTTTACACCCTCCAAACGATTCTCAAAACATCAACTCTGAGGCCTTCTAATCATTCAAAATACTATGGGTTAGTTAAAAGTACACTGTAGTTATACCTCCTATACTGACTTATATATAGAATTAAACAGACCTGAGATGATTCTGACCATTAAATGAATCTCTCTACAGGCCTAAAATTATTTTCTAGCTACCTAAAGTTTGGTAAATTATTTAGCCTTTCCGAGCTTCAATTTCTATAGCTGCAGAATGGAAGCAATAGTACTTGACTTCCTATACTGTTGTCAAGAGTACCTTAATAATGGGAATAAAAAGCTTAAAAGCTTAATTCAGTGCTTGCTACTGCGAACTAAATAAATGTTAGCTAGTAAACCAAGCTGAGTGTAATGTTCCCACTGCCTGAGTTCTGGTCCTCATCTCTTGCACAGCCTATTTTAACATACCCCAACTGGTCTCAACCACAGCCCAAAGCATATTGTAGGCTTTAAGAAAAGTCAGGTAAATCTGGTCTTCTTTAGTACTTTAGGATTAAACTAAAGATCACGTTCAAACTTCTTTGAGTTTGGCATATGATCCAGCCCGTTTACCTTCCTCATTTCTTCCACAGTCATTTCCCCCAATGTGCATCGGATTCAGACCTATCAGCATACTTGAATTTACTATAGTACCACCTCTATTGGGCCAGCTCCTTTCAACTTGGGTTTTTTTCTGTCTGCAATGCTTATGTCTGCACTAATTATCAAATTACTAGTTATCTGGAATTTACAGAAGAGGAAAACTGCAGCTCAAAGAAGTGAAATGACTGGCCAGGATCACATAGGTGGGTGACTAGACAAGACATCAAGGCAGGTGGTTCCCTTTATTTATTTATTTATTTATTTTTAGAAATTTATTTATTCATTTGAGAGACAGAAAGAGAGCACTAACGCACACAAGCAGGGGGAGTGGCAGACAGAGGGAGAGAGAGCAGCAGACTCCCCATTGAGCAGGGAGCCCTATACAGAGCTCAGGGTGGTGCTGCCTCTCAGGACCCTGGGATCATGACCTGAGCTGAAAGAAGCCATTTAACTGACTAAGCCACCCAGGTACCCCTCAAGGCAAGTGTTCTAGCACGATATTAGCACTTTTCAGACTTTTCCAATGAGCACTCCTGCTGAGAGAAGAGTTTAACTCCCATCCTAGAGGTCAAGAAAGGCCTACACCCAAGACTCTGAAGAGCAAAATGAATCATTTTCAAAGTCAAAAACTTTAAATAAGTTGAGGATATAGAGGCTCTCACAGTTAGAGCTCCCCATGTGCTAAATTGAATACAAATCCAAGTCTGTCTGTTCTGTGGCTATAAATTCATTCCACAAACCTATCGTCAGCCTTCATTTTCATCACTATTCAGAAGGATGTAATTAAAGACAGTATCATACAAATGGGTAAAGTTACTATTACTTTCTTAAAATAAAATCAAGCATAGCCAGAGTGTTTAGGAAGAGGAGAAAGAAGACTGCCCTGAGGACTCTTATATCCCTAATGTAAGAAAGGCTGAAGACAAAAGGAAATCCAGGGATCCTAGGCCAAAGCTGAGTTTTCTTAGGATAATACACTTCTACAGAGTAGGGCTTCTCAACCAGGGCACCAACTGAAAACTTAGGCCAGATCATTCTTTGCTATGGAGAGCTGTCACGTGCATTGTGGGCCAGTTAACCATCTACCTACTAGATGTCAATAGCATTCCACCCCAATTTGTGAAAAACAATCTCTAGACTTTGCCAAATGTCTCTCAAGGATAAACCACATCCATTTGAGTACTCTAGAGTGTACTCAGATATACACCTGGTATAACCTTGTTCTGAGAAGTAAACATCAGAAGAATTCAAGACTCTGATTCTTGATTCTAGACAGGAAAATCATGAGAGAAAATAAGACACCTCTCCCTATTTGCACAGGACACCAGGATAAAAGAAGAAAGTATTTGTGGCTTCTCAATGCTAATTTGCCATAAGAAAGTAAACTGAGTGGGATTTGACTTAAATTCCTTATCAAAAAAATCCAGGTGAGGCTTCAAAAACAACGAGACATTTAAGACTGTATTCTGGGTGCTGCAGGAGAGGAAAGAAAAGAATCCAGGGCTGAGTTTCTACTTAGATGACAGTATTTGGTCTCTAGTTTAACAACATAGTGATAAAAGGAAGCAGCTCAACATGACACTACCCTACTTTGATACTGTATAAATGAACATAATCTCCTTTACCCCAGCGAAAGTCCAACACTAAAAATATACATGTGAACATTCAGTCACAAGAAAACAAAAAGTTATTTTACATAAAGGCAGAGCCTTCAACATCTGCAATTCTGAAAGCCTAGCTTTTATGTTTAATAAAATGCAGCTCACTACCCTTGGCAGCTATTCCCATAGCATTTGCTAATAAGTGAGAAAACAAAGCAGGATCCTGTGGAAGTTAACCAAAGCAAAAGGTTTGTAGGGGTGGGGAGTTCACATGTGAACACACACACACATACTTCCACGTTTTTGGTATTTAAGACTATTTTGTCTTTATCCTTAAAAAAAGAAATTCAACTCTACTTCGCATATTTTATTATTATTGCTTTTAATCTTCCACAATTTGATGTTTTCCCAGGAAATTTACCATAAATTTTAAGTAGCCTCCTAAAGATCTAGCTAAAATGAAGAATTAGAGAGTTCACATAAACTACAGTGTCATGAGCCTCAGATTTCCTATCTGTAAACTGGCATAAATAAAATTTACTTCTTAAAAGTTGCTGTGGCGAGGGCACCTTGGTGGCTGTTAAGCAGCTGCCTTCAGCCCAGGTCATGATCCCAGGATCCGAGGATAGAGTTCCACATAGGGCTCCCTGCTCTGTGGGAGGCCTGCCGTTCCCCATGCTTGTGCTTGCTCTCTCTCTCCCTTGTTCTCCCTGTGTCAAATAAAAAAGTAAAATCTTTAAAAAAATAAAAAATAAAAAAGTTGCTGTGGCGATCAAATGAAGTCCTGTGTGGCCACTATCTGGGGGCCAAAAATACACTCAAGAAATGGATACCATTTCTACTGCTGTAACTATTCTACATCAACTTCTCCGAAACTCCTGTTTCTTCCACAAACTCTGAAGAGAAGAACACGTTTTGGAGAAAGAATATATTTTAGAAGCACATCTTACATATGAAAAGACAAGGTAAGTATTTGTGTTGATAAAGATTTGTAATGATAAAGTAGGCTAGGGCAAAGAAAAATAAATGGTGTTTTTTTTGAGAATTCTCCCGTCAAATACACCTGACCGCCAGCAGCTCTGCCAGAAGCCAATGTTCCTTCCCCTGCAAAAAAATTTTTAAGGAAAAAAAAAAAAGAAAAAATGACAGAAAGAGGACAAAGGAGAAACAAAGCAATAATATGACAGACCAGAGGAAGGGTTACACAAGATAAGTAAATTCTACAATGACAATATTCTCCTAACTCTTCCAAGAACAACAGTAAAAGGTCAGATGCCTTCCAAAGAAGCTGGGGTTTAGATTTCACTGTTTATCTAATTAATAGAATACCAGTGGAAACAATTTTTCTTCCCAGTAGCCAAAATCTACTATTAGGTGAGTTAAGACATACACTTACAAAGCATTGCTACGCTATGCCAAGTTCTTCCTCCAGAATTATGTTTTTTAAAATTTTATTCATTCAACAGCAGCTCCACTAAAATGGATTTTAGAAGTATTAGTAACAAAATTCAAAATTCTGAATTTACCTAAGAAAATGTCAATTCCTTCCCCCAGAAATCTATCCAAATAAAATGCAAAGTTTCTTCAATTCTCTTTATCTGGAGATAATAACCGGGTAGACAGCTGAAATGAAGTTGCTGGGAAACATACTTACAAACACCCTTTTAAAGAGCCCCCAGAGTACATGCCATTAAGAGATCACTCCACAGCTGAAGTATATCATAAGCATACTCCCAACAAATGCCCTGCGCATTAACAGCTCTGCAACAAGACTTCTACGGTTTTTAGCCCTCAATTAGCTCCTGGTAGGTCCAGCAAAAACATGTACTCTATAGTCCGAACCCTTTCAACAATTACATCAAGGAAGGCTTACACGGCCATGGGGTAGAATTCTAGTCCAACCTCCTTCATTTTAGAAAAGGGCCTGCAGTGAGGAATGAAGTTAACTTTCACAGCCTTTTGATATCAAGGCCCACCCAGAACTGAGAGCTCCAGCTTCCAGGTACAAAGCCCGTACACATACCCCGGGAGGGGCCAAGAAGGGTAAGGCCTCTGAGTCAGACTACCTGCAACCTCACCCATCTCACCTGCCAACTGTTTGTACGACCTTGAGCACCTACACTTCGCGTCTCAATTTCCACGTCTGCAAAATGAGAGTCAGGACCCCACGCCCTGGGGCCGTCGGAGGAGTCAAGGCGCCGGGAAGCGCTCCGAGGCTCCCCGGCTCCCGGACCTGGGTAGGCGCCGCCGCCCATCCGCTCCCAGCGCGCCAGGCACTCGTGGCACCCACCTGCACGTTAGGGAAGGCGGTCTTAAGCAGGTAGAACATCTTGCGGTTGGACAGCACGTCCCCGCTGGTCATCTTGTCCTCGGCTCCTTCGCGCGTCTTCCCCTTGGACTTCTCGTGGAGGACGTTGCTCTCGCGGACGCGCCTCACCTCGTCGCCGCCGCGAACAGCGGCCAACACCGACACGGCCAGCATCTCGCGGAGGTCCACCGTGCCCCCATCGGCCGCGGCCGCGGGCCCCGCCGCCCCGCCGCCGCCCGGCTCGCCGCCCAGGCCGAAGAGGCTGATGCGGCCGGCCAAAAAGCCCGAGTACAGATGGTAGAGTACGCCGAGCCCCAGCAGGCAGAACACGGCCACCCCCAGCGGGGACAGGCGGATGCCCATAGGGGCCATGGCGCGGGAGGCCGGCGCTCGGGGCGGCGGCCCTCACAGGCCTCCCGGCGCCCGCCGCCGCCGCCGCGCTCCCGGGCCGGGCGCCGCGCTTCCTACACCGGCTTCCGCTCGCCGGCGCGCGCGCGCCCCATCGCTCCCTTCCGGGAAAGGCCGAGCCGCGCCGAAAAGCCCACTGTTGACGTGCCGCGCGCCCAACTGTCCCGGGCAGCGCGGTCCCGGGTCCTCAGCCGGGCAGCGGGTCTCACTTCCACGTTAGCCAACGGCTGCGAGGTGAAAGGGGAGCGTGGGTGTGTATCCGGGTTACGCGAGGGGGCGGGGTGGGGCGGGGCAATATAGGCTCCGCCCTATGGGCGGGGTGACCCTGGGGGTGGGACGGTGGTCTACCAGCTCTGGGAGCCGCTGGATTGCTCCTCGTCCTTTAGTCCGGATGGAGGAATGTTTGAGTTTTCGAATCGTTCTTGCGTGTGACGGAACAATTTTCCATGGAGGGAAGGTGCTGAGTGCCTTGCGCAAATTTAAATTAAATCTCTCTTCGAATGAAGATGTATGGCTGACATGAGGTCTAGTCTTTAGTTTTAGAGTTCCCATCGCTCTCAGATTATTGGCGAACGGAGGAAATTACAAGCCATTTTCAGAGAGATCGGTATGCTTTTTTTCTCTGGCGCTCATGGAGACAGACCTGTAGCTTTAAATCGCTTCTCTGCCCTGGGAGAGGTGGGCAGTGACCAAGACTGGAGAATTTTACTTGGCTCTTTAGTGTATTGGTCTCTCTGTGGTTATCTAAACGTGTGTGCATTTACAACTGTATGTTTATATAGATTTTTCCCTATACCTCAATCTGCAAGAATAAACCATCCTTTATGCGGCTGAAAAACATGGCTTGATTCTGGACTTACGTGTGAAAGAAAATGCCTGGGGCTTCTCTTCTTTCCAGGGATACTTTATGCGTACCTTTCTTCCAGAGGTCCAGATGGAAGAGGAAAGGTCTGAGAAAGCCCACTTGATGTAAAGATTATTACAGGATGGTCAGTCAATCTAGAATATGTAATCTTTGAGTCAATATAGGCCTTCCAAATGTATTTGGAGAAGCCTTTAACAGATGTAACTGCCTTGTATGCCACTTACCTTAGCAGTCATAGTTAATACTAAATTTTAATAAGTATTATAATAAGCATTAATAAATTCCTCTTCCATCTCATAAATGAATATTAGGATGTGCAGTATCACTCTCAGGTATTAGAACAGTTATATAAAATCAACTTAAAATGCAGCCTATTTTATAGTTCATAGGCAAAAGTCATTGGTTTTAAGTGGGCTTTAATAAACATTAATGACCTTAAAAACTGGAAATATACGAAATGGATTCTGAACATCCTTTGTTAAGCAAGTCCTTAGAGACAGGCTGACCTTCACCACTTCTCAGAGTTAGAACATCTGTAGAATTTGCATATGGTTATATAGATACAATAAACAAAGACTTTTGATTGCTTGGTTTCCCTGGCAGCAGTCTGTAACCAGCTTAAAAATAATCACAGCACAGAATCAAGCACAAATAAAAATCAATGAAAGAACAGTCTCTGGAGTTTTGACAGCACCAGATCTTAAGGAACTGGCACTGTTTTTGTCAGCTTTTGGGAACAAATTCACAATTAAGCAAAGCTGCTTTCAAAAGAAATTTGAAAGTGAAGGTCACAGGGTAATTATGGCTACCAAATCCAGAGATAAAGATCAGGGTTGAAGTAGACTTAAAAGTTCGACAGAACCACCTCAAACTATACTTACTATGAGATCAGCAAAAGATACGGGTTGGGGAGTAGTGAAAATATTCAAAGCATCATTAGATGATGCTTTTTTGGATAAGGTTTGTAAAAATAAACTGAATAATATTTTCCAAGGATATTAAAGAGAATTGTTGGCCCCATTCACTGTGACATTATACAAAGCACCAGTGAGACACCCAGAGGGATACTGAGAGCTCTGGCAATTTATGCTGCAGGGAAAGGATTAAAGAATCGAAGGAGAAAATGCCCTGAAACAAAGAGTGAGTTTAAAGATCACAGTTCCGATAAATAAATAAATATCATAGTTCCAAAAGGGGCTCTAGTATGCAGGTGACCACAAGGAATAGGTAATAGATACTGATAAAATATAGCATGTGATCATTAAGAGAAACTGTGTGATGAGAAAATGCAATTAATTACATGTGGGACAGTGATGTTGTCTTAGAAACTTCACAGGAATTTGATTGCAAGAAACTTGCTTTCTCAGTAGCAAGTGGTCAGAGGCTCTAAAGAATGCTTCACTGGGTAGCCTGGGTGGTGCAGTTGGTTAAGCATCTGACTTGGTTTTGGCTCAGGTCATGCCCTCAGGGTCATGATATCAAGCCCAGCCCTGTGTCCCACTCCATGCTTAGTACTGAATCCGCTTGAGATTCTCTCTCCCTCTGCCCCTCCTGCTCTCTCTCTTTCAAAAAACAAACAAAAAAGAATGCTACATACCAGTGAAAATTATATGCGAGTAAATGTAAACTAAAAGGTTTGTGAACTGAGGCAAACTGGACTTTCAAAAATAACTTTTTTTCTAAGTTGAAGAAGATGAGGACTGCCTATATTCTGTATAAATACCAATAGCAACAAGAGTTGACACACAATGGAAACTTCCTTAACAACTTACCCCTTCCCTGGCTTGGCAGACCCTGCTTGCTCCCATCTGCGTGTTTATACACAGTAAATGCCACCTTTTGGAGCACTGCTTTCTCCTACCCCCACTATTAGAGCTTTAAATACTTCTTAAGGGTTAATTTTGTTTATTTCAACCTCATTTTTCCATTGTGGTTACTATCAAAAATACATACAAGTTAAATGTTATTAAAACAGTAAAATATGAGTATAAATCTAAAGCTGAAAGCTTTGAATGACTTGATATGGGTGAGTCATTAAAAACAAAAATTACTATCAAATTAAGTGTTGGAACAAAAACTGTATCCGAGGGACGCCTGGGTGGCTCAGTTGGTTAAGCAGCTGCCTTCGGCTCAGGTCATGATCCCAGCGTCCTGGGATCGAGTCCCACATCGGGCTCCTTGCTCATCGGGGAGCTTGCTTCTCCCTCTGCCTCTGCCTGCCATTCTGTCTGCCTGTGCTTGCTCTCTCTCCCTCTCTCTCTCTGACAAATAAATAAATAAAATCTTTTAAAAAAAAAAAACTGTATCCGATTGTAAAGAAAAAGAATCATAAAAGCTCAAACCAATGCTGAAGTCAGATTGCTTTGACTTTAAGGAAACCAGGCTGGTCATCTTAGGTAACGCATTACCCATGTGGTTGAAAGTGCAACTAATGAATATACTGAAAGAAAACCCTTTGTCTTGTATAAAAAGATAGACAAATGATTATATATTCAGATATTTACATCTACAACCCACTCCTTTCTTGATTATATTAGACAAAGAACCGCCCCTTAAAGTCTGGATATTGCTACCTTCCTACAAATACCACCTTTCTTTATGCTCTCCATTATGTATGAAATAAATAATATCCATGTATAGAACATTATTGAGATCTTAAATGATGAGGATATTTTGACTTGTCCGAATGACTCCTGGGCCCAGAATTTATCTTGGAGAAATGGATGTGTGTGTGAAATCTCTGCCAGCTAGTTTTCTTCTTTGGTTCTTCTTTGGAAAGAGCATTTAATGGGGACAATGAAATTAATTAAGTGTTCAGGCTAGATGAACCTTACGGAAAAGTGGTTTTATTACTTTTCTGAGAAAGCAAGAACTGATGGCATTTCTTCATGTTTAAAATATTCCAAGAAGAATATTATTTGCATATTCTTGCTTTAAACAAGTTGAGCCTATAAAAACAATAATTCTGTTTTGTAATAGACCGAGTGATATGGTGCTTGGTTCTGCCATTAAAGTTCTCTCTATAGCAGATCATATAATTCTTGGGATAATGGCTTTCACATGTTAAGATTTCATATGCCTATTTCTAAAACATGATCTACATCCATTCTTAAAATTGATTTTCCCAAAGATTTAGAAATACTCCACTTAAATAGGTAACTTTTTCAATTGATATAAAATAATGTGTTAGCACTGTAACCTTCTACTATGGCTCTGATCTTAGCAATAATAACAGCAAATACTTATTTTAAATAGAGGCAATGCGGTAGGTATGTAAAATAGAAAATTGCATATAATTTCTACCCTTCGAAATTGTGATCACTCTAATCCACATGATCCACATGAAGTCAGGTAGATATTTTACATATCTTTCTATCCTCTGACTTTTTGCATATATGAACTCAGATATTTATGAAAGTGGACTTTTAAAAACTAGTTTTAATGAAATTTTGTCTATTGTGTAAAGTATTCTTAAAAATCTTGAATTTAACAAATACATTGAGGACCCAACATTCCTTTTGTCTGTCCAGAACTTTCATTTCATAGGCATACAAGTCAGAAAAAATATTTGCTTTGGAGCTGTTAAGATGTCAAGTATTTGTTAATTTTTGTGTGTGCTCCTTATTAAATCCAATGCCTAGCAAAGCATCAATTTAGTTAGTAATATAAACTTTCCCACACTATATTTTATTCTCTGAATGGTCCAAATTCATACTACATATTTTCTCTGCTATCTACCTGTGACCAGAGGTAAAATTTATCTTCTTAAAACTCCATTTAGTTAAAAAAAAAAAATCCCACAATATAGTATCTAAAATTTCCTAGTCTCCAAAAATAGCAGTTGAGTATGTTTATTAATCACGATCAGACTATGTTATTTATGGCATTGTGTTTATGATTTATATTACAGAATAACCCCTATAATACATGTTGCTATTGCACAATCCTGGGTAAAATGCAAGCCAAGTCATGTCACCCAGAATGTAAGAACTCAGTGTATTTAATAATATCTTAGCCAATGTATCTCAAATGTATTGTCAACGAGAAAAGGTGAAAAAAATATTTTTAAAGGAAAGTTGCCCTAACACTGTTTGCCCTACTACATGAAATATTCTTCTGTGTGTTTAAACCCTCTGAATTTATTTCATGATTCTATTAATGACTCACTGTTTGTTGACAGTTCTGTGAGTCTCTATTTCTCTTTGTCTTTCCAGCACAGGCACTGACTCCCTTTTGAAGAATGCTATCCTTTCAAGGCTGTTTGTTGTACAAGCAGCCTTGAAAGACAGAGATAGTGTCTTCCTCCAGAGAAAAAGACAAGTTTGTTTCCTGCACATTGAAATAAAGATAATGGGAGGCAGGCTTACTGTTTCAAGGTTCCTAAGATCAGAGTTCGGCTCCTCTGGACCCTCTTAGTGTCACTCAGTGAGAAGTGAGGTCTGAGAAACAGCGGCCAATGCTGATTCTGAATGCCTCAATTGCCTTGTCTCTGAGCCAGGAGTCTCATGTCTTCTGCCAGCATCCATGAAACTTGTATGCTAACAGGTTAGCTGCAGGTAGGGTAAAGTCTCAAACAATGTTCCCACATTATCAATTTAGCCACAAGGCCAATTTTGCCAATTTATTTCTACACCTTAGTCCCAAAGCAAATAGAAAATGTATTTTTCTGCAGCATCAACTTACTAATACTGCATTATGCTACAAAGTGTCTTCCAGAAGCACCTCCTCTTTTAGCAGAATGAAATCTCTTACTTCTCTCTCTTCACCCAGGAGCCTCACTTAGACAGAGCTTCCTGCTAATCCTTGGGATTTCCATAGTTAGCAGAGATGAGACACACCCAGATTGCTCTAGATGAGAAGCATTCC
Organism: Enhydra lutris kenyoni; assembly: GCF_002288905.1. Lineage (NCBI taxonomy): Eukaryota > Metazoa > Chordata > Mammalia > Carnivora > Mustelidae > Enhydra > Enhydra lutris. The sequence goes on along the minus strand of NW_019154125.1, from coordinate 9,206,965 downwards.
TGTAAGACTATCTGTAGTAATGAGGAACCCCAGGAACATTCTCAACAACTTAGATTCATTCTGTGTCTCATTGCTTCTACAACCAAAATATTCCACAGATCATGAAGTGCTTCAAGGTTGACTCATAGTCATGAAGAATGCAAAACAGCTCTAGTAACCCATGTTTCTTCCATGCATCGTGTTTATGCCAGCAAGAAAAGCTCAGTTTAAGTCACTCATGCTGGCAGTGTTCCACATCAAGTTACTTGTCATGTGGTACTTCCCACATACATCTCGCTGGGTGCCTTTGGCTCTGGACCAATCATTTCATCCAGGATAAGCAGGGTTACTTTCGTTGCGTATCCACACATATAGCAAAAGCCATAGCCACTTGAAGAATAGCTTAATGTTGCTTTCCTTTGCAGAGGGCCATAGGCAGATATAGTCATCATTGGCCATCTATTAGTGCCTCAAGTAACATCTTAACATCCTTATGCCTCACTACAAAGTTACAAACACCTGCCAGGTAAACATCGAATCAGGAAAGTCTAGTGATTAAAACACTGGAGAGATCAGTTTGCTCCATCTCTTGTTTTTGTAGCTGAGTAAGCGGAGTTCCCCCAGAGCTAAGCTGGATGGGAACCCTGGTCTTCCACTTCCTATTCAACACAATTTCCACACAATGCCCACATATGGGCGACATATCCCTTCTTTGGAAGGCAGCAAGTGCATTAGCCCCTCAAATGCAGAGCCCTTGTTTCCAGGCTCTGCCCCAAGGACTGCTCCATGAAGTGGCATATTCTGTCTCTCTTTGTCCTTTTCTCTCTCTCTTTCCCTCTCAGTCCCTCCCTCCCTCTCTTTTCAGATTCAGTTGATTTGCATATAATCTGATTCGGATTGCATTTTTAATTTTTCTCCCTTCTTGCATGCTTCTGCATGATACCACTTAATTTTAAATAGTCTCCAGTTTCTACTTTGTGAATTGCTTATTACCACAAACAACCCAGAGAAACAAATTCTCAGGTTTTGTGCTCTTCATGATCTTCAAGCCAGGAGGCTTCCCTGGTGGAAGAATGGATGCCATGCTCTTTGCATGTGCTCCAGTAGCCAACAGCATTGCCTGCCATTGCCTGATCCCATCATCTCATCACTGCCCAATTAGTTGGTGGCTTCCCGTACTGAACTGTGAACTCCTGGTGGACAAGACCCATACCTCTTTCTGGGTTGGTATCCCAGCACTTGGAATACTTGATGCATGCCCAGCAAATGCTTTATAATGCATTTTGTTCCACCCACCACATTTACACCACCATTATTTATCCCTTCCAGAATTCCTTGCTTAGCTTTGTTCATTACTTCTTATCTCTTCCTATTCCCATAGGGCAATAGAATAAGGGAACAATCTCTCAGACACAAAATCTTACGAAAATCTAACCAAAAGATAATAGGAAGAGCAGTAGGAGGGAGAGTTTACTACATTGAATTTCAACTGTGCATTCCTTTGTCTTTAAGCTCAGATGCTCTCTTTCAGCCCCAGAAAGATGTCAATTTTAGGGCCATCTCTTTGGAAACATGGACGAAATTTATCTATGATATTCGTGGAGCAGGTCAACATAGACAATGAGTCCAGCTCTTAGCAAGTGGCAAAAGATGGACAGTTCTTAATAATTCTTGATTCTTCGAGATGCCAATTAGGAAATTACCAGCAAAATGGAATTTCTGTAAACTAAGAACAAGACGACTCAGGGGATATTTATGTGACCATGCTCTTTTTAGGCTGCTCACATCCCTCCTCATGTAGAAAGGGACAAAGTGTGCCAGGGTCAGGGCTAGAAGGAGGAGGTTGATGGCAAGAAAACTTGAGGCAACATCTGGGGGGATGGAAATATTGAATATTATTATTGTAGAGGTGGTTCCCTGACATTGGTCAAAATTCAGCAACTTGACAAATAATTAAAATTGGCATATATAAATTGTACATCAAAAAAATGATTTTTTAGAAAGAAGGAAGGACAAATCAAGTCAAGAAACAGATCCTGTATATGATAGTAATGTACCTCTTTGGAGACAAAATAGAATGAGGGGGAATTCAGCATTTCTGCCCTATCATGTTCCAACAAAATTGTCTTGATGTAATGTCTTAAGAGGATAAGAAATCTCTTCTATTCCTGTCTGGCACCATCTGCAAGCTCATTCTCCCCACCAAGTCGTGCAGGTAGAAATAAACACAGAATAGTCAAGGGAAAAAGTCCAGCCCTTCGGCTAGTCAGACTAGAATGCAGAGGACCGTGGAGGGGGCAAAGTGATATTTCTTTCCAATGGGCATGCAGCAGATGAATATAAATCATGAGGGTGAAGAAAGTTCCCTGTCTGGCTGGATTTGTGACTGAAGGTCCTTCAAAAATTGACGTGGATAAGAAAAACTAGGGCAGTATTTGAAAGTGATGTCGCATGTCTACATCAATCCCAGCAAGGCTCCAGCCAAATGGAAGGAGGAGACAAATGCCTGCTGAAGAATCTGGAAGGGGGCTCTGCTTACACCCTAATTAGAGCACTCGGGGCCAACTTCAGCTAAAGCTGTCATGTCCAAGACAGGGCTCCTGAGGCTGAGACTACAAAGGGAACAAAGATGCAAAAGCCTTTGCTTTCCCTTAATGATGGTGTATGCTTTATAACCACAGGTTATAAAGCTCTCTTTATCTCTCTGTCTCTCTTAGAAGCTGTCTCCCCTCCTTCTGGGCATCCTCCTTCCCTTCTGAGTCTTGCCAGTTCTCCGCCATTCTCTGAGCCCTTATCCCTCCTCAGACTCCTCCTAGCAGCTCAGTCTTTAAATTTCTTCTGTGCTCCTAATCTTTCCTGTTCCTCTTAGCACTGCAAGGCCTTCCTCATTATTTCTGCATAACATTTCTTGAGCTCTACCAACATGGTCTTGTCTCTCGTGCTTGAAGGAACACCGCCTGGCAACCAAAGGATCATTTCCCTCAAATTCTCATTCTCGACTTGCATTTCTCATATACTGCAAAGGCCATGCTTTGCTTACTTTCCTCAGATGCTGGGCACACATTGGCTCTCTTAGGCTATCTTTGGCTGAGGAAGGCCCCTCCCTGAGGACGAGGAATTCTGTGGCCTGTGGGCCCCTGGAGAGGCTAAGACAAGGAGGCATCCTGTATTTGCACACTTCAGGTTATCCTGCAGGGTGGGACAGGCTACCCTCTGGTTCCCCTCCTTGTGCCCTCTCCCTTCCCAAGACTCTTGCCTCTGGGCCACTTTTCTGTGATTGGTGAGGAAAATTCCATGACCATGGAGGGCATCACCTCCCTCCACACCCCTTCAAGCTGACCAGCCTAACCAGGCCATGCCCGCTGGCACAGGTCTGTTGTTGACTCAGTGTGTTGTGTTTTAAATGGACACCCTTTGTTTTACTTACTGGGATGATAGTTCTCAAAGCCTTGTAATTTAGTTTTTGTTTTTCTTTTTCTTTCTTTTTTTGTTTTTTTTTTTTAAGATTTTATTTATTTGACAAAGAGACCCAGAGCGAGAGAGGGAACAATTTCCCGGGTAGCTAGCAAAGACCTGGCCCAGCATGGTGGTTGATTGATTACAAGATGCCTGTGCCTGGAGGGAAAAAGAGAGGGAGGGGTGATTCCCAATTGCATCAACCCTATGCAACAGGAGGCTAGACGTAACTTTTCTCATGGTCTTGCTGGGTTTTTTTGTTTTTTTTAAAAGAATCTATTTATTTATTTGACAGACAGAGATTACAAGTAGGCAGAGAGGCAGTCAGAGAGAGGAGGAAGCAGGCTCCCTGCTGAACAGAGAGCCTGATGCAGGGCTCAATCCCAGGACCCTGGGACCATGACCCGAGCCGAAGGCGGAGGCTTTAACCCACTGAGCCACCTAGGTGCCCCTGGTCTTGCTGTTTTCATGGAGATTCAAAAGCTGAGAACAATGAAGAAAAGATACATTCTCAAGAGAGGTGCCTGCCCTCTCACCTCCCCAGAGCTATTGTCAGGACCCTCAAGGAACAGGGCCAATCCCTCCCTTCCACCACGACATAGATCGGGAGCATGATCAGAGAAGAAAGATAAGTGAGGATCCATTAAAGCTAGTTGCTCAATGCAGTTCTTACCTTGAGCGTGCCCCATCTCTGCCTCAGACAGAATGAGAGGGGTTTGGGTGGAACCGTTTAGAGGAAAAAAAATCCATGTGCCCTAGATTGTGAGGGCACACTGTCTACCAAGTAAAAGCCTCAATGTGTTTCAAACACATAGATTGACATGCATACTGTATTCTCTTTACATTTAAATACACTATATGGAGAAAAGAAGGAGAGAATAAAAGAATGGGAAATTGAAATGGGCAAGAAGGCGAGAGTTTGTCTCACAGTTGTGGGTTCAGCTGATGGCTTGAGTCTCACTATGCATTACAGTGATACAGGGTATCTCCCATCTTTCAAAAGTTCCTGTGAGGCCACTTCACTTTCATGTAAGACCTACTCCATTATTACTGTTTCTGCTAACCAAGGAAACCCGAAGGGGACTTTTGCTTTTACGAGAAAAGGCAAAAAGCGATACTAGCGTCCAGCATTTGTTTTGCATCTACTGAGCTTTTCTAGGGCCTTGTGCAACCAGAGCAGTGCGGCCAACCCCGCCAAGCTCGTTCCTCAGGGAACCACACTCAGCAGCTCAGAATCCAGCCACCATAGCTCTGAACTGTGTCTGTGAGCATCCATGCTTCCCTTCTATTTATTTTGTTCATCTGTTAGCAAGATGTTGTTGCGGAACCTGGACTGGATCCTGGCGGAAGAACCAAGCAGCACTCAGAGGCTTTGGAGGATTGGAGGTTTATTTAACAGCAGTGGACTCAGACGAGGTTGTTCTCCAAAGGTCTGAGACCTGAGCGCAAGCAGGGAGGTGGGGATTTATACCCTCTACTTCTACATACTTGGTACTTTTGGTGTGCGCAGAAAACGGGGTAGGAAAGAAAAACCCGAAAGGGCTTTGAGACAGGGACTGGAATTCCCTTGCTGGTTTGGTCAGCCATCTTAGAGCACAGTTTTTCCCAATCATTCCCCCCTTTGATGCCCTTTTAAACACCTAGTTTGGAGGGCATCATTTTCATCTATTACCATGGCCCTGCGAGACTAATATTTGGGCAGTGGCTCGCCTGGTAACAGGTTTTCTCTGAACTTAGCAATCCATCTTAAGGTTCCTAAGGCTGCCCAATAAGCAATAACAATAACAAGTGTCTGGGAGAAAGTCCAGTCAGAAGGGGCAGCAATGTAAAATTCATCTCTTGAGGTGAGGGTGTTGGTGTCATGCCTACAATAGCCAGGGACCACAGTGAACAGATGTCCATCAGTTGGTGGGGTCTCATTGAAGGTGGAGCTAGAGCAGGTCTGTAGGATCTGGTAGGGCTTCCCACTGGTGTGGTTCATCCAGCTGGTGAGATCCTTCTTTACTCTAGAGCGGTGGACCCATTCGGTGACACCTAAGACCCTGAGGGCAGTAGGGGGTGGTTAGAACAACAGTGTGGGGCACTGTCACTATGATTTGAGAAGGTCCTTTCTAAAGCTTCTCAGGAGGTGGGACTTCTAGTTTTTCCCAGGGCTTGGAGGTGTTGGGACACCTCTAAGTTTCCAATCTGTTCAAGGTCTCCTCTAAGACTACTTACTATGGGGTGGGGGGGGGTGGCCTGCCATAGAGCTTTCTTGGTGAATTATAGCTGCAGCAATCTTTTATATCTCGCTGACTAGAATAAACAATATCAATGACCTCCAACAGCTATGCTCTATAGAAGTGCGACGTTCAGGTCCAGGCATAAGGGTAGCTGGATTTTTAAAGTCTGACAGGTTTTAGGTATTATTTCAGACACCTCTATCAGTGTAGCCTGGTATTTAATAAGTTGGCCTCCATCATCCATTGGTGGCCTTTTGTTTCTAAGACAAATCTGGACCTGATGCAAAGTCATTACAGTCAGGGATTGTCCCATAGTGAGCTTTGAGGCTCCTTTTATGAGGAGGGCTGTTCTATGCTTAGCTAAAGCCTTTGTTTGTAATTGTACCTTAATAGAGGTGGCTTCTAGGATAAATATGACTAAGGGATGAAACCACTAAGAAGCCCTTTTCTTGAGTTGTCCAGCCTTAACAATATCATAATTACAAAGGATCACGAGCAAGTGGGAGAAAACTTGTCAAGAGGTAAGGGGAGTCCCACATGCATCATCCAATAAAATCATAAAGAAAGTGGGGTCACCTATTATCTCCACAAGTCCATAGTTAATCCTATGGGGTGGGGTATGTTTCTGGCTTTTAGGCAATTTCTTTTTTTTTTTTTTCTTTTAAAGATTTTATTTATTTATTTGACAGAGAGATCACAAGTAGGCAGAGAGGCAGGCAGAGAGAGGAGGAAGCAGGCTCCCCGCCGAGCAGAGAGCCCGACGCGGGGCTCGATCCCAGGACCCTGAGATCATGACCCAAGCCGAAGGCAGCGGCCCAACCCACTGAGCCACCCAGGCGCCCCTTTAGGCAATTTCTTATCCTAGCCCCACAGAATTAGTTAAGGTGATAGTTAAGTTATACAGTTGTTGGGGAATCGATCCCATTTTCCAGTTGTTTAGATAATTATGTGCCCATGCGGTTATTATCCCCACACAATAATCAGCAGAAGATTATCTATATATGAGTTACTGTGGTAATCTCTTTTAAGTTTACCTCTAGTTGTCTAGCTTAGGTGAACAACAAGCATTTAAAGACAACCAAATCTAGAACTTAACATCCACAAAGGTGTGTTACTGAAACATAATTTTTCTTTCTAAAATAACCCTCATTTCCAGAGATAGCCAAATTAGGACTAATTTATTTGAAAAACAAGTCCAGTTTAAACAGATTTGGCCTAATTAATTACATAAGATCAGCAAGAACAGTGAGTGATCACACAGATCTTTTAGAATCTGCTTTGCTGGAACTTCTTATAAGGAATCTCGGTTGAACTTGCAGTAGCCTTTCCAGGACAGCAACCAAGCCACATACTTGCCATCAGACATGCCTGCAACACCTGTAGATTTGGGTAGATTCTTCTTCGTGAAGTCCCCAAAGTATCCTGAAGTTCCTGTACCTGCCAGGAAGTGACATTCTTTACTCACCTGGTGAGGCTGCTGGGAACTCTATAAGCAAGGTATCAGGCCAACAGTTCCAAGGGGCTTTATGGCTCCAGGTTTCATAAAGTCAACCTTAGTTCCTTAAAGCTGTCTGGTCATATCTGAGTCTATGTATGTCTTTCTCAAATATGACATTCCAGTCAAAGCCTTAGTAAAATAACCAATGTTTCCAATAGTGTCCTGTTACACGGAGAACAGATTCTTATTGAACTTATGCAAATGACTAATTGCCATGGAAGAAGGAATACTTACTGAGACCTTTTGAGTTTCAGAGGGTTCAGAAAGAGAGAAAAGTTGAATGCTTTGATTTGTTTACAAATGAATATTTTTACATTTCTGTAAGTCACAGTAACTTAAGTAAAATTTTTCTTAGTCTGGAAGGGCAAACATTAGAGAATGAGCAATGTCTAAAATAAAAGGCATAATGCTATAATCTTTTAGTTCACTTACTCCCATGTTACTAATTCTGGTTTAGTTTGAATGTAGCTTTAGTTAGTTCTGGAAGTTCTTTCCCATTTCAGTTTTAGGATTTCCAATATATTGGATACCTGTATTTATCCTGAAAATCCTTTATATGAAACTCCTTTAAGGTGAAACTCATTTTACAAGAGAATTAAAACAACTATAAATGACAAAAACTCAGAATAGATATGGTTAAAGAGCTGATGAGAGTTTACAATTTAGCAGGTAAGGAAATCAGGTAATTTCTGTAACACATAACACTTCAATAATTAAATATCAAGTGATGACTTATCAAAACATTGCAACTTTCGGAAATGCATAGAACTTCTAGAATCATATAGCATTTAACCAAATGTAACCCAAGGTTGATCATTTGTTTAACAGTACTTCCTGAGTAACTTAGCATACCAAGGAAAAGCCTAATGAGTTAAAGAGATTTCATTTACAATTTAAATCTTGTCAACATTTTCTAAAATATTAGAAAGTTTTAAAGCACATGCCTAGGGGCACCTGGGTGGCTCAGTGGGTTAAGCCACTGCCTTTGGCTCGGGTCATGATCTCAGGATCTTGGGATCGAGCCCCATATCGGGCTCTCTGCTCAGCGGGGAGCCTGCATCCCCCTCTCTCTCTGCCTGCCTCTCTGCCTACTTGTGATCTCTCGCTCTCTCCCCGTCAAATAAATAAATAAATAAATCTTTAAAAAAAAAAAATAAAGCACATGCCTAAATATAATTAGGGATGTTAAACACCTGATAGGGGCAAAATGTGAAAAATGGTTTTTCTGGACAGGCATAGAGGAAACAACTATTTACGTTTTCTTCCTGACAGCAGATCAATTAACCTAAGAAAAGTTTGTCCTTTTGAACAGAGAGAAAACTAGCTTTCTATACCAGTGTCTTTTTAAAAATTCATTTCAATCTTAGTCCATCGTGGCCATACTTAAAATTATTTTTCTGAAGATTTCCCTTCACAAACCTTCTACAACTTTCCTTTGCATTTAGGTTTTGTCCCAAGCCATTTTCCTTCCAAAAAACCATCTCATTCAGGATAAAATTACCTTCTTTTCCTTCAACAAAATGCATTCCCATTCCTTCTATCTTTCTTACATATCTCCTACTTTTCCACATAGAGTTGTTTCCCTTATTTCCATCAGTCATAATTACAGTTAGCATAATTTTGTACTCTTAGAAACACCTTAATAGCTAGCAATGGCTAAGTATTAACCCTTTGTGAACTGTTACAACAGAATTCTTTAGATGGCAAATTTATGAATCAGTTAAGCACAAGACATGTTTACCAACAGATTTTTTTTGTTTTTTATTTTTTTTAAAGATTGTATTTATTTATTTGACACGGAGAGAGAGAGAGAGATCACAAGTAGGCAGAAGAGGCAGGCAGAGGGGGAGGGGAAAGCAGGCTCCCCGCTGAGCAGAGAGCCCAATGTTGGACTTGATCCCAGGACCCCGAGATCATGACCTGAGCCGAAGGCAGAGGATTAACCCACTGAGACACCCAGGCGCCCCTTACCAACAATTTTAAATATTCTTAGTTTCTTTGCAGTAAGTCAAAAGCACAAACCTATGTCCAGTAATTAATAACTTAGCATTTTATCCTATTTGAAAGACCTAGATGTTCAACGAATTTCATTCCATTTGTCATTCAACCAAAACTTTAAAGTTTCAGGTTACCAAAGACTTCAAAAGCTGTATTAACAATTACCCATGAAAACTTTGAGACAATCAACCATCAGTTTAGTCATTATTTTGGTAACACATTTCAACAGAGACAACGAGCTTATTTGACCTTCAGTAAACCTTGATAGAATAACAATTTCACGTTTGCCTCTGATAACTTAAAAGACACATCTGTCTGAACTAAACCAACAAGCTTAGTTTAAATGCTGAAATATGTTCCACCAGGATCTCCCCCATGGTCAGTTTTCGCCTGAGACACATGGGGAAATCTGGAGTGGGTGGTGTTAGTTCCTAGGGTTGCTCTTCTTGCTCCTTGACAGTGGTGCCTAAGGCAATAAGGATGGTCTAGAAGCCAGTAATGCAGGCCGCACCCAAGGTGGTGCAGAAACAGGAAAAAGGGGGATGGGGAGGCAGAAGAGACAAAGTGCTGCCACCAGAGGGCAGAGAAAGTGTTCCTGGTTCAGGAGATCATCAGCTCCAGAGGAGCAGACGCCATGTTTTCACACCAACAAGGGCAGGGATAGACAATCCGTATTGGGCCAGAGAAGACAGGGAATTCCCTAAAACAAAGGAGGTTTGGCAGCTGCAGCTGCTTGGGAATATTCTTAAAGTCCCTATCCTGAAGGACACCTGGGATCATGATCTGAGAGGAAGGCAAACAGTTTAACCCCCTGAGCCACCCAGGCGCCCCTCCCACTTTCTCTTAAAGGTAAATATGAGAGCTGTTATTTTTCATTCTGTTTCTGTCTGGATCAAGTTTCCTGTGGGCTATCAGAGCTGCTAAATCGGGTATCTCCCCACACATGCCACTTACCAGAAGCAGGAACACTGTCTTCCTGCAGCTCACCTTTAGGCCCCAGGTCAGAGGAGGACTGTGGTCCCCATACTTTCTGACAGGTTCATCCTTGTCCAGAGCTCATTCCCATTGCTGCTCCTGATGCCCACTGGCCAGGGCCTCCCTGATAGGCTTTGCTTCCTTACAGACTCTGGGCTCTTTTACTTGAGTTACAAATGTCCTATTTTGGTCTTTCCTATTAGCACAGAATCGGACCCATGGGGGCAGAGTTTGGGCTATCTGAAGCCAAGAATCAATATATGGGAATTGGTCAGGGTGTCTGGGAGTCCTGACCATAATTTTGTAAATGACCTGGACAGTGGGTAAGTCTTAGGGCCCCTCAGAGGGCCAGTTGACCCCAAAGGTGGCACATTCCAATTCACATAATGTGCCGAGTTTGCCAGATGTTTTGATCCCATAGTCTCCTGAGAATCGCTTCTTAAAATTTTGAGCATACAGTCTAAGACCATAGGTTTTGAATCAGTCATCATGCTCACCATGATGAGCAGGGAGGCTCCCTTGGCCACCCTGTGTGTTCCCTCCCTGTATCATTGGCATGAAGACAAATGAAGGGTGGGTGTCCCTTCAAAGGACAGACCAGTCAGATGCCCCCCTGTCCACCATCCCAGAGGACACCTGGGTGCCTCTTAGCCTTAGCGAGTCCGTATGAACCCCAGACTGGCACCCCAAAGGGGCTCACCTTAGACCCTATGAGGTCACCAGGGAAGCAGGTTAGGGCCATTCAGACTCCATAGGCTTCTGGGGACCCTAAGGGTCCCCATCTGTGGAGTCACAGAATCCATATGCCGGACAAGCCAGGTCAAACAGCACATTCACTGACACTTTCACAATAAGTTATTACAGTTCCTCCCCTCCAGAAGGCCCTGATCTGTGAAATTCTTCTGGAAATTCCTTTCTGGGATTCCTGACCTGAAGGACCTCCCCCCAGGAAGGCCCTACCTGTGAGACTTCTAAGAGGTCTCTGGGAGGTGATCAGTCTCCGCCTCCACCCTCAGGGGTGGGCCTGACTGGGTCCTGGGGCCCCAGATTTTACCAGAATCCAAAGTCAGGACCAGGTCCTCAGCTGCCAAGTCTCCTTTGAGTCTGGGTGGGAACAGCAGGGCGGGCCAGCCTGAGGCGACCAGGCAGGAGACTGCCAAAAATCAGGCAGGCATACGTTCTCCCTGAGGATCCCTCATTCCAGCACTGCCCCACCATTGCCCCAAACCAATGGGCCAGTGCGGTTGGGTTTCCTGGTCAGGGAACCAAATGTTGCAGAACCTGGACTGGATCCTGGTGGAAGAACCAAGCAGCACTCGGAGACCGTGAAGGATCAAAGGTTTATTTAGCACTGGTGAGCTCAGACGAGGTTGTTCTCCAAAGGTCTGAGCCCCTAGCGCAAGCAGGGAGGGGGATTTATACCTTTCTACTTCCGCATACTTGGTATTTGGTGCACGTGGGAGATGGGGCAGGAAGGAAGAACCTGGAAGGGCTTTGAGACAGGGACTGGAATTCCCTTGCTGGTTTGGTCAGCCATCTTAGAGCACAGTTTTTCCCTATCAGTGTGTCCTAAGGTATCAGCAAATCCTAAGAGAGATTGCTTTTTTGAGTCTGGGAGCACTCAAAGGAATTTTCTATATACATCAATGGCAATTGCTCCTCCTCTTTATGGCTGTTTTGGCTCATGAAAGGTTTCATAGGAATGTTTGGCTTTTGGATAGTGGGGGTGAGGTGAGGGGAGGAGGGGGATCTGTGCTTCCCAGCGAACTGATTTAACATGGTTATCACTGGAGTGGGCAAGATTGTCATCTTCACCGAAGTCAGTGATGACTTTGTGCATGTTGTTTTGCAATTTTTAAACATAACTACTTCTGTTAGGCAGGAAGCTAGGCATGAGCAGGACGATGGATGTCCTGCTGTCCTCAGATGTCCTGCTGGAGAGCCTCAATCCAGGATTGCAGAGGGGACCACCGCATTCCACCCATCTCGCAGTCAGTTTGTGGTTACAGCATCTGGGCAGAGACAGAGTTAAATTTGTTGCATTTGTTACACTTGTGCAGAAAGCAGCTGCTTGGTTTTTACTATGTGACCCATGTCCCTAGAATAGAAGTAATGTTACAATTTCCTACCCCATGCAGGTTTTTTAAATACATTTTAGGAAAAGACAGGCAGAGTTGGATAATTCTTAGGTAATTCAGGCAGGCCACTCAAATGTTGGGACCCTAGGACCCACCCACAAGAAAAAAACAAGCCCTCACCTCAGAGTTCCCCAGACCTTTGTCTCTCTCGACTGGCCGGCTCCTCCCTTGGAGTGTACTTTATCTTTCTTTTTCTTTAAAGATTTTATTTATTTGAGAGAGAGAGAGAGCAAGAGAGAAAGAGAGAGAGAGCATGAACAGGGACAGAGGGAGAGGGAGAAGCAGACTCACCGCTGAGCAGATCCCAGGACCCTGGGATCATGACCTGAAGCAAAGGTGCCCTTTTGGAGTGTACTTTAATAAAACTTTCTTCTGCCTCCCTTTCGTTTCCTCTTCCCCTAATTCTTTACTGTGGCACCGAAAAGAACCGAAGCTTCCTTCCTTTTCCATCTCACTCTCTGTAACACTTTGATGAATCTAAATATTTCATCCACCTCAATACTTGAAGATTTTTTGAGAGGCATACTAAGTCTTAATCTCAAAGCCAGAACTCCGTGAAAGAAACACGATATCCCACAGCTGTGAGATGCAGAAGCAAAGCAAGAGAAAGGGCAGGTGAGCAGGACAGGTCCAGGTCATCAGGGAAGAGTAAAAATATTTTGAATTTTTAAATAATGTAAAATGTTCAGGGCCTTTTTCTTTTCCTTCTGGGCGGCCCAATACTAATCATAAGATTAATAAACACAAAAGAAAAATGGTGAGAGGATAATAATGCCTAAAGTAAAACACCATCTTTTTACTTGTTAACCTTAAAAATAAAACAGCCAGTTATTTTACCGCAAAATGGGTTTGTTAGGACTATCAGAGAATTGTAGTTCAGGACTTGGAAGCTACAAATTCAGGACTTGGAAACCACAGACATGTCCAACAAACAAAGGAGAAAAATGTTAGTGTACGGAGAAGAAGGAGGAAATTGGGAGGGGCTGTTTTGAGTAAAAGTCAACTGGAGAAAAGTGAGGGTTCAGGGTGAAGACTATTCCCTATTGACTGACTTCCAGGGTATTCCATTTCTTGTAAAAGATGCAACTTACATCTCTTCCTGTTGAGGATTCTTCTGTTCTAGTCTGTAATTGACAATTCTTTTTTTTTTTCTAGATTTTTTTTTATTTATTTATTTGACAGACAGAGATCACAAGCAGGCAGAGAGGCAGGCAGAGAAGCAGGCAGAGAGGCAGGCAGAGAGACAGGAGGAAGCAGACTCCCTGCTGAGCAGAGAGCCCGATGCGGGACTCGATCCCAGGACTCCGAGATCATGACCTGAGCCGAAGGCAGCGGCTTAACCCACTGAGCCACCCAGGCGCCCCTGTAATTGACAATTCTTCCTGTAACTGACATTGAGTGGTAGGCCTCCCCCTGCCAGCCACCTGACTCTACCTTAGTGAGGTTTCCCTTTATTGTTTTTCATATACTTATTGGGGTGTTTATGTATTTCTCATAAATAAACTTTTAAAATTTTCAGGAGGCTTTGCCTATTTTTAAAAATTATTTATTCTTACTGTAGGGACATTGTCTTGCTTTCATATTTGTTCTGGTACACTGGCTTTTGGTAACATTCGTAGCTGTCTGGCTTTATGTGGGAAGGACAGTCCTCAGAGGATAACACTAATGAAAGGGAGCCCAGAGATCAGGAGCTCCTGAAGCAAGAGACTTACAAGTGACCCTTGGACAATTAAGACGTCAGGGGCACCAACCCCCTGCATAGTCAAAAACCTGAGTGTACCTTTCAACTCCCCGGAAACTAATTAATAGCCTACTGCTGACCAGAAGCCTTGCCAATAACATAAACAATTGATTAACACATATTCTATATATTATATATTGTATTCTTAAAGTAAGCTAAAGAAAAGAAATTGTTATTAAGAAATAATAAGGGAGAGAAAATACATTTACAGTACCATATTGTAAAAATTCTGGGCATAAGTGGACCCACAGAGTTCTAACTTGTTTTGTTTAAGGGTCAACTGTATTTCTTTAGAGTCACTGATGCAGATAGCAAAGCTGGTTTAAGTCCAGACAGTGTGGTTTATACAGAACACATTGTCTGACAGCATGTGACTCTTAGTCTAGGTGACCTAAGTTGCTTCATGCAGAAGTCTTCTTGTTATCTGTGGGGGGAAACTACTCCTGTATATCTTCTTGGCTACACCAATAGCTGGTCTTGGAAAGTTCTATGGTCTTACACTTGGGACTCTCAGATCCTAACATGCTCTGTAGACTTCTTGGCCTTCTTCTTGATCCCTGTCCTAGAGATAGTGTATGCCTTCATCTCTGTGCCAACAGTAGGTTTTTTACTTGGCATACAACTTCCTGACTTTTTCTTAAGGGCACTGTGATCTAGACCACCAATTAATTCTGGGATTCAGAATTCTTTTTGTTGTTGTTATATAAATTAACCCATTTATTATAGGCTAGTAGTGTTTCAAACGGTGGAGCTTCTGCTGGTCTTTAAACTCTTTCAGTGTTCTTTTTTTTTTTTTTTAAGATTTTATTTATTTATTTGACAGAGATCACAAGTAGGCAGAGAGACAGGGAGAGAGAGAGAGAAGAGGAAGCAGGCACCCTGCTGAGCAGAGAGCCCGATGTGGGGCTTGATCCCAGGACCCTGAGATCATGACCTGAGCCTAAGGCAGAGGTTTAACCCACTGAGCCACCCAGGTGCCCCTCTTTCAGTATTCTGATGGCAGACTTCATGGACAGTAGAAGTGGTATTGTAGGTCCAGCCACCACTGGCTACTATTTTCATATTGGAACCATGATGCCAGATCCCCATAGCTCATCTTTTCATCTTGGTTTTGCCACAGAAGCAGCAAGTATACTTAACATGCTGGATTACTTAAATCTTCACCATTTTCCTGAAGGAGGCACCATAACCAGTCCCATAGTCACCAAGGATTCTGACCTTCTTGGTGTGTTTAGCCATGTTGCTAAAAACTAGGTCTGAACCCAGAGAGTGGAATTCAGAATTGTTAACTCTCAAGTTTCATTTATATTTCTTTCAGAAAGTTTCCTCTAATTTGCGTGTTATCTATGGAAGGCAATTTATATTCTAAAATATTTTTATTAAATTCCTTGTCCACTTAGTGAGACCCCAAGACCCCCACAATCATACAATGTAAATTTAAGAACTGAAAAGGATGTCTCAGAAATAAAAAGCTTTTTAAAAAAACTTCTTTCCAGGAAGAGACAGTTTCCCAAAGCAGACTAGAGGAGAGACACTGGAGGCAGAAAGAATTAGGCACACATTCCAGCTCTGCTACTTAGAAAAACTAAGAACTTGGACAAATTACTCAGGCTACGGGAATCTCAGCATTCCTGTCTGGAATCACAAGGTAATGGCTGAGTTTTTTCTAGGTTTAAGAGAGATCGTCTATATAAAGACCTTAGCACACTGCTTGCCTGTTAGATGTTAGCTGTCATTGCAAAATGAATCCCAGGTATTATAGCCCTTATCTTGGATTCAGTAAAACCAGTCTCTTGAGGAGTACTTAAGACCCTGGCTCTGTTGGCGCTGTGAGAGTGGGATTCCAGGTTCGTCCACTTGTTGGCTGTATGCTCTCAGGCAAGATGCTTGACCTCTCTTGTCAGTGGACCACAGAGACACACACGCACACACACACACACACACACACACACACAGAGGACACTCAAGAATCTTCAGAGAATGCTTTAGAGAGATAAACATAATCCAATTTATAAGAGTGGTAGGGATTAGAAGTCAAATCTGTCCTTTGGTTAACTTGCCCCATGAATGCTCTACAAATGTGTTTGTCCCCTTCCAGTGTCCCCCAGAAAGCATTCATCTGAGATTTTCCCCTCATCCTTACCCTCTGTGGCCAGTGCTTTATATTAAATTCTCTCCAGTACATTCTCTGCTTCATCCTTGCTAACAGATGCTACTTTTTGTGGCAGAGAGCAGATAAAGGCCTCACCCCAAGGAATGGTTCATGATTCATCTAAATAATTGTGATAATGTTGCTCTTTGTTGCCTCCAGCTTCCTTAAAGCTAGAGTGTGGTCATATAACCCAGTTCTAGCCAAGAGTTCTGAAGAAGAGAATAAAAGCCAACACCTTAATCCTGGCAAAAAGGGCCTGGTGCTTCGTTACTACGAACACTGGGAATAATGAACACAGATTTCTTTGCAGTTTTTTATTTGTTGTTGTGCTTAGAATATTTCCCACTAGGACTATATTTGTCAAATACTATGTTTTAAAATCAGATTATATGATTTTTCCCTGGGTCATTAAACCACCAATTTGATATACAGCTAGGGTCATTTGTTTATTTATGTCTTTAATTTTTAGGGATCCCACCCCTGATTTTTATTTCATTTTCTATTTACCTTTACACTCTTCCAAAGCCAAAAGCACAAAACCAGGGACAGTGTAAGCAACCCAAGTTCCACCTCTGATTCAATCAATTCTATCTCTCCAAACAAGGAACAATTTTTATTAGCTTTTAAGAATTGCTTTTTGAAAAAAACACAAGCCAGAATGTATTCTATTTCTTAGATATAAAGAAACATACTACCCAGACTGTGGTGCAACCTGCCTTTTCATTTAGTAGTGCATATTGGAGATTACTCCATAGGACAGTCTTCCTCATTCCTTTGAGGACTAATACTTCATTTTGTGACTATTTGATAGTGTGATATCATGTGGATATACTATACCGTCTTCACCCAGTACTCTGAGGATGCATATTAAGATTGTTTCCAGTATTTTACAGATAATCTAACAAGAACAAGAAAAAAACCACACACTAAATACATCTTTTCATATCTTTGTTCAGGTATCTTTTGCTTGTTTTTCTTGTTTCAAGTTTTTATTTAAATTTCATTTAGTTAAAATATAGTGCAATAGTTTTGGGAGTAGAATTTAGTGATTCATCACTTACATATAACACCCCAGGCTCATCACAACAAGTGCCCTCCTTAATACCAATCACCCATTTAATCCCACCTCCCCTCCAGAACCCTCAGTTCGTTCTTAAGAGTCTGTGTTATGGTTTGCTCCTTTTTTTCTCCCCGTATGTTCATCTGTTATGTTTTTTTTAAATTTCACATATAAGTGAAATCATATGGTATTTGTCTTTCTCTGACTGACATATTTTGCTTAGCATAATACACTTTATGTACCTATAATGACACTCTATCCATGTCATTGCAAATGACAAGGTTTCATTCTTTTTTGATGGCTGAGTAATATATATGTGTGTCTACACACACACACACACACACACACACACACACCCCACATCTTCTTTGAGATATATATGTATACATATATATCTATATATGCATATATATCACATATATATCATATATATAGATATCACATATATATATGATATATGATATAGATATATTATCACATCTTCTTTTTCCATTCATCTGTTTATGGGCATCTGGGCTCTTTCCATAGTTTGGCTATTATTGACAATGCTGCTTATAAACATCGGGTTGCATGTATCCCTTTAAATCTGTGTTTTTGTATCCTTTGGTAAATACCTAGTAGTGCAATTGCTAGGTTGTAGGGTAGTTCTATTTTTAACTTTTTGAGGAACCTCCATACTGTTTTCCAGAGTGGCTGCACTAGTTTGCATTCCTATCAACAGTGTAAGAGGGTTCCCCTTTCTCTGCATCCTCACCAACATCTGTCATTTCCTAACTTGTTAATTTTAGCCATTCTGACTGGTGTGAGGTGGTATCTCATTGTGGTTGTGATTTGTATTTCCCTGACGATGACTGATGTTGAGCATTTTTTCATGCATCTGTTAGCCACCGGGATGTCTTCTTTGGAAAATTGTCTGTTTATGTCTTCTGCTCATTTCTTAACCAGATTATTTATTTTTAGGGTATTGAGTTTGAGAAGTTCTTTATAGATTTTGAATACTAACCCTTTGTCAGATATGTCATTTGCAGATATCTTTCCCATTTCATAAGTTGCTTTCTAGTTTTGTTGATTGTTTCCTTCCCTGTGCAGAAGCTTTTCATCTTGATGAAGTCCTACATTTATTTTTGCTTTTGTTTCCCTTGCCTTGGGAGACATATCTAGGAAGAAGTTGCTATGGCTGATGTCGGTGAGGTTACTGTCTGTGTTCTTTTCTAGGATTTTGATGGTTTCCTATCTCACATTTAGGTTTTCCATACATTTTGAATTTATTTTTGTGTGTGGTGTAAGACAGTGGTCTAGTTCCATTCTTTTACATGTTGCTGTCTGGTTTTCTCAAAACTGTTCATTGATGAGACTGTCTTTTTCCACTAATAATCTTTCCTGCTTTGTTGAAGAATAGTTGACCATAGAGTTGTGTGTTCATTTCTGGGTTTTCTAATCTGTTCCATTGATTTGTGTGTCTGTTTTTGTGACAGCATGATAATGTCTTGAGCACTACAGCTTAGTGACACAACTTGAAGTCCATAATTGTGATGCCTTCTGCTTTGTTTTGCCTTTTCAAGATTTCTTTGGCTGTTTGGGGTCTTTTGTGGTTCCATACAAGTTTTAGGATTTTTTATTCCATCTCTGTGAAAAAATGCTGGTAGTAGTTTGAAAGGGATTGCGTTAAATGTGTAGATTGCTTTGGGTGATATGGACATTTTAACAATATTTGTTCTTCCAATCCATGAGCATGGAATGTTTTTCCATTTCTGTGTCTTCCTCAGTTTCTTTCATGAGTGTTCTATAGTTTTCTGAGTACAGATCCTTTGCCTCTTTGGTTAGGTTTATTCCCAGGTATCTTATGGTTCTGGATGCAATTATAAATGGGATCAACTCCTTAACTTCTCTTTCTTCTGTCTCGTTAAGTGTATAGAAATGCAACTGATTTCCGTGCATAGGTTTTATATCCTGCCACATTGCTGAATTGCTGTATGAGTTCTAGCAATTTTGGGGTGGAATCTTTTGGGTTTTCAACTTACAGTATCATGTCATCTGCGAAGAGTAGAAGTTTGACTTCTTTGCTGATTTGAATGCCTTTTTTTCCTTTTTGTTGTCTGATTGTTGAGTCTAGGATTTCTAATACTACGTTGAATAGCAGTGGTGATAGTGGACATCCCTGCTGTGTTCCTGACCTTAGGAGAAAAGCTCTCAGGTTTTCCCCATTGAGAATTATCACATGCTTTAATGTAATATGTTTTAGTATGAGAGTGTATTTTTCACGCTATGGAGTAATTTCTAGACATATGGCTAACTTCCTAATCACCTCTCATTCTCTTCAAGATTTCTTTTTTGGCTTTTATTGCTTGTTATAATCAACTTATCTTGCTTTAGAAAATATGAGAATATTTTTGTAGTGAATGCATTACATTTATAAATTAATTTAGAAAGAAATGACATATTTATAATTTGAGCCTTCCTATCTCAAACAAGGTATGTATCATTTCATTTGCTCAAGTCTATTTTTGTGTATTTCAGGATTCTTTAAGAATTTTCTTCATATAGCTATTAAACATGTACTGTTAAGTTATACCGAGGTATTCTGTTGTTATTACTATTATTATTTTTACTACTGTAAATGAAGTCTCTGCTTCCATTTTGTTGTTAGAAAATTATCATATGTATTTATAAAGACTAATATTTTTCTATGTTCATTGAATTCTATTATTTTTGTAGTTTTTTAACATGATTTTTTTAGGTTTTCCATATATTTAATAACTTCATTTCTGTAAATACAGATGGTTATATCTCTTCCTTTCCAATTCTTATGCCTGTAACTACTTCATACTGACTAATTATGTTGATAAGGACCTTCAAAACAATTATAGAGAATAGTGGGGATCCTTTACTTCTTTTTTATTTCGGAGGGAACTCTTTTTATAGTTTACCATTAAGAAAGGTGGAATACAGCTATTGTTATTCTTAACTACACTAAAAGAGCACCCACCCTTCCCAGCCTGAAATGCTTAACAAGCCCCTATTCTTATCTGAGCCGTGAGGGTGACTCATCTCCAGGTTTAGGAAGATGGGTGTGGAGAGAAGTGTCCACCTCACTATCTATACTGCTAGAGAGGTTGTAGCTGAGAATTGCAAACATGGCTCTCAGTCACCATCACCTGCTGGGGAGAAATAGCACCGCCCCCTTCATTCTTTAGCAGAAACGCAAGCATTTAACTGTCCCTTTATGCCGGACCCTTCCCTCACTGCTCTTCAGAAGCCAAACATTTCGAAAGAACAGTTTAGATGGATCTCTTCTAGTACTCTTCTGCTTCACTCTTCTTAAATTGAATTGGGCCTGGTCAGACAAAAGATGAATGTCTTAAATTCTTAACGTTCCTCTCTCAATTCATTCTGTCTATTCTTTCAGTCTGACCAGAAAGCAAGGGGCAGAGGAAACACACAAGGGAAAGCCATGAAAATAAGCCTCTGACCTCAGTTTCCCCAGGAACAGAAATACCTCAGTGGGAAGAAATCCCAAGTTTCACTGATGAGTAATACATAATTCGATTTCAATAGTCGCATGAAATTTAGAAGTAAATAAATATGCCTTAGATGACTTCTTTTTGCGGCTTGTTGCAGAGTTTTTAATTCTCTAGCAGAAAGTTATTTTCTTCTTTCTTAAAAAGAGATTAGATTAGAAAGACGGTTCAGTAACCTAAATCACAATAAATACCTAACACTTATGTCTGCGATACACGCTTGACACTCTACAGATATTTGTTGATGGACCAAATGCATGAGTACATATATGTATTTCCAAGTGAGGGGTTTAAAGTCAATGATGGCATTTCAAATAGGCATTTTCACTTTTACGCCAGTTTTCAAACAATCCCCACAAGGTCTCTCAGCTATTAATTCCCTGATTTCCAATAGAAGGCTTTTTCTAGTATGTCAGCTTCCACCAAAGTATGTTTTGTGGTTTGGTTAGTTTGCTCTACTGTGAACTAAACTGAGAAGCTTTGGTGGGAATGTTTTATTCTGTTATTGCTTGTTGTACTATGATTATTATTTTTAATGAAGGGAGAGTGCAGTTTAAGTCAGTGCTATTACAAAATTTATCCAGATAAGATTTTTTCATTGCATAAAATAAAGCATTAATAATGGTATAAAGGGGTGACTGGGTGGCTCAGTGGGTTAAAGCCTCCGCCTTCGGCTCAGGTCATGATCCTAGGGTCCTGGGATCAAGCACCACATCGGGCTCTCTGCTCAGCAGGGAGCCTGCTTCCTCCTCTCTCTCTCTGCCTACCTCTCCACCTACTTGTGATCTCTCTCTGTCAAATAAATAAATAAAATCTTTAAAAAATGGTATAGAAACATGTTTTTTTTCGAAATGAAAAAGAAACATAGGATCTATGTGTAGAAATTTGGACCAAAAAAAGAAATTAGTGCATTAGTTTGGAGGAATTTCATTTTACATGAAGTAGCAGCTTCCATCAGAGAAATACTTTTAGACTGAAGTTTGAAGAAAGGTACTCAGGATGGTCCCAGGCTGGCTCATGACCTGCCTGCCTTCTTAGTGGTGGGGAAGTCATTAAACTAGTCTATATTCCTAAGGTGACCTTAAATTCCAAAAATTAGGACATTTTTCCTGATTTTTCAGAATCTTTGTTCATAAGCTGCTTGGACACCAGGGGAGATTTTTTAAAAAGTACTTGTGAGGAGCGGGACACCTGGGTGGCTCAGTTGGTTAAGCTGCCTTTGGCTGAGCCTTTGGCTTAGGTCATGATCCCAGGACCCTGGGATAGAGTCCCACATCAGGCTTCCTGCTCAGTGGAGTATCTGCTTCTCTCTCTCCTTCTGGCTGCTGCTCTGCCTACTTGTGCTCTCTATCTCTTTGTCAAATAAACAAATAAAATCTTTTTTTAAAAAGTGCTTTTGAGAAGCATATTGAGATTTAACTACAGAAACATTTGTGCTGCCATTAGCATTAGTTGGACCTGCTTGTGCATTATGGGAGCTCAGGCATGACATGTCTGTGGCCATTACATTTCACCTACAGCAGCCACAACCTGGTTGGTTGCAAAAAGTGTAGGAACTAGTGACCTAGGAGTTTACAGGTTGAGCTCAGATAGACATGAGATGTGAATAATGTAGTTTGAGGACATGTCTGAGGCAGTTATGAAAGAGGTGAAGGAACTTGGGTGTTCAAGTAGTTAATGCATTTGCATTCCATGGACTTTCACTTCCACTCTGGACTTTACTGGCCTTGAATGTATATCTTCAGTCTGCTTAATGACTGCTCCTAACTCCAAGAAAGGTTGTGAGGACTATGACCACAGCCTTGAACTCACAGAATGTGGTATGGGGAGTCTGCAATTCCATGAAAATAAAGGTAATGAAAACACAATGATTTGAAGTGGTCCATCTGTGTGGCTAGGAATTTAAGACAGAATCATTTAAAACCCTTGTGCCAAATAATTGTACTGTCTATTACCCTATTGCATAAGAACACCTTGTATTTATCTAAACAATTATATGGTAATATACCATTTGAGAGGCATGGAAACTTGGCAAAGCACTTAACCTCCCTATGTTAATATTTTTGCTTTGTAAAGTAAGACTACTACCCACATAGCATTTCTTGTGGGAATTAAATGACGAAATACGCTTTAGAAGAGCCAGCATTACACTGGAGTGGATATGTGTATGTGTGTGTGTGTTCAAGAAATACACAGCATGTGTTTGAGAGCAGAGTGGGAGATGCACAAAGTAGCAGAATGAGAAGGCAGAGATCAAAAGTCAGAGACACTTGTATTTTTATTATTAATAAGAAACCATGAATATTGATAGGTCTGTAAAGCCTAAGAAACTCTATAGTGATAGCTGTATTATTATAGGTAGGAAATGAATAATATAAGAGATAATAGCTTTATTATATTTCATAGTGCTCAAACAATGTCTGGAGTTCTGTATTAAAATCTCAGTATCATATTAGACTAGTCTCTTAATAAGTTTCAATGTACATTTTAAGTAAATCTTAATGTACATTAAGTAAATCTTTTACATTTTAAGTAAATCTTAATGTACATTAAGTAAATCTTTCCCCACAAATCCATCGGTTATGGAGATTCACTCAGCAGTCATTCCCAGGCTGGAGAAAGGGCATTTTCCCTCAGGAAGCATCAGAAGAATCCTCCACTGCCCCAACAGGAAGACTCTCAGGTGGAGGGAACGATATGGGGGAAAACCCTATTCTCCTCTCTGGTAAAATCCAGGTCTCCAAATGAGAATCATTTGTTCTTAATTCTTAAAGAATTTGAGTCCTATCTTAAATTTTTTTTTTTAAAGATTTTTATTTATTTATTTGACAGACAGAGATCACAATAGGCAGGGAGGCAGGCAGAGAGAGAGGAGGAAGCAGGCTCCCTGCTGAGCAGAGAGCCCGATGCGGGGCTCAATCCCAGGACCCTGGGATCATGACCTGAGCTGAAGGCAGAGGCTTTAACCCACTGAGCCACCCAGGCGCCCCGAGTCCTATCTTAAATTTGAGTGAACGAGAAGCTGCTCAAGTCCAGATGAGAAAAGTTTCTTTACAGAGGCAAGTGATAGTTAATTCTATGAATTACTTGACATCATATTAATTTATCATTATGCCATCTTGGTCTTGTTTAAGGGTCATTGACTTATATTCATAATTTGGCCTTAAAATGACCCAAATAACCTTTACTGAAAGCTCATCATCCTACTTCATGAACTACATAAAGAGCTCATGAGTTCCCAATGGACTTGAATGAGCACAAACTTCATGTGTTAAACCCCTGAGGTTTCTGTAGATTTGTTATTATGGATTCTTCGAGAAAGATCCTTTGATTGAAAATGTGAGCATGATTTCCTAAAACCCTTAATAAAAAAGTGAGGCTTATTTTATTGGTCAGTCTAGAAAATTCTTTCTGCAACTGCAGGTCCTGCATTCACCACCTCCTATTGCCTAATACACACTCTCATTCAACTTCATTAATGTGAACACTTACCATTCAAATGAACTCTCTTTAGTTCCTCTAGCCATAGGATATAATATAGGATATAATACAGTCAGAGGAGTGAAATTATCTTTTTGTGTATTGTCACATTTTTTACCCATACTTGTTTCCCTCCTAAAAGGTCCTTGAGTGTTATGCTGCATAATGGAAGCCTTCCTGTCTAAGCAGTTAGGCTGTTCCATCTACTCCAAAGGTTGCTGAGGGATGATATGGGAATTCTTTTTTCTCTTCCTTTTTATCTTGAGGGCTCAGAAGGATTTACAGACTCTGCAGTAAAGTCAAAAGATAGAATTTCAGGGAACTTTGTGTGCCTTATTAGGGCTTCCATAGTCTATGGACATAAACCATGTAAATCTCATGGTTGTCAACATTTCAACCCCGACCAGATGACTTACTCCATCTTCAGTGGGGATGTCTCCCACCTCCTCAACCTTTTTTTAGGGTGGGGAGTGCTCTACAACCAAGACAAATTGTGCTTGCTTCATATTAGGCACGAGTTAGGGAATGTGAGTGGAAAAAACCAGCATAATATCACATTACACGGGAGCTCTGTTGGGGAAATGTATAAGCATATACGCAGTCCCACAAAGTACTCATCAAACTGTGGAGAGGATACAGGGACTTGGACACAGCTGGATGCACTCTGGGCCATAAGAACCTGACAACAGGGCGTAGAAAGTGATTAGCATAGTCCCTTAATGGCAGAATTCCTTATTCCACACCTTCCAAATTAGTCCCCCCACTTCCAGCTGAATATCTTCATTCAGAGAGTGCTGCCTTGATCAGAGCTATCTAAATTGGAAGAGTATGAAAGTGGAGGACAAAGACATTACAGATAATCATACCTGAACAACAGGCATATATCAGGACTATCGTGGGCTAACTGATGCATATGGTAATTGCATATGGTCCATTTCATATTCTCCAGGTAGTTTTAACATGGGTTAATGTTCATCCTGTTACACCAAAGGGCATTGTCAGGTTTTTTTATGGCTGGGCATTCACTTGGATGCTTGGAAAGCATGCTATATCAGTTGTTAAATATTTCAATGTCATCACCATTTAGAATGTGCTTTCTTTTATGAAACCAAAATCTATAACTTAACCCATTGATTCTAATGCTCTCTCTTGGAGCCATGCAAAGCCCGTTTAATTCTACCACTCACATTCTGCACACATAACATCCATTTAAATATTTAAGATAGCTATTTGAGAAATCAATGTCAAACTTGAAATGAAGCTTTAGACAATCTGGGACTTCTGAAATACTGTTATAGTTTCATTAAGGAATTAAATGTAAAAAAAAAGCAACTCTAAAAAAGTTAGGAGAAATATCTATGTATATTTATTCACACTCTAAATTGGAAAGAAATTTCTTATGTTAAACAACATTAGAGAAAAATAGGTGAGGTTAAATTTTTTGAATACATTAAGGTTTACAACTGCTATAGACAAACTAATGAATGATAGCAAAGTCAAAGAAACTAAAGAAAATAAACTTGACAGATGTGCTAAAATATCAGCATAATTATATCATACAAGTCAATAAGGAAAACACTAATCAGTTGGTCAAATAAGGTAAAAAAAAGAATTCACCAATGCAGAAATATAAGTGATTAATAAACTTGGAAAATTGTTTAATCTCACTAATAACTAAAGGAATGCAGAGTTTTAAAAAGTTGTGAATTTTCTCTAAAAGAAAACATTTTTAAGTAATTCCAAACACTAGAGAAGGGTTGATGAAACATGCATTCTTAGCCATTTACCAGTGGGAGAAAAATATTGAAAGACAATTTAGCATACATATGAAGAGATTTTATGCAAGTAGACAGTACTTTGATGAGTAGGAAAAAGGTTTCTGCACACAAACATGCATCCCAATGATATTTATAACAGTGAAAAATTAGGAGCAATCTAAATCCTGAGCAGTGAGTGGCTGTGATATATCTTCCCAGTGAAACAGTATGTGTTTTTAGGAAATGGTGTTTTTGAAGACTCCAAAAACATAAAGCAAATGCTTACTCTCCTAAATGACAAAAACATGCAAAAATGCAAAAAAATACATAAAATGCAAGAGTATCTTAAAAGATTATGCATGGAAAATAGTCTGGAAGGAACTATACAAAAGTTATGTTAACAGAGTTTGTCCCTAGGTGGTGGGAATATGGATAACATTCCACCCCCTACCCTGTGAGTTTATTATCAGAAAAAGCTTAGCTTGTATAAAATATTCTTGTAAAGACAATTATAGCCTCCCCATTGATCCTTCTTTGCTCTTCCATCTGAATCATTCCACTTCTTTCAGCTTGTCTTTCTATGGTTTGGTTCTGCGACCCACCTTATCCTTTTGCACGCGTGATGGAACCTGAATGAAATGCTTCATGTTTGAGACAAGCTGTGAAGAGCAAGGAAGAACACCACTCTCATTCTGGGCACTAATGATATCAGTGAGCTTTACTGCTTCTTCGCAGTCATTTCCAGTATTGATTTTTACTGAATAAAACTCTCTGAGTGAATGAATCTGAACAGTTTTTGTTTTGTTTTTTTTTTTTTCTCTGCACCTCACCTGAGTAATGTAACCTCGTGCACATTAATGGCTGTGAGTTACTCAAGGTGAGAGGGCGGGGCAGGGAAAGGAGTGGGTCCATCAGAAGATTAGAATGAGAATGAATGGTGGGCAGCTGTGCATTCCTGTGAAATGCTGGGGTGAAAAAGGCTGAGCCTTTGCCATATTCTCTTGTTCCTGACTTCCTAACGCATAGAGTTCCCAGCGTTCCTTAACGTTAGATGGTCCTGTTAACTGAGTTCTAACCCATGGAATAAGAGAAAGGGAGTGATGCCTGCCATTTCAGAGCTATACCATTATCTCCTATACAGAATCCTGCATTGGTCCTTCTCCCTCTGACCCACTGAAATAGAGAAGGGATATTAGATTGAACTGGATTTTGCAAGCTAGGGATATTGGAACCCACATACTGAAGATGGCAGGGCTCTGTCAGCCTGGATTCCTGAAGGTCTGTATGGCCAAGGGCCACTCTGCTTCATCTGCTCACCTTCCCAGCATGGTGACATGAGGAATACATAGTCTCTTCTTGTGTGTTAACAATTCCATAATTTGGGATCTACTTATTAAAGCACGTAGCCAACATTAACTAATATAATATCCAATGAGGCCCTCCAGATGACCTTGGTACTTCCTTGTTCCTTTGTTTGTTTTCATCTTCTCTGAACCAAAGGAGAGAATTTGCCCAAAATGTTTATCCTCAAATGCCTCAGACAAGACCCAAGAAACTATATGTATCCTGTAGATATTATGGACCATGATGTAAGACTCCATATTTAATATGTTAATGAATTTCAACTTGTTGAATGTATCTTATCACTTGGGCTTTTCAAACATCTATTCCATTTAATTACATCATTCCTAATTTCCTGCCCTCTTCACACTTAATAAGCATCCCTTCTATATTATCAGGAAAGTTTTTTACTAAAAATTATGAACTAGTTACATTAGTGCAAAGGTAAGCAGTTTATTAAGAATATAATTTAGAATATGGCTGTGTATTTACTTTCAAGTATTTTACCTGGAGAAAATGCTATTGTTTTTACCAGTGAGCTTTTGTTGTATTACAAGCCATGCCAAAACTTAGCAGCATAAAGTAAAACACTTATTATTTCCCATTATTCTCTATCCTGGCTGGAGAGGGCCTTTGTCTGGGCCAGCTCAGGTGCAGCTGGAGAATCCAGGATGACTTCATATCTGGGACCTCACCTGAAATGGCGGGAAAATCTGGAAGGCTGGAACCTCTCCCTCCACCAGGAGGCTAGCTCAGGCTTTTTCACATAGGAGAAAAGGGTTTTCAGGATTAAAAGAAATGGAAAGCTCCTTAGCATCAGTGTGGGAGGCGCTACCCATAGACCTGTCCACAGAGGGAAATCACAGTGGGCACTTGGCAAACAATAACCATGGTGCTCTTGTTTGTTTATTTAAATGTATTTGCAATTTATATCTACACCCCAAGTTATGGAATTGTAGCATGTAGAAGTACAGATCCAATATAAGACTTGAGTAATGCAGTTGGGGTTGGGGTTTAAAGGACTATGTACCAAAACACCTGGGCTCGTGGAAGCTACTACAACTGAACACAGAGTGTAGCTTTGAGTTTATCATTAGGCAGGAGAGGCGGGGATAGAGTTCCTGATGAATCCCAGCTTCACAAATTCAGGCCTAGTATACGACAGCATGCAGCATCTGTAGTAGCATGTCATATCTTAAGTCTTCCCTTCCCATTTTCCCTTCTTTCTTTCTGATCTTCGATCCTTGTGCTCATACTCTATGGCAGCGAGGTGGGAAATTGGCAAGAGAAGGCAGTGAGAGAAGCAGAAGGGGACTGGGAAGAAAAATATAGCAACATGGAGGGTTAACAGGGAAAGAGGCAGTGAACAGGGTAGGCATGGGGTCCTTGAGAATATTCATATAGAAAATTAATTTTCAGATGAAACTCAAGCTAGTTGCAGGGTCTTTATTCATGCAGTTCCTTCCTCCTGGAATGCTGTTCCTGTGGACCATAGCCTGGTTCTGTTTCCATGTCACTGAGACCTCTGCTCTGATCTCACCTCGTCCTAGAGGCCTTCCCTGGCCTCTCTTCCCCGAAGCTCTTCTCATTCTCTAGTTCCTTATGCTGAGGCTTCTTTTCTTCCTGGCCATACTCAGCCTCTGAATTCATTAACTTGTTTGCTTGTTTATCTTGTAACTGACTCATGCACTAAAACTTGAAAATGGCGAAGGTCTTGAGCTGGAGCAACTAGGTTCCAAATCTCAGATCCAAATCTTCCTGTTTAACTTTTTCTCAATGTCTTCATCTGAAAAGCAATAATGCTGCTACAACTGAGTTGTGAGTTTGAAATGCGTCATTGCATAGCGTGCACTTGGCACAGTGCCTGACACGTGTTCACACCTCGGTAACTCTCCGCAATTATTGACTCATTCATCAATGTGTCTTTTTTTTTTTTTAAAGCTTTTATTTATTTATGTGAGAGAGAGAGAGCTCGAGCAAGCGAGAGAGCATAAGCAGGGAGGAGATGCAGGGGGAGAGGGAGGAAACAGATTCCCTGCTGAGCAGGGAGCCCCATGCAGGGCTTCATCCCAGGACCCTGAGATTATGACCTGAGCCAAAGGCAAATGCTTAACCGACTAAGCCACCCAGGGGTGCCCATCGCTGTCTCTTTTGCCCATGGAAGAATGCCTGCCATGCACCAAGATGGTCAGCCAATATTTTTAAGATAAATAAATGTTAGTTAAATACTGAATAAATATAATAATCACCATTAACTCTTTGCTAGGCATCCCACCGTGTGACAAAACTATGAAAAAACAATTGTTCTCCTTCCTCTTTTATATCTGAGGAAACGGAGCCTTGGGTTAACTATCCAAGGTCATAAAATTGGTGTATAGCAAAGCCAGGGCACAACAAATCCAGGTTTCCTGTGATGTAAACCACATATTCCATACCATTTTTTTAATGGTGCTTTTAATTTACTGCACTTTAATGGAGAAAATAGTAAAGGTGTTTTATTCTTGAATGCATATAATTAAAAAATACCTTTCTGATATATCTTATTATTTGTTTATTGCAAACATTAGTTTTGGTCTGACCTTTTAACCTGAACTTCGATGAAAGCAACACAGAAATAATAGACCTGGAAGTGTAAGCTAATTCCTTTGACAGGACATTTTGGTCCAGTATAGCCCTTTATCCTTAGCGAGAGTTCCCTGACCAGTGTTGCCCATGGGCGTATATCCCGTCTCCATTTCACAGTCTGTAGTGGCAAGGTTACTATGGTGGTAGTTAGGGTTACTCACATTTCACAGCAGTGAAATAACTAGTCTTTTTGTAGAGGCAAGAAAGAACCTGTTGAATGATTCTTTCTCTAGGATAAAGACCAAAATATTCAAACATCTGCTCCGTTGTAGTCTTTGTTGCAGTTCTCTGCCCGGTTCCTGTCAAGTTGCAACAGTTAAAACAAAACTGAGATACTTGAATAGAGAGAAGCGTAGGGAAAAAATTCTCTGATGTCTGCCTGAAATACGACAGCAGTGTGAAGGCTACGCCAGCTTTATTTGAAATGCGCCTCTGGGTTGATTTTTTGTTTGGTTTGGTTTTTGTTTGTTTGTTTTGCTGTCAGTGAACGCCTGCGAAACTCAAGGGGGAATTTACCAGTTCTCTTGGGGTGATAAAATGGTCAAGTGGTAGAGTTGGGGCTGGCAGGAAAAGGAGATTTGAACTCTTCTTTTCCCATCGCCAGGACGTGAAGATACATGCAAGTTACTCGCTCAGTAAAGCCCAACAGCAATGCTTGAACACCACTGAACACAAACTCCACTCAGATCTTCAGGGAAAGAGGTATGTAATGATGGCCAGTGTGGCCCTTGCCATAAAGTGATACCTTTAAAATCATAGCATTCTGGGGGCACCTGGGTGGCTCAGTGGTTAAGCCTTTGCCTTTGGTTCGGGTCGTGATCTCAGGGTCCTGGGATCGAGCCCCGCATCGGGCTCTCTGCTCAGCAGGGGGCCTGCTCCCCTCCTCTCTCTCTGCCTGCCTCTCTGCCTACTTGTGATCTCTGTCTGTCCAATAAATAAATGAATGAAATCTTAAAAAAAAAAAAATTGTAAAAATCATAGCATTCTGGAATATGCTATCTGAATTTGTTA
Source organism: Enhydra lutris kenyoni (assembly GCF_002288905.1). Lineage (NCBI taxonomy): Eukaryota > Metazoa > Chordata > Mammalia > Carnivora > Mustelidae > Enhydra > Enhydra lutris. Next base: position 9,176,014 of record NW_019154125.1, on the reverse strand, counting down.
AGGAATTGCTATCATCTTCAAAGACATTAATATTTCCTTTAAGATAACCAAAGATCCTCTACTACTAACACAATGTTTTGGTACTTCAGTCTTGGGTAGGGAATTTATGACCCAGAGTTGAGGCTGACCCAGTCCGTATTTTCACAGGACTTCCAATTAGTTAAAATGCAGAATTTTAGCAGCACTCTTCATGTATTCATCCTAGCACATGCTTACAGTACTGCCTTGCCATTGCTGTTTATTGGACTATGTTGATTCTCAGGTGAGTAGATAATACTGTTGCTATTGGGATGGTGTCCAGAAATTACTTTTAAAACATAAAGCATGATCTGTGACAGGTATCTTCATAGTTGACATGATGGTGATGATGATGATGATGATTTTACTGTGTATCATTTGCCCACTGTAGGGAAAATGATTCTTATTCCTAGTTTTGGCCAAGTGATAAATGATTTCTTACTATGTAGAGATTAAAAGGAGCAGAAGGGCTATGGGAGAACTTGGAGGTCCTCCTATATGTAGAGGTATGACCACTAATCAGGCTACTACCACAAGTTGCACATAGACACACACACACACACACACACACACATTCATACACACATACACTCACACACACCTATGAACACAGGCATACACACACACATACACCTCACGCGCACCATATACATCTTTTAATGAGTACCTTTTTAGAATTAAATAATCTGCCAATAGTTGGTAAAATAAATATTGCTTCTTTCATTTGGTTATTGTCAGTGGTTTATTCAGTAAGACTAATCACTCAGTAAGACTAAATAAGATTTAATCAAGAATAAACACACGCATTGGGCGCCTGGGTGGCTCAGTGGGTTAAAGCCTCTGCCTTCGGCTCAGGTCATGGTCCCAGGGTCCTGGGATCGAGGCCCGCATCGGGCTCTCTGCTCAGCGGGGAGCCTGCTTCCTTCTCTCTCTGACTGCCTCTCTGCCTACTTGTGATCTCTCTGTCAAATAAATAAATAAAATCTTAAAAAAAAAAAAAAAAGAATAAACACACACACAAAAAAAGAATAAACACTAAAAAAAAGACCATGCTGCCCCTAAATTTTTTTCGTTCACAGCATATTTTTTATTGAAGTGATTGCTTTAACTGGTCACGACAAAATGCCGAGTGACTCAGCGACAATGAAATTTTTCCATGAAATCTAATTCCTAACACCCAGTAGGATGAATTTTTTCTTATAATATATAAAAACCAATTTATCATTTTAAAGCAAATTAGAATAGGTAGCTATATGATGACTGAGAATTCATTATTATTCCCCATTTTTGTATTTTGTATGTTCTATTTCCTTTAGGAAAATGTGAAGCCTGGAATTCTAAGAAGTTGGGCAGTTATCATGGCTCTTCGTCTTAGGGAAGCATAATCCACTGTTCATTTGTCTTCATAGTCATTCGAAAGCGATTTGGAACAGTCTTTGATGAAGAGGCTAGATTAGTTGCCTATTCCCCTCCCTCGCTCCTGGGTCTGCATTTGGGTGAAAATGCAGCAACTTTTTCCTCAGAGGGCTGTAATGAAATGACCTCTGGTAGGTCATGGAACTAAAAGGTCAGGAGAAGAAAAATGGTCGATTAGAAATGTCTCTGGTTTCACAATTTTAGAAGACATACTTCCATCTTTAAAGCTTGACATTTAGTTCCCATTTACATGTTAAGAACGTTGTTTCTCCTCCAGGAAAAAATCCCATATATTTCTTCTTCTTTTTTTCATCCCATATATTTCAAAATCACTCGTCGGGGGTGTATGAGATGGAAGGTGAAGGGGTGGGAGAAATAGTAATTTAAAATATCACAATGATAAATTGGATGAGCACCCCAGATTAGCAGCAACCATCTACTACCTGTGAAAGACATGGGAGGAACCTGAGAAATCACTTACAAGGTCACTGAGGCTGAGGTAGTTGTTGGCTTGGTCAAGATATCACTGATGTGTGTAGCTAGGTATTGAAGGCCCCCAGCTACTCTTTTTAAGCAGATCGGCACACAACAACACAATGGAGCCTGTTTGGGTTTGTTTTTCCTTTTTTAATGGACTTTGGTTGCTTTGTCAACGTAAATAATAAAGCAATTAAAATTTATTAATATTGCATCAGTCTTGACTGTTCCCTAACTACCAGTTTTGCATGCTTATCTTTATTTTAAAAAGCAAACAGGATTTATAGTCTTTAAAAATTAACCCACTTGGTCAGAGATTTGACGAATGATACTACAGAGTACAGTCAGCAAGTTCACCATTCTGATGAATAATGACCCTTTAAAACCTTTGGAGGGAATATAGTTGGGGGGAGGTGTATGATACCAGGGGTCAGGGGTCCTCCGTTCTGTCTCCTCACTGACATTGTTCATGACCTGGAAGAGTCATTTTTTTTTTTTTTTTTTGGTCTTTGAAAATGTCAATGTCCCTGCTTGGATGAAATTATGAAGTTAATGTGAATTTCAGTTTCCTTTTTTCCTTTCACTCAGCTCTCCTTCGAGCAGAAGGAGCAGGAAGGAGGCTGAGGGAACAAAGCCCGTGTCTGCCCAAGGCTGGAGGTCCTCAGGATTGTCCCCTTGCCACCTTCCTTCTCCACTCACCCCCCCCTTCCTCCTGGCTCCTTTTGAGCCAGGGTGCCTAGGGCTCTTAGCACCTTCTCCCTCTTCACTTGCAGATACCCAACTACATTTATAGATGTGCCCGCCCCACCACACTGGGGTGGCACTGATTCTTGGCCTGTGTTAGGTGGTTTGTGGAAAAAAACATGGACTTTTGGAGTCAGACAGACCTGGGTCTCCTCTGCTTTACCTCCCGCCATCTTGGCTTAGGTCAAGTGCCCTAGGACCCAGAGATCAGGGAACCCTTCATGATATCAGGTTAATAATGACTACCATACTGGGTAGTTGTCGATATTAGAAAAGGTTACACAGTAGGGCCTCTGATAGAACTCAGCTGTAAATCCATCTTTTCCTTTCCCTTGTGTGTGATCTTTTACTCCACATCAGACTTTGCTGTCCTGTATTTCACATCCTCTATGTCAGACTCTTCATATACACAGCCTCATTTAATCCTCCCCAAACCCTTTTAAGTCATGATATAACTATGAAGGATAATTTTCAAAATGGTAAAATCATGACTTTTTTGTAAAATGAACATGCACTGAAGATTTTATGTAATTCATTAATTAAGAAGGGAACTGCTGAAAGGTAAAAACTAGTTCAAATTCAGATTAATGTATAAAGATGTATATTCTCAACTAGACAGAATTGATTTGTGTTGCCCTTAATAAGATTAAATCATCTGTCTATAAGCACTCTAAGTCTTCTGTAGACTCACTTCTATCTCTACCAAATTATAAAATAGCCTCATCGGAGACCATCAAAGATACACACTCCCATGGAATCCAATAATCCCTGAACATCCATGGAGCAATGCCCAACATGCCATTGAAAGGACACTCAGGGATCTCTTAGGCCCATTCCAAAGTCTTTCAATTTTCCTGGGCTTGAGCATTCCCACTTGATAGACAAGTAAACTAAAGATAGAACTGTTAGATAATGTGCCCGAGGTCTTTACATAGTAGGTCTGGATGAGGCTCCAGGTTGGCCTGGCTCCTTACCCGTGGTGACTCTCTCCCTGGACCACACGAAGCCTGCTTGGTTCTCCATGTTGGCTTCTCATCCAACTCTGGCAGGGGATGTGGACAAAGAAAGGAAAGGAATTCTCAAAGAGGGTCTGGCAGAGGGGTCAGGCTCTGTGCTTGGCTTCCCGAGGAGCCACGTTCCTCATGTCCGTGGGCCCCTGGAGTAGGGGACTCAGGACCCTCTCTCATCTCGCCCTTCAGTCTCTCTAGCATGAAGTTCTAAAAGAAGTGGACATGGGGATCCCTGTTCCCACGTGCAGGGATTTGTGTCCAGATGTTCCTGAGATTGCCTGAAGGTAGGTTACTCATCTCATCTGGCCTCTGGAGAATAATAAGTGTCCAGAATAAGAAGAGTCCCAAGCCATTGTATTTTTAAAGTATTATAATCTGTCTTTCCCTTACTCCCACTGTACTTTCTGTGGGTAGTAGACCCTCCTCCTCCCAGGCTCCCAGCATCAGACTGAGCCTGCAGGCTCCCCAGCTCACACTTTCCTGGGAATGTGTGATGAGGGCAAACATAGGATGAGGCCCAGAAGTGGAGAGAATAAATATATCTCAATCTGGTGTATTCCCAAGTGGATTACCAGGTCTCAGAGATCTCTTCAGGGATGCTGAGACTACTGCTTTTCCAAGCAATCTATGATGGGGGATGGGGACAGGAAAGGGGAAGAGTTTATCCAGAGGCTTCCATCTGCTACTGGCCTCATTTACTGACACTCAGTCCCTTGGCAGTTACCAGAAAGCTGGATCATAAAACCACAGCAGTGATAGCCAAGGCTTGGCCACAGTGGGTCAGGCTGGGGCACACCATGCCAAGAGCAAACCCAAGGGAGGGCCTAAGCGAGAAGAGAGAACTGTGGTGTAGGAGGTGAGGACACAGGAAAGGCGCTGAAAGGATGTGCTTGCCAGCCCAGGAGGTGCGGGGACTAAAGCCATAGCAGGTTGGCAGGAGGAGGGTATGGTGGCCTTGCACTGGCCATGGGGCTCAGCAGACGCATCCTAATCTGGAGTTCACAAAATGCTCGCAGGAATGGAGTTGGCACCACCTCATCCTTCTAGCATCTGGAGGGTCATCTCTAGCAAGGACCAGAAAAACGGTCTGAGGGAGTCCAGGGAGGCCCATAGCCCATGGCTGGCACTCCAGGCACGGAAGCTGCTGGCGGTGTCTTTGCTGGTACCTCTGTCACAGGCTAGTTCTAGAAGGAGCACCTGTGTCTGTTCCATTTACCCCAGAAACCCAAGGTATTTGCATGTGATGTTTTTTAATTCTCTGACTTTCTGATGGGTGGGATTTAAGGCAGGGTAAGAGAGGTACTCGTTGGCCACTAGGCTTTCCAACTTACTTTCCTTTTTTTTAACCTCAGGGACTTTACTATAAGGGCTTATCTGTGATGGGGAAAGTCAAATGACAGAAAGGGAGGCCCTTGGCAGCCTTTCCCCACAAGGAAGTTGTGGGCTGATTCTGCTTCCTTTGTTCCAATCATTTTCCCCTCTGACTGGAAACGGTTGCTTCTTCCCACCACCCCTGCTCTAAAGGGTCTTGTCTTCAGTGACTGGGGGCTGGTTGGGTGGGAAATGGCTCCCTGTCTCCTCTGGTTACAGATTTGGAATTCTCATTTCCTTCCTCACTTTCCCTTTCCCAATGGGTCCTGGAAATTCAGACTACTTCATACAACATTGGCCTCAGTGCCCGCCTTGTAGTTTGTTCTTCTGGGAATCCAGGTAAGAATGGGGGTCAGTGTGAGCCTCTCAACTATCCAACATTTGTCAAGTACCGATCTTACAGCAAACATTGGGGCTGAGGAATCTGACAGCAAACCAAGGTCCTTGTCCTTTAAGGACTGGAGTTTACTAGAAGGAATTTGGCATGCAAATTAAAAAGTTCACCAATCTCAGTGAAAGATTTCTGTATATATGGTACCTGAGCACTCAAAGGAGAGCGTGCCCAATTCCCCCTGGGCAGTGGGGTGAGGTGCGGGGGAGACTCCTAAACTGAGCATGGGGACATGAGAAGGTGTTTTTCAAGAAGAGGAAAAGGAAGAAGCAGTGGGCTGGGGAGGATCTTCCTGACAGAAGGCACAGCATGTGAAAAAATGGTGGGTCCTTGATGCTCCCTAGGGTAACTGGAATTCCTTTGTGGATAACTGTTCACCAGTCTCCCCTCAGCCTTCTGCCAAAGAGAGAGGTGCCCAGCTCTGAGACGTGTGGCATCCCTCACATTAGACCTAAACTTTTCTATTAATTTCTACTGTCTCTCTAAAATACTGCATATTTTATATAAGTTAATATTTTACTGTCCTATTTTTCAAACTAATGTGAAGTTCTTCCTTTATAGTGCACAGCACTGACTCCTGACTCTGTCTCCAGCTTCTGGAGCATAATTTGCCGTGCTTCCCTGCTCCAAATTCCCTTTGCCCTCATGCCAGTGGGACTCGTGCTGGGGATCATATCTGAGAAAGCAAGACCCGATTTTGTTTGCCTCTGTCTCTATTGGGGAGTGCTCATTGTGTTTCTGTTGGTGTGTATCGACACTAGGGTGTTGTAGCTAATTTGGGGGTGGGGTGGTTGCCTTTTAAATTACGACTTTTGATGACCGGCATCATGTTGCTAGTGAGGTATCCGTCTCTGGGAGCATCCAAGCAGAAAGACTAAGTAAGACTCCCTTGAGAACTGATTGCTGGCTGCCCTCAGGGTGTGTCGACATCAGACTTCCAGGCTGGAAGACCCTCGAGGGGCAAGAATTCAAGGAAATGAATGCTAAGTCTTATCCCATTGCCAGAAGTGAAGTGGAAGAGACAATCTTATCACCAGAGCTGAGTTTCCTACGGTTCTGGATAATGGAGAGACTTGTATGCACTGGGGTGGGGAACCGGGGAGGGCTAGTTAAGGGTGTGGTTGGCTGGTGGTGCTGTTTGAGGGAGTGAATAAAAAGGAGTAGAAATCCCCCCCCCCCAAAAAAAAAAGCCCTCAAGGAGGGCTCTGAAGTGCTTGTGGGTAGTGGCCCGTCTTTGAGACTTCCAAGGTGGAGGCCCTTCCCCAGCTCCAGCATGGCTGCCGGGCTCTGCTCCACCCCTCAAAAAAGTCTCAGCTCTTAGGAGTTTGAACAGCTGATGGATTAAACACTAATCTCAATTTGTGAAGTGTAGGAGCTTCACGGAGGCTGACCACAGCTGACGCTGTCTGCAACGTATGCTCCAGCTATACGCGACTCCCACCAAGATGGGACAGTTGCTCTCTGTTATCACAAACTCCGTGTGCCTTTGAGGTGACAGTGTAAGGATTTCCAAGGCTCCTCCAGTCTAAGTCTACTTCCCTATAGTGAGGGATGGCACATGGACAGTCGTGAGGATACCTGGCTGGTGACCAGGTCAATGATGTGATCGCAGGTGTGATCCAAGTCTCCCAGACAAGATCTGCCTAGCATGACCAGATGTTGGCTTTCCCATCAGCGGCCACTATTCTCACCCATACTACCCTCCAAGCATGCGGCACTCTCCAGCACCTGCACTGATAGCTCTCCAAGTCCGCCCTTGTGGGACACACTCTATTAGACATACCTCCATATCTGACAGTCCTTCAGCTTCTACCTTTAACTCTAAGCACTGAGGAAACAAAGACCCCTCCAATTACCAGGACCCCGAATTATAAAGAATGACAGCATGATACTTGTTCTGGTCACACAGGCTCCTCCCATGGCCCTGGACTCACCAGCCAGGCCGACTGCTCTCAGGCAGCCGAGGGTCTGTGCTCGCTCAAAGTGCTGCTCCATGGGCCTCCATTGATCCCCAAGGGCTCGTTCAAAATGGGCTCAATCGCCTTTTCCCAAAGCTTGTTCTTGTTCTTGCTTTTACTTTCCTTTGCCAGTGACATATCAGGCACACTGGCCCCCAGGCCAGACACCAGGGTTCATCACAGACACCTCTTTCTCCCTTACTTCTAACTTCCAATTAGTCACTCACCTCATTAAATCTATTTCTATCGTATCTCTTCTGTGCCCACCTCTCCATTTCTTCTGCCCCCTCCATTTCTTCTGTTCAAGCAGACATTAATCCTTTTTTTAAAAAATTATTTATTTATTTGGCAGAGAGAGACAGCGAGAGAGGGAATACAAGCAGAGGGAGTGGGGGAGGGAGAAGCAGATTTCCCGCTAGAGCAGGGAGCCTGATGCAGGACTTGATCCCAGGACCCCAGGATCATGATCTGAACCGAAGACAGATGCTTAATGACTGAGCCACCTAGGAACCCCAAGCAGGCATTAGTTCTTGCTTGTGTTATTGTGTTAGCTTTTGAGCTGGGCTCCTTATCAAAAGCACCCCCCCTCTTTCATCAAGTGAATAGCCATGAGCAAGTGTCCTACTTAGTAGATTGCAAGCTTTGTGGAAATGCGGATTGTCCCTGCTCTTGTCCAGCTTTTATCAAGGTAGGGAGTGCAGTGCTCAGAGTAAGCCTGCAGTCTCTGTGGGCACTGCCTGAGCATCAAGATGAGTTCCTAGCTGTGTGCCTGTGGATAAGCCACTTTATATGTTCTGTCTTTATTTTCACATCTGTAAGATAGGGATAATATTAGGATTTACTCCATATGCTTGTTTTAATATATGTAAAAGGCTTAGATTAGTACCTGTTTTATAATGAACCCTAAGTAAATGTTAGTGTTTATTTAAGCATTTAATATTAATTTGTGTGAATGAATGAATTATTCCTAATTTAACTTTAGCTTATTTTATATTCTTCCCTAGAATATTCTTCCTTGTTGTGGGCCAAGTAGTCCTTGATCACTTCTAAGTTCCTTGAATCTAGAGACCATAGACTTTTCACCCGCCATAGTACCTAGGCGAGTGCGGAACACACACTGTTCATTCAATACATACTTACTGAACAGCTTAATGTTCTGGAGTAATTATGTGAAATTCTATGATGTACTGGGAGACCATTCACAATGGGTCTCTTGGCTTGGCATGTCTTATGAGCAGAGGCATTGACAGTTTTTGTTCTAGATTCCCTTTTCAAGGATGATTATATAATGAACGGCTTAGGAAAATAGAGATAGTGACCCCCCCCACACACACACTGGAACGGAGGGCAGGTTTGTTTGCTGCCCAGTGTAATAAAGATTATGTCTCCCTCCAGGGTAAAAGTTGGGTGAGCTTGCTTGCAGCCGATTATGAAAGACTGGGTGATGTTTGAGCAGCTGTGGTGTACACCTGCTGACTCCTCAGCATCCACTCACGCCAGTCCACCCTGTCCTGGGGGGACCCAAGAGGCAAGTGGAAACCACAGGAACATGAAGCCCGGGCTGCTTGCTGTGCCTGGTGTCATAAGCTCCTTTGTCTCTGACCCAGGCATCTCATGGCATCTGGCAGCCTCTGCAACACTGTGGCAGGTTTGCTTGCTAGTGTGCAAGTAGGATAAAACCAGACTCTTTGCCATGCTGTTGAAATGAATGTTGAAAAGCATATCCATTTAGTTGTATGGTGAACTGAGTCAACAGGACACCCAGGTTTAAATTCTCCAGGTCAGCACCCTGCCGTCCCAGTTTCTCACACTGCCTTCTGGTATGGTTGGTATGTGATTCCGACGTGCAGAACAGAACCCAGGGAAGAGATCAAATAATTTTGCTTTGAAATGTGCTCCCAAGGGTACCTGGATGGCTCAGTCAGTTGGGCATCTGCCTTTAGCTCAGGTCATGATCTCAGGGTCCTGGGATAGAGCCCCACATTGGGCTCCTTGTTCAGCAGGGAGTCTGCTTCTCCCTTTCCCTCTGCTCCCTGTGCTTGTGCTCTCTCTCTCTCTCTGTTAAGTAAATAGGTAAAATCTTAAAAAAAAAGAAAAGAAAAGAAATGTGCTCTAAAACATAGGAGTGGGCTGGAGAACATATTTAGAATACTTCGCTCTAGCTACACAGAGTGGTAAATGTACATGGTTGTGCCTTTGCCAGAGAGCAGAGTCCAGAGCAGGTGAGCTATTTTACAAAGAAAGGGGCTATATGGTACTTGAAGCACAATAGGATGTGTGGCCAGGATGCTGAAGGCCCCACCTGTCCTGTAGTGTGGTGAAAAGTGGAAGAGACTGGAGAAGTTAATGCAGAAGCAGTGTAGATGATCTCATGAAATATTCAAAGATTGGTCAAAGGTGAGGGGTATCAGATTGGGCTCTGGAGTGTGGAACTTGGTCCAAAGAATGTAGGCACCAAAGAAATCCTTTCCACTTCAGTCAAAGAAATAGTCTCAAATGGAAATTGGTTGCTTCAAAGGTTGGTGCTTTCCTTAACATGGGGAAGAGCAGAAGGGCTTAATGAGCCAGGTGGTTTAACTGGATAAATCTTAAGATTTCATAGGAGTTTAAGAGAGCTTAATGGAAAATGATTGTTTTCGTAGACTTAAGTTAATACCTCTGATATTTCTGTCCATATAATTGATATATTTTAGCCACTGCCTTGATAAACAGAAGAGACTCTTTCTATTGGAATGTGCTTACTCCACTGACAGATGGTTTTATTGATGATAACTGTCATTTGTCTCTGGCCCTATTTCTACAAGTTACAACCATGCAGCTGCGGTGTTTGGTACAGCAACAAAGCAGAAGACTCTCATTGCTCCATCCATGCCCCAGGGAGACAACAACAATCCTTAATCATAGACAGTATTATTGACCATATTCTAAATGCCAGCCATTGAGCTAGGGACTTTCCAGGCTGTGTCCCATTTAATTCCCACAATATCCTGTGAAGTGGGTGTTGTATGAGCCCCATGATATGGTTGACTCAAAGTCACACAATAAAAGTACCAGAGGGGAATTTGGGTCCTGGGGTGTCTGAGTTCCAAACCAGGACTCTCACCGACTACACATTTAAAAAAAGCAAAATCAGATGTGGAGAGCAAAAATCTCACAAGTTGTTAAAAAGGCATAAAAAGTGGTAGTTTTCCTAAGGTGTTAGTGGAAAAGATTCACGTGCTTTTCCCTGGATATCAAAATAACCCAAGTGCTACTTGTTCATTTCTGTAAATTGTGACATTAATGCTGAATCTTTGCAGGTTATTCTAAAAAGATGAAGTATCTCAGAACACAGACAGTATGGGAACTTTTTTCTTTCTTTTTAAAGAAAAGTTTGGTTTTTGCTGACGTTCTTTCGAACTTGACTGCTCAATAGGGGAGCAAGTAAGTTTAAGCTGAAGATTTCTAAATACAGTTAAAAACTTGTACACTTTATGCCTGGGGAAACTCTTTTTCATGGTGCTTAAAGGTTTCCAGTCATATAACACGATTATGCTACAGTTATGTAATATTTTAGGACTCTTCAAAGCAGGATGTGTTGCAGTTCTCTTTCCAGACCAGGGACTCCAGGGTCAATGCTGATGGATTTCCCGGACAATTCCATTATCACTTCAGGCTCAGGAATGGGATTGTTAATTCTCAGATGACTGCTCTTGTGACAAGTAGCTGAAAAAGGTCTATTAAAAGTGGATCTTTAGAAAAATAGCAATACTACTTTTCCAGTGTGAAAAAGCCATTAAATAAAGTTGGCTTTAAGAGGGGCAGAGCCTTCCATGAACCTAACAATATTTTCAAAACCACTGAAAACTATTAGGCCCAGATGGTTTATACTCGGGGTTGGCACACTGGGGACAGATAGTGAATAATTCTGGCTTTGTCTTTAGGCAGACAGCCTTTGTTGCAACTGTTTAACTCTGTCATTGTAGTGTGAAAGCAGCCACAGACAATGCATAAACAAATGAGTATGGTTGTGTTCTGACAAAACTTTATGGACAATGGAAATAGAATTTCGTACGTTTTCCAGTGCCACAAAATAGCCTTCTTTCCTTCAATTTTTTTCCCACCCATTATGTACAACTCGTCCTTAGCCCCCAGGCTATACACCCAGGCAGAGCACCGGGTGTGCTGTGCTGGCTGTGGTTTGCTGATCCCGGCTTCACCGGGCTTCAGCCTGGCTGTAGCTTATAGAATGAGAATGGCTCTTGAAACCAGCAGGTAGGTTGGTCTTGATGCATTTCTACCCCTTCTTTCTGTACCCCCTTTCCATCCCTGTACCTCCCAAAGATTACTTGCCTCCAGTCAGGAGAGTTTAATACATGCGGCATGTGTCAACTGATTTAATGATTATAACTACCAGTAAAGCCTTATTGGTACCGTTGCAAGTGTCACCACCTTAGCTTTAACTCTCTCAGTTGTCTTCATAGGAAGTGAGTCAGAGATTGCTACTGAGGTTTCCTCAAGCCAGACTTAGTTCAACCTGCAAGGCTTTGACAGCAAAAACAAAATGTTCTGTTTTTCCATCTGTTCACAGATGCTGTTCACTATTGACACAAAGCCTAGCCAGATAAATGTTCCATTACCTCTTCTGGGAAGACTGAATTTCCTAACCTGCCTTGCAATTAGGGAGAGAATATGTGACTGATTTTTGCCAATAGAATGTAGACAAAAGCAACGTATGCCGTATGCATGTCCAACTCTTAAAACACCCAGAGCTATCTTTCATATCCTCTCCTTTCCTCTTCAACTTCTTTTTGTCTTTGATGAGTTTATTGACAATCACTTGTAGTGCAACAATTGTACCTTTGTGACTCATAACAGTAAGGAAATTGTTATAAATGTTCACAAAATGCAGCAATCATATTCCTGAGAATTTATCTCAGAAAATAAACATTCATATTCAGACAAACACCTGTATAGGGTTGTTCATAAGTAGCTTTATTTGTAGTAGCCCCAAATTGGAAACAACTGTATATATATATATATATATATATATATATATATATATATATAGCTGTTACTCAGCCATAAAAAAGAATGAGATCTTGCCATTTGCAAAAGGATGGATAGACCTAGTGGATATTATACTAAGTGAAGTAAGTCAGAGAAAGACAAATACTTTGTGATTTCACTTGTATGTGGAATCTAAGAAACAAAACAGATGAGCAAACAAACAGAACAGATACAAACACAAATACAGAAACAAAATTGTGGTTGGCAAAGGGGAGGGGTAGGGGAATGGGCAAAACATGTGAAGGGGATTAAGAGGTACAAACTTCCAGTTATAAGTAATTAAGTCATGGAGATGAAAGGTACAACATAAAGAATACAGTCAATAATTTTGTAATAACATTGAATGGTGAGAGCCCCCTAACATGGGGCTCAATTCCAGGACCCTGGGATCATGCCTTAGCTGAAGGCTGACACATAACTGACTGAGCCACCCAAGTGCCCCTGAGGTGGGTATTTTTATCCTTGGTTTACAGATGTGGACACTAAGGAATGAAAAGTTGAAATAACAAAGTAAAACTCACACAACTAGACAGTAATGGAACCAGGAGACAAGTTAGTTTATCTGCATCCACACACTCTGTTCCTCGCACCTACCTGTATATCTATTCTGTATTTTCTCAAGAACAATGCCCTATTGCTTTAGTACCACTTGGTAACTGGCCATTATTTTGATAAGAAAGCAAAAAGCAAGATCCTGGAACTTGAAATATTTTTATGTCAGGTAGCAGCGCTAGATGACACACTTCAGTCTATAAAAATGAGTGGCTAAACAGTGTTGGATCCAGAATGTCTCCATGGCTAAATGTTCCAAAATGAAAACCAAACACAATTGCTTATCCAGCTCTAATAATGTTTGTTAATTAATCATGGCTCAAATTTCCTTATCAGGTGTGTAAACTCTGAATTTCTTATCCTGGTATGGTGATTTTATTTTTGCTTTACTTTTCTGGTTACATTTTATATCCAGGAAAGCATATAAATCCATGTTCCCCATAACTTTAAATAGAAAAATTCTGGGACCTCAAAACAATTCCCCCTATATATATTTTTTTTCTTTTTGAATTCAGAGGAATGTGCTTGAAAATATAAAATGGGCTGTGGGAATTGCGTGTTTGTGAGCATCTGAGGAATGCTCCCCACTGGCCCACTTGATTATCTAGACTGGACTTGGGGTTTGTAATGGCACGTGCACATGGCATTAGACGCTTTGTGGTGGGTTCCAGCACTGCCATTTGGAGAACTTTGTGGGTTGTTGAGACAGCGAAATGGACTTGTGGCCAAGAGTTCCACGGGGAGAGTGATGGCTGATTTTCAGTTTGCCTGGAGCGGCTATGCTGCCTCTGACAGCAATGAGTAGTTATAAGGCACAGAATGAAAATCGGTGGTAACCAAGAAGTGGTGGGGTTTAATTTTAGGAGAGTGGATGAGAAAAATATCTCAACAATAAAATCCAAACTCCTAGCCAGGGCCTGTGAAGCCCTTCAACATCTGCCCACTGCTTCTCCAAACTCCTCACCTGCCAGCCTTGCCTTGAGTCCTTGGCTTTCAGCATGCTGACCTTGCAGTTTCTCAAGCATGCTGCACTCAGTATTGCCACAGGACCTTTGCACTTTCTGTTCTCTTTGGAGCAGTCTTCCATGAGATCATCACATAGCGATTTCCCTGGTTTTAATATGGCCCCTCCTCAAATTTCTTTTTCCCAAAGAAGTTGTACTCATTTTTTTCTTTATTTTTTAATTTTTTTTAGCACTTAAATGCTACTTGAAATTATGCTCTGCAGTATTTGTCACTTGTTTATTACCTTTCTTGATAAAATATAAATTCCGCATTAGCAGAGGATCTTCCGTTTTCATTCACTGCTGTATCCTCAGCACCTAGAATATTGTCTGGCACATCATAAGTTCTGTGTTCTGTATCTGAATTAAAAAAAAAAAAAGAATAAATAAGTGTTGTGCCCACCAGAACTTGTCTCTTGATCCCGGACAAGGGATTACACTTGATTTTTACCTGCCAGCCCCAGGCTCATTGTGTTCCAGATTTGGTTATCATCGTTATAAGAAGCCTGTGTAGACCTCTGAGCTAGATATGGTTTGTTTTCAAGGTCTCTTTCTTTGTTAGTGTCCTGTATACTTCCTGAGTCATCCCATGGGTTCTTGTTTCCTTGTTTCAGTCTTTTCTGCCTATTCTGTTTCTCCAGGTTCTAGGCCCCTTGCTGCTAATTCTGACCCTTCAAGCCTGGCTGATGACTGGTGTCCGGACCGCGGGCTGACCATGATCTTTTGGACCAGAAGAGGCCCCTTCTCTACACTGTGTATCTGTTGACACTCCAGTGGGGGCCTGTCCACCTGTTCTTGATTATTAGTCATCCTGAACCCTTAGCTTTCAGTCAAATGTTCAGTCCAACTTTTCTTTTTTCCTTTTTTTAAGATTTTATTTATTTGTCAGGGAGAGAGAGAGAGAGAGAACAAGCAGGGGAAGTGGCAAGCCAGAGGTTTCTCACTGAGCAAGGACCCCAATGCGGTGCTCAATCCCAGGACCCCCGGATCATGACCTGAGTCAAAAGTAGACGCTTAACTGACTGAGCCACCCAGGCTCCCCTCAGTCCAGCTTTTCCTTCTTTGTCTGTGCCACTATCCCCCAGGAGTATTCCACCTCCCCATCTTAACACAGCCCTTTCCTGGAGGAAAACATTCAGAGAGTCTTTATTGAAATTTAATCTGGGCTATAAGCCAGAAAACCTAGTACCGGAAATACTGCACACAAAGATGACTATCATATTCTATCACTTTCTATCAAATTTCCTTTTGCTATTTGGAGGTAAACGTGTTACCCCAGGCCTGGAGAGACAATTAGCTGATGTAGGTTGTCAAATTTCACCGTTAAAAGTACCGGAGAGGGGAAAAGTAGTTGAGGAATACTTAAATGACCATATCTAGATCTGAACACGAGCCCCAACCTTCAAGCTTACTCTGCTCACCAGCCTTCACAATTCATTGCCTTGAAATAAAAAATCTTGAGCTTTCCCAGCCCAGATTTCTTACACTGGAATTTTCCCTGAAAAGCTCCCGGTATTCTGAGGCTTCCTTCTCAGGGTGCACCTGTGACTATAAGCACCATGACAGACTGGAGAACTGGTATTATCTGTACCTCAGACAACCTTAGAGAATTATAATTATGGGAAATATAAATAAAATTATGAAAATAAAATAGAGGCACCTGGGTGGCTCAGTGGGTTAAGTGTCTGCCTTTGGCTCAGGTTATGATCTCTGGGTCCTGGGATTGAGTCCCACCTTGGGCTCCCTGCTCAGAGGGGAGTCTTCTTCTCCCTCTGCCCCTCCCCCACTCAAGCTCGCGCCCTCTCTCTCACCCTCTCTCAAATAAATAAAAATAAAATCTTTTTAAAAATTATGAAAATAAAAAAAATTATGAAAATAAAGTAAAAATACAATGATAGCAATATGAACTATCCTCTTTTCATTATACGAAAGAAGAAAGTGCAAAACATGCCAGACACACATTTTCCACAGCTCTCCAGAGCTCCTTCCAGGGCTTGCCAGACCTCACTGACAAATTCCTCTTTGATAAAACACTTCAGATCTTGATAACAAGAGTAAACCACAATGTGGTTATTCTTCCTGTTGGAACGTTCTGCCAGTGGTCCCCCTGGAAAGTATAAAAGTTGAAGCTGTCACAGTGAAATAAAGAAACACAAAAATGACTGTGTGGAATTATTATGAAAGAGGTAGTTTGGGGGGCGCCTGGGTGACTCAGTGGGTTAAAGCCTCTGCCTTCGGCTCAGATCATGATCCCAGGGTCCTGGGATCGAGCCCCACATCCGGCTCTCTGCTCAGCGGGGAGTCTGCTTCCTCCTCTCTCTGACTGCCTCTCTGCCTACTTGTAATCTCTCTCTGTCAAATAAATAAATAAAATCTTTGAAGAAAAAAAAAAAAAAGAGGTAGTTTGGGAAGTGCATGGATGTCAGCTTTTTTGACAGGAGTTGGGCTTTTAAAATTTGAAGCGGTGACAGCTTAAGATATTCCACCATTAACTAGGTAATTAAAAGTTATGTAATATTGCCTGCTCATGAACTTTAAATCATAAATTTCTATGAACTTTTAGAATTTTGAGTTTCAGCTCTTATATCTATATTCAGATAAGATTAAATCAATGATATCTCAACAAATAAGTATCTGCTTACTAAAAAAAATGAGGGAAAGACCTTTACCATTTTTTCTGCTTTTCTTTACATCTACTAGAGGATTTTATCTGACATGTCCACTCCTGGTATCAAGGGAAAAAAATCACAGGAAAATGGCAATTCTATTGTCTTTGTAATTTCTATTTTTTTAAAGGTGATTTCCATTTCATGTTGCAATACATTAATTAATTAAGTAAGTAAGTAAGTAAGTTAGTAGTTAATCACCTTAATCTGTTTGGTGAATATGAAGAAATGAGTAGGTGAAAGATATAAGAAGTAGAAGTCTTTATGTCATAAGTTAGGTGTTCATGAGGAGTAAGAGATGAATCAAAACACAAGTTTTTATTAAGAAATAGTGAATGGCCAAAGCAACAGAATGTGAAGAAGGAAAAAATAAATGCAACTTCTACTTCCACTTCCAGGAAAATGGAGTAGATGTATTTTTCCCTGTTCTCCTTCTAATAATAACTGAGCCCTGTGGACATTAGAAATAAAATAAGTGTGCTCATATTCTGAAATGTGGAAAGCAGACAGCAGATCAAGTAGGGTCCTCAGGACTGAAGAACTACGTGGGGGTGAGTCCCTGTATTTGCTTCGTGATGTTATATATCCCTGACTGAGAACAGAATATGGAACCTAGTATCACCAACAGGCAAATAGAAAAAGCCCTCAGAAAAGCCTGCTCTTTCTAGCCAAAGGAGGAGGAAAGGAGTAGGCTAGTAAGACAGAAAAATTTTAGAGGATAACAAGACCACTTAACCCAAATCCTTTGACCTCCCCCCACCCCTGAAACAGACTGAGTGTGGAGTATAAACCTCTACCCAGTAGAGGGCACATAGCCCCTCCTTCATCAGTGTGATGTCAGAGAAGGAGCCAAGGGACAAGGAGCCCTCCCACTGTGGTCTCAGCGAGTCCTCCCCTCTGGGGAACCCGGTCTTCCAACGCCATTGCAGTAATAAGCTCAAAAGACCATCCTTCACCCTTGCACCCCACACACAGTGTCAGTGGGGCTGCCCCTCCTCCTTTCAGCAAAGGGAAATTAGTAGGGACACCAAGTGGGAAGCCAGAACTCCCTCTCAGCTCAGCGTTAATGTGACTTGCCATCACCACCATAATAGATGCCCAGTGGAGAAACTGGACTTTCACCTGTACTTGGCTCTAATGAGGTAGAGTGGTGTCAGAGGAGGCCTGATAGAACACAAAATCTAGATGAGATCCATAGCCTTATAACATAATATCCCAAATGACCATGTTTCTATTAAAAAACAAGTCCCTTGTTATACCAAGAACCAGGATGATGTCAATCTGAGTAAGAAAAGACCATCAATAAACGCTAACAAACAGATGATACAGAATGGCTAAACAAATTTCTCCAAACAAAAAGGAAATGGTCCACAATAGCCAAATGATGGAAAGACCCAGATGTCCATCGACAAACGCGTGGATAAAGAAGATGTGGTATATATGTACAACGGAATAGTACTCAGCTGTCCAAAAAAATGAGATCTTGTCTTTTCCCAATAACGTGGATGGAACTAGAGGGTATTATGCTAAGCAAAATAAGTCAATCAGAGAAAGACAATTATCATATGATCTTACTCATGTGTAGAATTTAAGAAACAAAACAGGATCATAGGGAAAAGGAGTGAAAAATAAAACAAGACAAAATCAGAGAAGGAGTCAAACCATAAGAGACTCTTAATCGTAGGAAATAAACTGAGGGTTGCTGGAGGGGTGAAGAGTGTGGGATAAGAGGGCGATGAACACTGAGCAGGGCAAGTGATGTAATGAGCACTGAGAATTATATGAGAATGATGAATCATTGAACTCTACCTCTGAAACTAATAATACATTATATGTTAATTAACTGAATTTAAATTAAAAAACCCACAAAAAACAAAATGGTGATCTATTACCTTAATGGGAGAGTTTATCCCATCAATAATTTTTTATTACTGATTCTGTAACAAAATATGAACTTCAAATATGGAAAACAAAAAAGCCCAAAAACAAACAAATAAAAAAAAGGAAATGATAAAAAAAAGACTCTTGAAATATTAGGAAGGAACAGAACACAAAAATATAAAAATATGGGTAAATACAAATAGACTCTGCTTCTTATGAGTTTCTTAATTATGTTTGATAGTTGAAGCAAAAACTACAACCACAAATATGGTTCTTTACGTATGTAGTGGAAATGTTCAAGACAGTTGTAAATGGGTAAAGGAACATAAATGAGGTAAGGTTTCTACACTCCACTTAAATGGGTATAATGCCTATACCGCTAGACCTTAATAAACTATATGCGTTTAACACAGACCTGGAACAACCCCTAAAAAGTCTAAACAAAGAAATACACTTGAAAACAATGTAGATAAATCTAACTGGCATTCTAAAAAATGTCCAATTATCCCAAAGAAGGTAGGTAAAAGAAAACAAGCAAACAAAAATCAGAGAGAACAAGCAAAACAAAAAATAAAATGGAAGACTTAAGCTTTAACATATCAATAATTAATAACAGTAAATGGTCTGAATGTACCCCTTACAAAAACAGGGATTGGCAGAATGGATAAAAATATGACCCAGCTACCTGCTGTCTACAAGAACCTCCCTTCAAATGTAATGATACGGGTATGTTTGAATTAAAAGGATGAAAAAAGATATATAGTGCAAAAGTTTAATCAAAAGAAAGCAGGAGTAGTCATACAAACATCAGCTAAAACAGACTTCTGAGCAATGCCCAGGACAGAATGGGACATGACATGATAAAACGATCCATCCACCAGAAAGATAAGGGTGATTGTAATTTGCATAACTAAAAACAGAGCTGCAACTTACATGAAGGAAAATCTCATAGCACTGAAAAGAGAAACAATCTACAATTATAGTTGGAGATCTCAACATCTCTCTCTCAACAACTGGCAAACAAGCAGACAGAAAATCACCAAGGATATGGAAGAACTTAGCAATACCGTCAAAGAACAAGATCTAATAAACGTTTATACAATGCTCTACCTAACAACAGCGGAACACACATTCTTTTCAAGGAATCAGGGACCACATACCAAGATAATCTATACCCTAGGCCATAAAGCAAACCTCGGCAAGTTTAAAAAGCATTGGAGCCATACAGAGTATGTTCTCTGTCAACACTGAAATCAAATTAGAAATTAATAATGGAAATATAAGACAGACATCTCCAAACACTTGGAAACCAAACAATACACCTCTAAATGTCCATGGGTCAAAGAAAGTGTATCAGGAAAAAATAAACCAAGAAACAAACATGCACACAAACATTGAAATAAATAAGATGAAAATAGAATATTTAAAACTTGTGGGATGCAACTAAAGCATTACTAGGGAAAATTTATAACACTAAATGCTTATATTAGGAAAGAGGAAAATTCTCACATCAATAATATAAGCTCTCACCTTCAAGAAACTAGAAAAGAGGAGAAGAATTTATCCAAAGACGAAGGAAGGAAATAATCAACAAAAGAGCAAAAACCAATGAAATTGAAAAGAGAAAAACAGTGAAGAAAAATGTTGGTTCTTTGAAAAGTTTGAGAAAATTGACAAAGTTCTAACAAAACTGATCAAAGAGAGAAGAAACAAATCATTAATCTCAGTGGGATCATGAATGTAACAGGAGATATCACCGTAAACCCCACCGAAATGAAGATATGTAAGGGAATAATACTATAAACAATTTTACAACCATAAATTTTACAACCTAGATAAAATGGAGCCACTTCCTCAAAACTCATCATCTGTAACTCACCTAACATGAAACAGATCATTTGATTATTCTGTTAAGGAAACTGAATTTATAATTAGAAACCTTCCAAAAGAGAATTCTTCAGTACCATAAGGTTTTACTGCAGAGTTCTTCAAATGTTTAAGGAGCGTATATCAATCTTAAACAATCTCTTGCAGAAAACAGAAGAGGAGAAAACAATTCCCCTCATTCTTGGATTAAAAATAAAAAAACAACAACATACGGACATAGTATAAAGCAAGAAAAACAAAACCAAAACCAAAAACTACAAACCATATCACTCATGAATACAGATGCAAAAATTAACAAATTGGGGCGCCTGGGTGGCTCAGTGGGTTAAGCTGCTGCCTTCAGCCCGGGTCATGATCTCAGGGTCCTGGGATCGAGCCCCGAATTGGGCTTTTTGCTCAGCGGGAAGCCTGCTTCTCTCTCTCTCTCTCTGCCTGCCTCTCTGCCTACTTGTGATCTTTCTCTGTCAAATAAATAAATAAAATCTTTAAAAAAAAATTCTTAACAAATTATTAGCAAACAAAATTAAGCAATATATAAAAGGAATTATGCACCATGACCCAGTGGAATTTATTACATGGATGCAAGATTGCCTCAATTTTAAAAAATCAATATTACCCACCTTTTATCAGGCTAAAGAAGATAGATATATGACTCTATCAATTGAAGTAGAAAAAGAATTTGACAAAATTCAACATCAGTTATTAATTACAACTCTCAGAAAAATAAGAATAGAGGGGAACATCCTCAACTTGATAAAGAACATTTATTTAAAAACTTACAGCTAACGTCATATTTAATGGTGAAAGACTAAATGCTTTCCATCTGAGATAGGAAACAAGACAAGGATGTTTGCTCTCACCATTGCTATTCAACATTGTAATTGAAGTTTGAGCAAGCATCGTAAGATAAGAAAAAAACAATAAAAGTCTTATAGGTTAGGAAGGAGGAAATAAAGCTGTAACTATTTACAGATGAGATGATAGTTTATGTAGGAAATCTCAAGGAGCCTTTAACAAGACTCAAAATAGTAAGTTAATTCAGCAAAGTCACAGAATATAAGGTCAACATACAAAAATTCACTACATTCCTAGATACTAGCAATAAATACGTGGAAACTGAAATGAATGATACAATACCATTTACAACTGTTCAAAAGAAATGAAAAGCTTGTGTGTAAATTAACAAAACATGTATAGGACTTGTATGCTGAAAGCTAAAAAATGCTGGTGAGAGAAATCAAAGATCTAAATAAATGGAAAGATTCTGTGTTCAGAAAACCCAACATAGTAAAATATGTTAGTTCTCCCCAAACAACTCCTATAAAAATATCAGCAAGGATTTTTTTTATAAAAAATCTCTTTTTTTGTTGATATAGATAAGATTATTCCAAACTATATATAGAAAAGCAAAGGAACTAGAGTAGCTAAAAGAACTTCAGAAAAGAAAAAAGAAAAGAAGTGGGAAGACTCATTCTCTCTGATTTTAAGATATGCAGTAATCAGAACTATATGGTATTCATGGAGACAGACTTAGATCCGTGGAACAGAGTAGAGAACCCAGAAATAGCCACACACAAGTATAACCAACTGCTGTTTTTGTTTTTTACAATGGTGCAAAAGCAATTCAACAGAAGAATAGTCTTTTCAACAAACTGTGTGAGAGAAATAGTACAGGCATATCCAAAAATAAATCCATAACTAAAAAAATTAACTCCAACCTATACTTCACATATTGTACAAGGATTAACGTCAAATTGATCATAGATTCTCATTGCCCCACCGTGGGCATGCTGAGAGCACTTAAAGAAGGAGCCTTTTCTCAAACAATGAAATGCCCCCTCAGACTTATTTTCTTGTCTCCTTTCACATCCTAGTGGACCTGTTCCAACAAGCTGTACTTAGGCCAGAAGGAACATGAGGTTATATAATAATACCTTATAAGTTGAGTCTTGTTAGGAGAGAGCTGCTGTGACTACGGATGATGTGTGATCTGATATACCAAAAGAATCAAAGTACCTATAGCTGATGCCCCAATGAGGAGGGGAACTTTGTTCATGTCCTAACTCTCTGCTAAGGACTATCTCCTGCCAAAGAGCAGGCAGGGGTATGACCCAGCACAGCACAGGGATAGACAAACCTTACAAATACTGAGACACTGTCCTTAAGGGACAAGGGGCTTGTATATTTCATCAAACACTGAAGGAGCACATCTTTTGAAATTCTAGCTCTTCAAAATTGGACAGTATTTTGAGATTTAAAAAATTTGGTTGAAAAGCCCAGTCCTCAAAGTCTAAACTCTGAGTAATTTTACACTGAAAGACAAAAAAAAAAAAAAAAAAGGAAAAAAATTACTTGAACTTAGTAACAGACATAGGTCATGATTAGAACTAACATTTACTGAGCACTCTACCAAAAACATGACGGAATCAGCACAAGTATTATGGTTATTTTATGGATAAAACTGAATGACATGCCCTAGGACAAAGGGCGAGTATGTGGAGAAACAGGATTTGAACTTAGGGCCACTTCTGTTTCTCACCACTGATGGTCAGAAGCCACACTTCGCCATGCAGAACTACGTGATAAGTGAATGGGGAGAGACGCAGAAACACTTAGAACTGTATTTCCCAGATTCTGTATTTCATACATCAACATTATATTTTTTAAAAAAGATAAAAGAAAAAGAAGATGAAACCAATATAGAGTTGTCAGTATTTACTGTGCCAAGAAAAACATATTTTTAAAAACTGCCATTTATTCTCACCATGAATTCATAAAAGAAAGGATATTTTAACATCAAAATGTGTTAGAAAGATATAACTTTAGAATGAAAGTCCTTTAAATTGAATAAACTTAGTTTTATGAAAACTGTGCTGCAGCAATTTTAATTTTTTCCCCCTTTATATATTTGACTACAAATCAGTAAAAATGTTGTCACAGCTCAGCCTAGGTTTACAGACCGGTATTTAGAAAATAGTAGTTCAAAGATGATGGCGAAATGCGCATGAAAGATAAAAAGAATCTGATCAAGACAAGGGCAGAAACAAGTCAGCAGTTTCACCTGGTAAAGAGCTGGCCCAGTTCTACTGTTTGGAATCATAGGAATTAATATCTCTCCAGCCCTGTAGAACCTTTTTACATGAGCCCTTGAAGCATATTATCTGTGGCCATTGGAAATACTCTGGGAGCAGGAAACCAAGAAATGTTTCATTTTATTCTTGTTTCTGGATTTAATTCTGAACTGGATGCTTTACTTTTTTTAAACAAATTCATCTTGCTCTTTATTTTCACAGTCTCTAATTCCTGTGCACTTTCTTGTTTCACGTTGTATGGCGGGGTCTTTCCATTGAGGGCCTTGGCACCCCCTCCAGCGTAATTCAGACTTCCCTACAGGCTCAAATGTTGTGGATTGCTTTGGGTAAACCATCCCTTCCAGCTCTACCATTCTAGGAATCCGTATCCTAAAACCGTACCCTTGGCAGACAGCTTGTCCACCTGTTTTACTTCTGCTTCACAGGAAGGAAATAGGCAAACAGAAAATTATCTACATCTTCTACAAATACTAGGTAATTTATAGTTTATCATAAAAATTCGTGTAGAGGACATCTATTGTTTTTACTTGTAAAGCATTCCTTACTCCTTCTTTTGATAGCAGAACTCCCAGTTTACTTTGAGGGATAATCTTCATTGCCTTGGAAATATTCTTTTTTTTAAAAAAGAAGATTTTTAAAAAAAATTATTTATTTGAGAGAATGAGAGAAAAGGAGTGAAGTGAGTGGCAGGAGAGGGAGAAGCAGACTCCCGACTGATTAGGGAGCCCGGCCAATGCAAGGCTCGATCCTGGGACCCTGGGATGATGATCTGAGTAGAGGGCAGGTGCTTAACTGACTGAGCCGCCCAGGTGTCCCCCTTGAAAATATTCTTGGAGGAACTGTCAGTCAAGATGCTGCATGCAGTCCTGCTACCCCCAACCCACATACTGAGGGGTTGGCACAAAACCCATGTTAAGCTAATCAGATTGTCTACCAGGAACTTAGAATTCAAATATCTAACCTAGTAGCACAGGGCAGAAAAGTCATTACAGCTGAATCATTCTAATCCTGGCACCTTGAAGAGATTGTATTTTATTTACAAAATGTTGGTTCTCAGAGTTGCACTGCTTCCTTTGTTTCTTGATTTAGTCTTTTTTTTTTTTTCTGTTCTCTGCGGTTTTATAATCCAATCATGCCATCTCCTCCTTTGACCCTTTCTCTTTCTTAAATTAATCGCAATCTTATAATCAGATGCTAACAATCAAATACTATAGCAGGTATACTTTGCTTATTATTCATAATATTCATAATATGAATTGCTAAGGTTTATTGAGGCCTTACTATACTAGGATTGTGTTACTATACTAGGATTCTGTATGCTTCCTGATCTCTACAATGACCTCAGGAGATGACAATATCCTGATATCCTTGACATTTTACTGGTGAATAAATTAAGGTATAGACAGAGAAAGTAGGTTGCCTAAAATTACAACACTATCAGGTAGAGGAGACAGGGTTGAACTAAGGTGTGTCTGACCTCTCACACTGCCTCTAGTCATGACAAGTTAAGTGTGATTTGTTTTGATTCTATGGCACAAGCGAGATCTTCTCAATAAAATGTATAAAGCTTGGAATTAACACCCTTTTCTGATAGCATCCTGAATATTTGAACTCTCAACATTCAAGACTCATCCTGAGAAAATGAAGTATGGAGACTTTCTTTTAGCATTGCCTTGTTATTAAAGCTGTTTTCCCCTCTTTTTGCAAGATATGACATACATTGCATAAAGAACACATCTAGACATCTGGAACATGCTGCAATACTGCATGGTAGGCCAGTAGAAGGGAAAAGGTACATGGCAGGGTTCTGATTCTACTGAATCAACAGATGTTAATTTAGCACTCATTGGGGTGCCTGGGTGACTCAGTCATTAAGTGTCTGCCTTCAGCTCAGCTCATCATTCCAGCGTCCTGGGGATCAAGCCCCACATTGGGCTCCCTTCTCAGCAGGAGGCCTGCTTCTCCCTCTCCTGCTTCCTCTGCTTGTATTCCCTTTCTCACTGTCTCTCTCTGTGTCAAATAAATAAAATCTTAAAAAAAAAATTAGCACTTATTCTATACTATATACACTACTAGGCAGTGGAAGTCTGGAGCAGAAAAATACCTATCTTTACAGCCCAAAGAGCATATGGGCAAGTGAGTTAAGAGATAAATAACTAGAAAAATGATTCAATTATATGATAGTTAAAATAATAAATATTTCAATTTAATCACAAATTTTGATTTATATAGGTATACAGTACCTTATGCTCCACATATAAAATATTCAAATAAACACATTACAATGTTCCATCAGTGACTAGAAGAACACTGCTTACACTGAAATAAACCTTTGACAATGTCTAGAAATGGACAATATGCCCATTATTATGCCATAATAATAATGTCTTCCATGTTGCAGTAGTTAAAAAAATAGTTTGACCAAAACAATAAAGTCATATTAAAGGAAAAGTATTTAACACAGTATCTAGCATCAGTTTTAAAATATAAATTGAAACTAACTACAATTGACTAAAATTAAAAATTTATTTCGCCAGTTGCATTAACCCTATTTCAAGTGCACATTAACCACAAAAGAATGTTTACTATATAGTTGGATAATTCAGTGTGATGGGGTGCCAGGGTGGCTCAATTGGTGCTTACCTGCCTTAGGCTCAGGTCATGATCCCAGGGTCCTGGGATAGAGTCCCAGTCTGGTTTCCTGCTCTGCAGGAAGCCTGCTTCTCCCTCTGCCTCTGCCCCCTCCCCTCTGCTTGTGCTATCTCTCTCTGTCAAATGAATACATAAAATCTTTACAAATTTTTCAGCATGATTTACATTTTCTCACTGATATCACACTGTGTATGAATGAGCCAAATTTGAAGCCCCAAGAAGGGAAATGCTTATTCATGACCTAGCTATGCAGATATGAGAATTTATGCGGAAATGGAAACTTTCTATAATACAAATCAAAATGATTTTACAGAACTTTTTATCATGACTCAATGTGCAAAAGATTTTAATTATAATTCACAGAGTTCTATAATTTGACTAAAAGAACACAGGGAAAATTTGAAGACTGCTTTGTTAATATTGGCAAATGTAGAGCTACTTTTTTAAATTTATGTAATTCTCTTTAGAATTTGCTGTTATTACTAGGTTGACATAGGAAGGAATTTGTTAAACTTGGAGAGTTATGCTTTTGCCTCAAAGTCAAATCCATTCTGCAGACATCATGAACCTGTTTTGTCAATGTGTATGGAAATATGAATCAATGATTTTTGCTACTCACTCAATTTTATTGGAAAACTTAAGTATGTTTCAAACATTTTGAGTATCTAAAGCTACTTTCTTAACTGTAAGTTTTATTGTTTATAGACATAAAATATTTTAATGAAATTTAGCATGTGAATTGAGATATGTTGTGTAAAAGATCGTGGTATTGATTTATAATAAAAAATCTATATTTGATTTCCCCCCATAGCTCCTGGCACAAGGCTCCTAAAATCTTTGCAATGTCCTTAGTGATGAGAACTATCGGGACATCTTTTGTATCTAGTTGCCGAAATAGCACTAGAGGGGAAAAAGGTGAAATTGATTTTCATAAGAAGCTCTTTTCCACCACACCCAAGTTTATGTTAATGCGGTGACTTTTGGAAAGGCCCCAAGAATGGGAGCTGGTTGTCAAAGAAACCAACCATGACTAGAGGGTTGGAGTTTTCAGTCCTCCAGTAGGAAAAAAGACTCAAGGAAAGGAAGATGAATGTCATGTCAGGGATGGTATTTAAAGCTGAGGTCTGAGAGAGGGACTGGAGGTTGGCTGATCACCAGTGGCCAATGATGTAATCAGTCACATCTGCATAATGGAGCCTCCATAAAAACTCAAAAGGACAGATTTCAGAGGGGTTCCAGGCTGATAAACACATGGAGGTGCTGGGAGAGTGGAACTCCTAGAGAATGTGGGAGCTCTACACCCCTTCCCCCATACCTTACCATATGTATCTCTTCCATCCAAGTATCCCTGAGTTACATTCTTTTATAATAAAGTGGCAATTTAATAACTAAATGTTTTCCTGAGTTCAGTGAGCTGCTCTAGTAAATTAATCAAACCCGAGGAGGGGTTTGTGAAAACCTCTGATTTATAGCTAGTTAGTCAGAAGCACAGGAAACAATCTGGATTTGGGATTGCCATCTGAAGTAGGAAAGGGCAGTCCTATGGGACTGAGCCCTTAACCTATGGAATCTGACTCTATCTCTAGGTAGATAATGTCAAAATTGAGTTAAATTACAGGGCACCCAGCTGGTATAGCAGGATTGTTGGAGGTGTGGGAAACTCACACATCTGCTATCAGAAGTGAAATAGTATTGTAGCAGATGAGAGTAGACTCTTAGGAGGGGTGTTTTTTTTCCTTTACAAATACATACTAGATTCTGAAGATTTTATTTAAAAACCTAAAAGATAGTCATTAATAATTTTTATTTTGATTATGTGATGAATGATAATACTTTAGACATAGTAGATTAAATAATATGTATTACTAAAATTAATTTTATCGATTTTTACTTTTTATAACATGGCTACCGGAAAATTTAATATTACATACGTCATTTGCATTATTTTTCTATTTGGCAAAGCTACTCTAGAGCATGGGGCAAGGTTAGAAACAGCTTTTTAAAAAATGTGCCGAGCAGGGATCCTGATTGTCTCAGTTGGTTAAGCAACTGCCTTTGGCTTAGGTCATGATCCTGGGTTCCTAGGATCGAGTCCCACATTTGTCTCCTCCTGCTCTGTGGGGTGCCTGCTTCTCTCTCTCCCTGCTACCCCCCCTGCTTGTGCTCTCTCTCTCTCTCTCTCTGTCAAATAAATAAATAAAATCTTTAAAAAGTGTTCAGAACAATAAGAGCTTACAAAATGGAAAAATAGATAAGGAAAGAGGATGGAAATAAGAAGGGACAGGGATCAATGAGGAAAACATTTCCTCATTGGGAGGAAGTAGTGAAAATATCAAATACCACAGAGAGGTTAATTAAGATGTAATGGAGGGGGAGAAAAAAGAATATCCCCAATTGTTTAGAAGGAGGACTTGATTTCGATAAATGGACATCTACTAGTTCTTCTAGGCTTGCTAAGCTTAATTAGGTGGGCCCAGTGTAATGTTTGGGAGAAGGTACAGAGACGGGTGAATTACTTCACCTAACAGCAGGGAAAGAGTTGATGGCTCTGTGGGGGAGGAAGGTAGGGCCAGGAGAAATGTAGGGAAGGGGTAAAGGGGACAGATCCAAGGGGAAGGAAGAGAGAAGAGCCAGTGAGAAGTCTTGACACTAAATACCAGTGGGATGGAGGAGGCATGTACTAGTTCAGTGATGAGGAGGTTGAAGAACTCCTCAAAAGAAGGATGACTAACATTATACTTGAAGTCGTTTGCTTTGGCTCAGTGTAGTCTATCTCCTGTGTTTTTGTCAAGCTATCAACACATTCTATGGTCCACATTCAGACCTGTATGAATGCATTTTATATAAATAAAAGGGTTAAGTTGCAAGCATGGATTGTTCTAATGTAAAACAACATACATGGGTTGTAAAATGCTCCACAGAACTAGTTGAATGTGGCCATCAATCCAGGATCACAGTGAGCCTGAAGAGATAGGGAGTGCTTTCTGTTCTGGAGAATGGAAATATTCAACTCTAGCCTGTTCTAGTCATCCTGTCCCATCTAAGGGAGATTGAGGGGGTGGGGGACAACTGAGAAACATTTGTGAACTTCCTAGTCCAGAGACATTGGTACTCTAAAACATTGAAACCCAAGCACAGGACTATAAACTGCTTCCTCAACTTCACACCTTAGCACCAAATTGCTAAAAAACTATTTATAGAAGTACCTCTCATACAGCACATCACATCTGGCTGCGAAGAAAAAATATATATACTTACCAAAAGGTCCAAAACACAATTTGAAAAGGCAGAGCAGGCATTAGAACCAGACATGGCAGGGATGTTTGAATTATCAGACTTGGAATTTGAAATGACTATGATTACTATGCTAAGGGACCTAATGGATAATGTGGACAGCATGCAGGAACAAACAGGCAATATAAGCAGAAAGATGGAAATCCCAAGAAAGAACCAAAAAGAAATACACAAGATAAAAACACTATAATAGAAAATGATGGGCTCATTAGTAGACTGAACATAGCTGAGGAAAGAAACTCTGAGCCAGAGGATGTATCAATAGAATTTCTGAAGGTAAAAAGTCAAGACAAAAAACAAAAAACATAAAACAAAAAACAAACAAAAACAGAACATCCGAGGACTGTGGGACAGCTACAAAAGATGTAACACATGTGAAATGGGATGGCAGAAGGAGAAGAAAGCAAGAAAGGAACAGAAATATTTGAGACAGTAACGACTAAGAATTTCTCCAAATTAATGTCAGACACCAAATCACAGATTCAGGAATTTCAGAAAACATTAAGCAGGATAGATAGATAGATACCCCAAACCTACACCTAAGGGTGTAGTTTTCAAATTATAGAAAATCAAAGATAACACACAAGATAAAAATACTACAACAGAAATGATGAAAGAAGAGTGAAAAAAAGTCAGAGGAGCAAAATACCTTACCTACAGAGGAGCAAAGATAAGAATTACATCTGATTTCTCCTTAAAAACCATGCAAGCAAGAAGAGTAGAGTATAATATTTAAAATGCTGAGAGGAAAACCCCACCAACCTAGAATCTTGTGCTCTGCAAAATGATCTTTCAAAAGTAAAGGAGAAATAAAAACTTTCCCAGACGAATAAAAACTGAGGGACCTTGCTGCCAGTAGGTGTGCCTTGCAGGAAATAAAATAAAGGAATTTCTTTAGAGAAAAGAAAAATAGCATAGGTCAGAAACTCAGAATCTCAGATCTGTATAAAGTAAGGAAGACCATCAAAGAAGGAATTAGAAAGGAAAATAAAAACTTATTTTTCTTATTTTAATTTATCTAACAGATAGCAGTTTGTGCAAAATAATAATGTCCACAATGTATTCGATTATGTATACTTATATATATGTGCTTATATATGCATGCTTATGTAGATGGAATGAATGACTGTGAGGAATTAGGATTATTTTGTTATTATAAGGTGCTCAAACTATCTGTGAAGCAGTACAGTGTTATTTCAAAGTGAAACTAGATTAGCTGTAAATATATATTACAAACTCTAGAGCCAAGACTAAGACTGGAGAGAAAATGGAATGCTCAGTTAAAACCGTGAAAGGCAGAAAAAGGATGGAAGACAAAAAAACAGAAACAAAGAACGAGGCCAACAAGTAGAAAACAGTAATAAATAGGACAGATACTGAGCCAACAGTGTACGTAATCTCTTTGAATGTTAATGGTTTTAAGCACACTGGTTAAAAGGCAGAGGTTGTGAGTGGGTCAAAATTCCAGCAGTGGAAAGTAAGTTTCGTCATCCCTGTTGGGTGCTGGTGGAAATTGTGTTAGTCAGCAAACTAAGTGTGGTTAGCTGTGGACTGGACTATCACATAGCTTGGCTTCTGCTCAGAACTAACATACACTGGCATGGAGATGGTTGTGAGTTACAAGCTGACACTGAGACAACTGGTAGAACTGAGGGATCAATCTGTGCTTGGCAGGTCCTTACTAAAGTTTCTTAGACTTTGCGTAGTGTCTTTCAATTCATAAAGCAACTTTATTTTTATTACCTCATTTACTGAAAGACTGAAATTAGTGTCTAGGTATATGTTTTGTAACTTCAGAGGGCTGCATCAGGTTAACAAGAAAGTCAGACTGGTGATTAATGTGATGAAAATTATTATAAGATGTATAAAGTAATGGAAGCTATTTAGCCTGGAAAAGATAATCAAGTGCAGTTCCTTCCTAAATACCGGATGGATGGATGGATGGATGGATGGATGGATGAATGAATGGATGAATGGATAGATAATGGGGTAATGGATGGTTGAAAAGAGCAACAATGGATGAAATTTAACAGTGACCTTCAGGTTTGCAGAAACTCCTACACAAACTATTCACAGAATTTTTAATATTTCTTACAAGGAAATCTGCTGGCAATGAATTCTCTCCATTTTTTTTTAAACCAAGATCTCCTGAAATTTTTTTGAGCACAAGTCATAGGAGGATGAGATTTTGACCTGCAATTAAAAGTAAAAGCACTAAAACTAAGGATCCCTCCTTCATACACTGGCCCTGCCAAGATCCCTTCTCTGTATTTTCCAGTTGTCATTACCTGACGGTCTTATACTCTGCTGAGAGCAGCAGGGCTGGTTCTCATTCCTAGATCATTTTCCGTTGGTGAGGAGTTGCTTGGCTTACAGAAGGGGGCATATGCCATTGGTGTTGATGGCAGAGTGCTGAGCATCTGTATAGTCAGAGGGTTTTAAGGAAACTGAGTTGAGCCTATTGAAAAGGACCTATCTTCCCAGACCCACCTGGTTTTTCCCGTCTTCACCAAAGGCAGAGTTAGAGAAGGCTTAGTTAGCCTATAGCATAAAGCTATGGATAAGACATGACACAAATCCTAGCATGTTATCGATTTTTTTATGGGGTTCTTCAAAATGTGGTAGAAATGCCAACCTCTAAGATGTTTGAGTTGTGGACCTACAAGAATATTCATACCTTTTAGGTCTATTTCCCCTCCCCCCCCCATACATGTGATAAAACTACTTACTTGTTGTAGCATCTTTATCCCCTGCTCATGGCCTCTGAATCCCAAATGTGCTACTTTTAGCCTCCACCAAACAATTAGAGCAAGCGCAGGAGTTTAAATATGTTTGTCAATCTGGGATTGATGATTTCTCAACTTATTCCTAGTACAACATTTTAAAATAATTCTAGTTAATGAAAAGAATCAGCTCCATTCACTCTCTAACTCACCAACATAATCTCCTGACTACACCATCAATGTGCTTTCATGATTGTTCAATTATCTGATGCCTTTGTATAGATTCTTGGAATTAATCATATCTATTTTAGATTACAGCTTGTCCTAAATATAAACCTTCATGCAACTTATTAATTAAATTGACTTTATTGATCACTTTCTGTGTAATGGATAGAGAAACAAAGATACATAAGAAAGAAGGTAGATCAGTTGAACAATAACTGTGTAGTGAGTGGTGTTCTGGTGGTTCAAAGGTTATGTAAGTTCAGAGAAAGAGTATTTTTGCTTGGGTGATAGTGACCGGTTTCATTGAAGAAGTACAGGCCAAAAGGACCTTGAAATAAAGAGAACTTTATTAGATGGAAAAGAGGCTTTATGGATAGAAAAACAGTAGGAAAAAAGACTTAAGAAAAGGAACATGGATGTCATGTCAGGGATGGTGTTTAAAGCTGGAGAATGGAGCACATTGTTGAGCTAGAGGCACTGATGGGAGATGAGGGGTTTGAAGGACTTAGAACGAAGTTTAGATATTATCTTACTTGCAATGGAAAGTCACCTGGGGCTTTGGAAAACTGACTTGGCCAGTGTGATTTATAATAAAAATATATATTTGGTCTTCATCTAATTTCTGGCACAGAGCTCCAAAAACTGTTGGAATTTCCTGTGATAAGAACTATAAAGATGTCTCTTGTTATGTTAATGAGGTCTTTGTGAAGCACTAAAGGATGGGAGCTAGTTGCCAGTTGAACCAGCTGTATGATTGGAGGGTGGGAACTTTCACTGCCACCCTCCTGACCTCTGGTTGTTAAATCAATCACCAATTACCAATGATTTAATCAGTCATGCCTATGTAATGAAGCCTCCATGAAAACCCAAAAGGACAATGTTCAAGAGCTTCCAGGCCTGGTGAATACGCAGAGATTCAAGGAGACTGGCACACCTGTAGAAAGAATGGAAGGTCCATGTCCCTTCCCCATACCTTGTCCTATGCACCTCTTCCATCTGACTATTCCTGAGTTACATTCTTTTGTAATAAGCATGTAATCTAGAAAATAAAATGATAAGTTAGGCTTATTGTAAACCTTAAACAACAGAAAATATAACAATTAATTATGGCTAATAAATCAATAGTGGGGATAAGTAATATTTATGAAAAAGAACTAAATTAATCCAAAAAGGCAGAAAAAGAAGAATAAAGAAACAAAACAGATGGGACCAATAGAGAACAAGATGGTAGTCTTAAAACCAATCATATCAGTAATTCCATTGTATGAAAGTGGTCTAAAGACACTAATTAACGGGCAGAAATTTACAGATTGAATATAAAAGCAAAACTTAACTGTATACTATCTATAAGAAATCTATTTTAAATATAAAGACACAGCTCAGTGGGGTGCCTGGTTAAGCCTCTGCCTTTTGTTCAGGTCATGATCTCAGGGTCCTGGGATCAAGCCCTGCATTGGACTCTCTTCTCAGCGGGGAGCCTGCTTCCTCCTCTCTCTCTACCTGTCTCTCTGCCTACTTGTGATCTCTCTCTGTGTGTCAAACAAATAAATAAAATCTTTAAAAAAAAAAGAAAAAGACACAGCTCAGTTAAAAGTAAGTATAGAAGATAGACCATGTAAATACTTATCATAAGAAAGCCTTAATATATTAATATTATACAACATGGAATTCAGGACAAGAAATATTATCCAGGGTAAAAAATAACTTTTTATAAAGCTAGAACACTCAATTCCTCAAAAAGACACAATACTCTCAAATACGGAGGCACCTATTTCTATAGCACCAGTATGTTTTATAAAATTAAAACTGGAAGAATAGGAGAAATAGACAAAAGTATGAATGTGAAAGATTTCCGTACTCCTCTCTCTGTCATCATTACATAGACCAAAAAAAAAAAAAAAAGATAGGCACATAGAAAATTTAAACAATAAAACACTCCACCCAAAAGGCAGGTAACACATTCTTTTAAAGTGTACTTGGACCATTAACCAAGATAGACCATTTACTGGAACATTAAAAAAGTATGTCAACAGAAAAGTTTGAAATCGCATGGAGCATGTGCTCAGACCACAACAGAATTAAACTGGAAATATGTAAAAAAACATAATCTGAAAAATCTCCCAATAGGTGGGAATTAAACAATGTTTCTTTAAATAATCTATGGATCAAAAAGTAAACATAAGAGAAATATAAAAATATCTTGAACTGAATGATAAAAAAGACTACATGTCGAAAGTTATGTGATGTAACTAAGGCAGAATATAGCATTAAATCTTTTTTTTTTTTTAACATTTTATTCATCTATTTGACAGAGAGAGAGACCACAAATAGGCAGAGAGACAGGCAGAGAGAGAGGAGGAAGCAGGCTCTCCACGGAGCAGAGAGCCCGATGCGGGGCTCGATCCCGGGGCTCGATCCCAGGACCCTGGGATCATGACCTGAGCCAAAGGCAGAGGCTTTAACCCACTGAGCCACCCAGGCATCCCCAGATTATAGCAGTAAGTGATTATATTAGAAAAGACAAAAAGAGGGGCGCCCAACAGAATACCACTCAGCAGTAAAACATGATTAACTTTCTGTGCATGCAACAATATTGATAAATTTCAAAAAATTAGTTGAATAAAAGAAATCGGACCCGAAAAACACATATTGTATGACTCCATTTACATTATTTTCGAATAGGCAAAGTGAAAGTCTAAGTATAGAAAACCCATCAGAGGATGCTTGGGAGCCGTCCTGATGGAGGGGAATTGAATGGAAATAGTAATGGGAAAATGTGGGGGGTAATATATCCTAAATCTTGAGTCTGACTGTGATTACATGAGTATATATCATACAGTTGTCAAACTCATTGTACTATATGTTTGAAACGAGTGTAATAAATCCATAAAATTGATTTAAAAATTTAAAGAAAGCCAATAGAAGACAGTAGCTGACAAATATAAAAAAGAAATCTTGTTCAGGAACTTTCTGAGGAAATGAGAGCTCAATTCACATTTTTGGTTTACCTCTGCTAACACAAATGTAAAATCAGAAACGTCCAGGGCTGATTTAAGAACTTAATAAATACAAATATCACAAGATCATCAGCAGGTTTATTCTGTGTTGTCCTTCTACCTCATTTTTACTTTGTCAATCTCTTTTCCATTTGCGATATTAGAAGTTAATCTCACTTGAATTAGCGACCTATGTTGTTCCAAACCACAGGAGAAAGAAGTGCTATGTAAAATATTGGTATGGCAAAACTGCATTGTAAAATAGAGCTTTGGGGGCACCTGCATGGCTCAGTGTTTTAGGCATATGACTCTTGATTTCAGCTCAGGTCATGATCTCAGGGTCATGAGATCAAGCCCCGTGCTTGGCTCTGTGCTGGGTGTGGAGCCTGCTTAAGATTCTTTCTCCCTCTCCTTCTGCCCCTCTCCCTGCTCTCTCCCATTCTCAAAAATAAATAAATAAATAAGTAAAATAAACTATAGTGTATTTATAAAAGTAATATATATTATAAAAATTACAAAACAAAAAAGTCATTTATTTCATTTATAATTATGTATCTCACTAATCATATATATGTGTATATATAAATATTTACTGAGTGACTACTATGTGTCAGGCGTTGTGCTAGCCATAGTGAGGAAACCAAAGACTTTTCCCAGATGGGAGAGATAGCCATTAATCCAATAATACACAAATGTACATAGTATTTTATAGCATGTTGTAACCTCCTTTTGTACTTAACAATATATTGCAAATCTATTTCTATGTCATTTATATTTTTTTCATAACTTTTAATGTCTGCATAGTATCCGACTTTATGGTTCTACCTTTTTTTTTAGCCAAATTTCATTTTATTAGCTATTTAGGAATCTTCCTTCAACCTTCTATTTTTGCTGTTCTTAATGATAATACCAGTGTAGCAAAATCTATGTACCTATCATAAGTATTTTCCAAGGGTGACAATTCTAAGAAATGAACTTAGTTAAAAGATATAGATTCTAAATAATTTGACATGTATTGCTACATCTGTGATTTTATGTTAGACATTTTATGGACTTATATGTTTACGTGGTCAGGTTGCATGTGATCTTGCATCATCAATGCAAAAGAAACACATTTAATTGTGTCCACTGAGACTTTGCCTCCCCTGAACTGAATCCCTATAAAATGTTGCTGTCTAGGGAAATGAGGTACGGAAACTACTGGTTGTTCTAGTTTTGAATGGTCACAATTCAACCTTTAAAACTTCCATGTTTCTGCTAATTAGCCACACAAACAGATACTACACAAATAGTATTATGAAAAAATAATTTTAACATGAGTTCCTCTGTTGTTGCAACCAATCACGTTCTCCAAAATTTAATCTGGGAATTACAAACGTAGAAAACAAAACAAAACAAAACAGTCTGGACTAAGGTTAGTACTGATTGTCCAGAATTTCTTGTTGATTCTTCTTGGCGGATATTTTTAGGCTAACTCTGTTTCTTAGAAAACACATGGACGTGTTCCCTTCTCATTCAGTTGATGTAAATCTTTTTTACATTAATGGGATACTACATGAAGACCAAGTACACAAAATATCAGCTAATAAGCTGATAGCAGTAGAAACAACAATTCACACAACTAGAATTTACATAAATTCTTTCTGCCCTGTTTCCAACGGATAGAGCTAAAAAACACTCAATTGCAGACACAATCTAACTCATTACACAAAATAAGGGCACTGTGTTCTTCTCCACCTCTTTAGGTAATTTCTTTTGAGATTGAAAGGAACTTTATAACACTTTCAAGGAAGGAAGCCTTTCCTTTTAAAAGGTGTTTATCTTTAAATGTAATGAATAAGACTTTTTTTTTTTTTTTTTTTTTTTTTTTGTAAAAGTCATTCTAAAGATCACAACAGGTTCAGAATTACAATGTTCTGCTCATCATCAGAAACTTAGGAATGCTAAGAGATGGTAGTCAAGCGTGCTAGAAAACCCCTCTCATACCAGTTCAGGTTTTCTTTGTAATAAATTTCCTAATCCCCATCCCCACAAACCGTATCACTTTTTTTTTTTTAACAAACCTAAAATGAAAGGCTTATAGGCATAGACAAATACTGACCTGTAAAATCCACAAAGATCCCTATATTCTGACAATGGCAACCTACTCACAGCAGAAGAATAGGGAAGGATTATGGAAAAATACAGTTTTTCTTTAATGGCACTCAACATTGTCATTATATTCCTCCAAATTTAGATCTTCTTAAGCTTAGTGGTTGCTGATAATAATAATTTCAACAACAATAATAATCATTTCTTCATTAAAATTGTGATAATTTAAGGTATTTTAGACTGGTGTCTACCTTAGACATGGATCTCTCCTCTACTCAAATCATGACTTTAAGCTATAGTTTGTATACATTTATAAGCTGAGTGAATTTAGGCTATGTTTATATTAGACCTTGTGTGATATACTGTGAAATTTAAAGATAAAATCGTAATGATTCCCCTAACAGGGCATGTTAGACTTCCTAGTCACATAATACAGTAGAATTCAAAGTATTTAAACCATTTGATTTACTCTCTTATCACTTAAAAACGCATATAATTGTGAGTTTGGTCTGTTGAATATTCTGAGTGTCCTTGGCTGTGGCATCATTCCCTAACTGTATCCACATTCAAATTTGTATCAGTTGGGATGCCTTGGTTTCAAGAAAAAGAATTCTGAATTATAAGTGACTTCAATAACAGAGGTCATTAGGGTGCCTGGGGTAGCTCAGATGTTAAGTGTCTGCCTTTGGCTCAGGTCATGATCCTAGGATCCTAGGATCCTGGGATCCAGCACCCCTGTGGGGCAGGTGGGCTCCTTGCTCAGCAGGGAGGCTGCTTCTCCCTCCCCTTTGCCCCTCCCCTGCTTATGATTGTGGGCAGACGCATGCGCCCTCTCTCTCTCTGTCAAATAAATAAATAAAATCTTAAGATGACAACAACAACAGAGGTTCATTAATAAAACTAAAGCTGCAAAAATCCCAGGGTTGGGGCTTCAGCAGGTTTGCAAGGCAGAGGTGTCACCTGGCCTGAGGGTGCCTCTCTGATTCTGCTCACTTCACCATCCTAGGAGGTTGGGGGTCACAGCCACAGACCACACCTCCACTTATCAGAACCCAAAGCTTGTGAGACACCAGCAAAGTTTCTTTTGTGGGCATCTCACTCTTATCAAGGAAGAAAAAGTGTCAAAGAACGATCCTAGCTCCCAACCCACCAAATGGATCTCTCCTCAAGTCTCCTTGGCCAGAACAGGCTCATCAGCAAAGCCTCACCTGAAAAGGAAATCAGAAAGCTAGTTTCTAGGATTTCAACCTTAGTAGTGCGGGAGGCAAGCTTGGGACTACAAGAGAGGAGCTGGAGAAAGGCTGTTGGCCAGGCAACTGTGGCACTTTCCGAGTAAAGGGAAAAAGATGATGATCTCACTTGTGACTCTTAGTATTTTGGGGTGTTGATAGAGGCTGCGGAAAGAGAGAGGAAGGCATTTCCCATCAATTTACTTTCTTACTTTGTGAGACAACTGTTTCACAACTTCCCTTCTCCTCACATTTCTAGAATTCCCCTTCCCTACCATCATTCTCCAGTCTATGGACTTTGTCCTTGTTTCAGTTACAAACTAGAAGGATTCCAAAAAGGATTTCCTGGTGTCCTTGTCATTCAACCCGCTACCCTACTGGGACCTGAACACAGGAATGACCGTCTGCATTTTTGATTCGGTCGATAGACTCTCTTTTGTTGCCAGTTTCCAAACATACCCATGGGATCTCATCTTTTCTCATCTTCAAGGTCTCGACTCCCCAGACACACTCATCTCTCTCCCGTACTGTCAGTAATTCTGTTCTCAGCTGGAGTCATCTTGTCAATATGCCAATATGCTGTAATTGCTTTCTTCTTAATAAAACAAAAGAAAAATCACCCTGGACTCTCGATATTCCTCTAGGAAACCCAGTGTTTTTATAGTCCATTTTTATAGTAAAACACTTGGAAAGGTTTGGCTCTACGAGTTGCTGCTTCTTTACCTTATTTTCACCTCAACTTAGTCCAATTGGGCTTGGAACCTGCAGGTTCGCTAAAACCATGTTATTATTAACTATTTACTTTGACAAATCTAACAAGCCCAGTTTTTCTCAGCCACCAGCTTTTGAGACAGCTGAACATCTTCCTCTTGAAAGCACTTCTTCCCTTGGCTTCAGGGGACTGCATTGGTCTGGCTTTCTTCTCATCCATTTGTAGCTCTTTCTTGCCTTCTCAATGTGGAAGCCGCGGGGGGCCCAGGCTTTGGCTGTGTTCTATTTTTCATTCCTCCACTCAGGCTTGGGGGTCCTCCTCAGAGCTCTCAGATTTAAACACCCTGAGCTCCTCACCAGCTTTCTCTTGTGTACCTATCCGTCTACTTGACATATCCTCCAATAGACATCTTCCAAATCAGAACTTGATTGGCACCCATCACCAACTCCTTCCCAGGTCCCCAGTAAATAATCATCGCTATTCATCTAGGTATACAGGCTGGAAATTCAGCATTTATTCTTTATTCTTCCCTTTCCCTCATCCTGCACAGCTATTCTACCAGCAAGTTTGGTCATATATACACATTTTCCCCACTTCCATTGCTGCCTACCACCGTCATCTTTAACGTTGATTATGCATTGGCCTCCAAGCTGGTCTCCATGCTTCCACTCTTGTTCATCTGTAATATAGTGTTCACATGACTTCCTATATCACTTCCCCCAAAATCCAAAATTGTGCCTTGACCTGTAACACCTGCTTGCTCTGGCCCCCTCCCTGACTCTACACTTAACCTTCTGTATGCTTCTTTCTAACCACTGCCTTCCAGACACAGTATCTCCTAATTGTTCTTCACACAAGTCATGCTTATTTTATTCTGAAAGTTTTTCCAGTTGCTGTCCACTCTGCCAAGAATGATGGTCTTGCAGCCACTCTTCTCATGTCGTGCTCCCTGCTGAATTTCCATCTGTATTCAGACCCTATGTCAAGAAGTCTTCAGTGTGCGTCTTACCTTCAGTTGTGCCTCTCAGCATCATTCCCACATTAATTTCTATTTCCTTACTCTGCTGTATTTTTTTCATATTGCTTATCTCTGTATTATATTAAATGTTTATTTGTTGTATGTATATTATGTGTACTTGTTTACTAGAGTGTAAGCTCTATAAGGACAGTTGTTTTTATTGCTGTATCCCCATCACATAAAATAGTGCTTACGCATAGTAATCAATACTATATATTTGTTGAATGAATGAATGAATGAACGAATGAAAAATCTGGAACCTCTTTTTAACATTGTGGGGGAGAAAAGAATGGCTTCTAGGAATATGAAAACCCTGCATTATATGAGATCTTAAACAGTAAATATATTTAGCGATAGACTGGCAATACGTCCATACAGATTCTACTTATAAACTTCTAGGGGATTAGGGAGTGTATGTATTTTATTCAATTTGCTTAGCCACTAAACAACTAACTATATCATAGAGTCTCAGGACCATTGTGAGAAGGGCATCATTATATATATTTGATTGCCAAGTATTTTTTGAATCTTTAACCGAAGGTTTTTCCTGATAAAACCATACTGAAAATAACAGGAAATATACATGTCTGTATATAAGAAAAGATCCCATAGCTTTGTTTTAAAAGCTCATACCAAATCCAACTCTGGAACTCCACCGTGATGAGAAGCCTGACCTAAAGAATGTTTTATTGGTCTCACCCTGGGGTTCCACAAGCAGCAGGGGCCATGCAAACTTTGCAATGTTCAGTAAATAGAAAGCAAAACCTCTGTGGTCCTTGGAAAGACATGTGACCCCAACCCAAGTGCTCAGCAAAAGAACAGGGGGTCTTTATTGCAGCTCCCATCAACTCAGGTCCTTGACCTCTTGTAAGTTGCATGGAATGTAGACACTGATCTTCACTGGAGGCAACCTGTCCCTCTCACACTTTGTTCCCCAGTCATTTCTTCAGTCTCAGAGTTTCTGAGATCCTTCTGAGCCCTTGGACAGTTCAAGTCACTTCAAAAGCGAAAGTTCCCAATTTTATAAGAGGGGCAAGGATTAAAGGACAACACACTTCGTTTTTCCGAATGCTTTTAGAGCAGGCAGAATAGTCCACTAATCCACAAATTACCATCTCCATTGACTTTCTGCATGGACACAATGTGCATCCTCTGCCCTAGGACAAACACATCTGTTGCCATATATATTGCATGTAGTCTGGAGGCTCCAAGATTCTATAATGACTGAGGCATTGATGATAGTATGAAAAGATGACTCAGTGACAGGAAAGGACAATGATGTGACTGTTACCATTGTTACCAAGTAATAAAGATGTAACTATTGTATACTGCTACTTCAAAAATCTATCTAATACGATCAAAGTGTCAACAATTATTTAACTATGATGTTTCATGTTGGTGTTAATAGGAATGCAAGTCATAAGAAGAGAAAGTCATCCTTTTAATAAAGTAAATGGCTTTAAATGATTCTTGAACACTTTCACAGAAGGTCAGCGTCAGAGGCTAAAGATATAAAAATGAATAAAACATAGCTCCTTCTCAAAAGAATCACAGCTTAGGACAATACCTCTTTAACAGAAAATGTGACAATTTACATATTATATTTTGGTTTCCTTGAGATATTCAGCATCACTTTTATTAAAGAGATATCAATTATGTGTAATCCTTAATTTTCTAGGGAATTAATAAAAAAGTAATTTATCAAATTTGGTTCTGTCAATAAGGAGATGGTAGGAAAAACTAGCAACAGCATATCATATCATTTCAGTCACGGATCTTTAGAATGCAATTATAATCTAATTTTCACATTGCTAGAATCCAAATTTCCATCTAAAGCAAAAATTAATATAATCGTTACAGAAATTCTGACTCCCAAAGCTTAGATTTTGTGACAGAAGTGGAAAGGAACTTTATATTTTCTTTTGAGGATGCACTTATCTCACTGTAATTATTAACAAAGTATTCCCTATATGGGTTTCTATGAATGTTCTTGTATGATGCATACTGCTAGGTGAGAAACATGGCCAGTTAAATAAGGTTTTTGCTTTTGTTTCTGTTTTTTTGGAGCCACAGTAGTTTTGCTAGTGAGAGCGTTGTTGTGATACCTGATGACAAGCATACTTCAGAGGTGCATAATGTATTCTATGGAATTTTATAGAACCTGTCAGAA
The DNA here is from genome assembly GCF_002288905.1 of Enhydra lutris kenyoni. Classification (NCBI taxonomy): domain Eukaryota; kingdom Metazoa; phylum Chordata; class Mammalia; order Carnivora; family Mustelidae; genus Enhydra; species Enhydra lutris. Next base: position 9,133,388 of record NW_019154125.1, on the reverse strand, counting down.
AGCTGCAACTGAGCGATACACTTGTAACAGTTGGGGTAGGAAAGGTCTTGATAATTATTTGGCTGAATGGAAGTTATTGGAAAGCTACTTGAAATATATTTTATGTTACTATGGCACAACTAGAGATACAAATGTTTTTAGATTTTGCATACTCTTAGACTGACAATTTTGTTCCGTATGAAACACAGTATTTCTGAGGCTGATGTCTAAGTTGAAGTGGTTCTAATACTCTTTTAATGCACTGCATGTTTTGGCTATGAGATTACTTTTGAGCAAAAATGCTCCTCATAAGTTTACAAATATCTAAGCCAGAGCTTTGGTGATTCTTATGCAGTGTCACTTCTAATTTCTAAAAGGGAAGGATATAATTTATAAACATTAGAAATACAGTGTAAATATTTACATTTGAAAGAGAATTTAGAAAAAAAAAGCATAATACTTTACCTTGCTATCCCATATAAGTAATTTTGGAAAAATGCCAAGTATAGTGTTCAGCAAGATTTAGTGCAGAAGATGCTGTGAGTCAGAATCACAGACTATTGTGTTTCCAATTCTCGTCCCTAGAAGTATATAGAGATAGATGACTCTAGAGTTGCTACAGAAGATGGAATTTTCCGATTCACCCAGAGCAGTCCTGCTCTTCTTCTCTCTAAGCATTGACATTCCCCATATAATTTGGAGCTGACTTTAACAAACAAAATAAAAGCATTCTTTTCACTTAAACACCTATGACTTGGTTAAGTGAAACCATGGGTAGAATGGAGTAGAGAAGAAAAAGAATGTTTAAAGTGCTCATTATCTTGTGACTTAAGTACGAGAATGTTTATTCCAGCATTCGCTCCTTGATTTACAAATATTTATTGAGCATGTACTACAAACTTGGCACTATTTGGACATCCTCAGTAATAGCATAATTTGAAAAAAATCTAAATGTCTGTCAGCATGGGATTGGTTGAATAAATTGGAGTCTATCCAGTCTCTGGGAAACTATATAGCTTTTAAAAAAATTATAAGTTGGATTTCTTGGTATTAATTTAAACATCTGTTAAAAGTATGTTCCTTTTTTTTTTTTAAGATTTTATTTATTTGTTTGGCAGAGAGATATCACAAGTAGGCAGAGAGGCAGGCAGAGAGAGAGAGAGGAGGAAGCAGGCTCCATGCCGAGCAGAGAGCCTGATGTGGGGTTCGATCCCAGGACCCTGAGATCATGACCTGAACCGAAGGCAGAGGCTTAACCCACTGAGCCACCCAAGTGCCCCTAAAAGTATGTTCCTTAAAGAAAAACAAGTTATACAGAATATGTACATTATATACATACCTATATATTATAAATTATAGAGAATATGATCCCATTTTTGTAAGCAAGAGGGGGAACTTCTTTAATATAAATGGGATGCTTGTATGTGTTTAGGTGAACATAGAGGGGGTATGGCAGAATATGGGGCATATAGTTTACATTGTTTTTCTCAAGGTTTGGTATTGAGGATCAGAGAGAGAGGATTGGGCATACACTTGGTATAGTTGGGACTGTTCATTTTTGTATACATTTCTGTACTGTTTGACTTGTAAGGATGAGCACACATTACTCTATTAAATCCATAATACAGAAAATATTTTAAAACAAGTTTCTCTTGCAGCACCTGGGTGGCTCAGTTAACCATCTGCCTTTGGCTCAGGTCATGATCCTGGGGTTCTGGGCTTGAGCCCCAAGTTGGGCTCCCTGCTCAGTGGGGAACCTGCTTCTTCCTCACCTTCTGCTGCTCTCCCTGCTTGTGCCCTCTCTCTCTGTGTTAAGTAAATAAATAAAAACTTAAAAACAAAACTAAACAAAAAAAACACGAGTTTTTCTTTTAGTGTTGCCACAGGAAGCCTGTTAAATTTAAGTGTGACCTTAAGTCATAATAGGCAAGAACTGTTAAATATACTTAAAATTTTTATGCTGAGAACAGTAGTCCTTCAAACTTATATATATCTGAAAAAGACTTTGTGCTCTTACTGAGTTCTAATCAAGTCGTTTGTCTTACAAATTTTTAGATACGAAAAAACATGTATTTATTTACATACAGTCGACACACAATGTACATTATTTTCTGGTTTATAACTTAGTGATTTGACAAGTATATATATATTATGCTATGTTCACCACAAGTCCTGTTACCCAAAGAAAATGAAAACACTAATTCAAAAAGGTATATCTACCCCTATGTTTATCGCAGCATTATTTACAATAGTCAAGATATGCAAGCCGCATAAGTGTCCATCAATAGACAGATGGATAAGGAAGAAGAGATATATACATATATATATTCCATAGCTATAAAAAGGACGAGATTGTATCATCTGAGACAACATAGATGGTCCTAGAGGTTATCATGCTAAGTAAAATAAGTCAGATTTAGAAAGACAAATAGCATATGATTCCACTCAGAAGTGGAATCTAAAAAACAAATCTATTTTTAAGTATAATTTGAGATATAATTATATATATTAAAATGCAACCACTCTGGTTTACAGTTCAGTTAATTTTGAGAAAATATATGCACTCATAGAAACTTAATCAAGATCTAGTACATTTCTAGCATACCTACAAGTTTCTTTTATGCACCTTTGCAGACAGTAACTCATACTTCCAGACTTAGGCAACCACCATTTGATTTCTATCACCATCAGTTACTATTATATATTTCATAATGTATTAATAGAATCATGTACTATGTACTCTTTTGTTTTGGCTTTTTGCTCAACGTAATGTTTTTGAAATTAATCCATGTTGTGATGTCATTCCTTTTTACTATTGAATGGCATTCCATTGTATAACTATACATCACAATTTTTTATCCATTTACCATTTTCTACCCATTCATAAATGGATATTTATACTGGTTCCAGTTATTAGTTATTATAAATAAAGTGGCTACAAACATCCACATGAGATATATATGGATATGGATATGGATATGGATATATACGTGTGTGTGTGTGTGTGTGTGTGTGTGTGTTTTCATTTGGGGCAAATACCTAGGGGTGAAATTACTGGAGTTGTATATTTAACTTTATAAGAATCTGTCAAACTTTTGTCCAAGGTGGGTGTATTAGAGTTTTCCAGAGGGAAAAACAGTAAGATGTATGTCTATATCAACATCTGTTCTGTACCTACATATCTATAGCTATCTATATTGTCTATCTGGATTTACAATAGAAATTGGATCACCACCAAGAGGTCTCATGAACTGCTGTTTACAGGTTGGAGAACCAAGAAAGCGAGTGTTGTAATTTAGTCCTTAGTCCAAAGGCTTGAAATGGAGGGAGAAACCAATAGTGAAAATCTCTGTCTGAGTCCAAACATCCGAGAAGCAGGAGCACTGATATTTTAGAGCAAGAGAAACTGAATGGCTCAGCGCAAGCAGAGAAAAAATTTACTTTTTTCTTCCTCTACCTTTTTTTCTATTCAGGCCCTCAATGGATTGGATAATGCCCACCTGCTTTGGTGAGAATGATCTTTACTCAATCTCCTGAATCAAATGCTAATCTCTTCCAGACATAGCCTCAGAGACAAAACCAGAATTAATGTTTTACCAGCTATCTGGCTATCCCTTAGCCTAGGCAAGTTGACAAATATAATTAACCATCACAGTAGGTATAACACTTTACAGTTCCACTTCCACTAGTAGTGTGCGTTCCCGTTGCTCCACATCCTTGCCAACACTTGGTATTATCTCTCTTTTTATTTCTTTTTAATATTAGTTAGTCTAGAGAGTATGTAATGGTATCTCATGGTTTTAATTTACATTTCTATAATGACAAATGGTGCAGAACATCTTTTTATGTACTTATTGGCCATTCTTATATCTTCTTTTGTAAAGTTGATATTTAAATAGTTTGTGATTTTTTTTTTTTAAAGATTTATCTATTTGACAGAGAGAGAGATCACAAGTAGGCAGAAAGGCAGGCAGAGAGAGAGAGGAGGAAGCAGGCCCTCTGCCGAACAGAGAGCCTGATGTGGGACTCGATCCCAGGATCCCGAGACCACCACCCAAGCCGAAGGCAAAGGCTCAATCCACTGAGCCATGCAGGCACCCTCATTTGTGATTTTTAATTGGGTTGTTATCTGATTACTGAATTATTGGAATCCTTTATATATTCTGGATACAAGGTCTTTGTTAGATACATGCATTTCAGATAGTTTCTCCAACTCTGTGTCTGGCTTTTCTATTTCTTTAATGGTGTCTTATAACAAGCAGAAATTTTAATTTTGAAGTTCAATTTATTTGTTTTATGGTATGTGCATTATGTGACTTAAGAAATCATTGCATACCACAAGACTGTGAACATTTCTTCAAGAAGTTTTCCAGTTTGAGTTTTGGTGTTTAAGTGATCAACATCAAATTCATTTCCTTTTTTCCCAAGTTTTTATTTAAATTCACCTCATTAATATACAATGCAATAATAGTTTCAGGTGTAGAATCTAGCAATTCATCGCTTATATACAAAACTACAAATTGTAGTTTTCTTGCAATGACTTTGTCTGATTTTGTTATCAAAGTCGTGATGGACTCTTAAAATGAGTTTGAAAATATCAACTTCTATTTTTTTTCAAGATTTTATTTATTTATTTGACAGACAGAGATCTCAGTCGGTGAAGAGGCAGGCAGAGAGAGAGAGAGACAGGAGGAAGTAGGCTCCCCACTGAGCAGAGAGCCTGATGTGGGGCTTGATCCCAGGACCCTGGGATCGTAACCTTAGCCGAAGGCAGAGGCTTTAACCCACTGAGCCACCCAGGCACCCCCATCAACTTCTATTTTCTAAAGGAAGTTACAGAGTTCTATTATTTCCAATTTTTTATTTCATGGATCTTAGCTCCTATTTTATTATTTCCCTCTTTCTATGTTTTCCTGTTTTTTTTTTTTTTTTTCAGTTTAGTGTATTTTCTTCCAGGTTATGAAGCCAGAAGCTTAGATTATTAGTGTTAATGTTTTTTTAACATAATAATTAAAGCTATAACATTTCTAGTATGTTTTGCTTTACCTGTACCTCACAAATTTTGATATACTGTGCCTTCTTTATCATTCAGTTTGAAATATTTTCTAATGTCTCTTGTGATGAATTCTTTGACCCAAGTGTTATTGAGTTCTTTTTTTTTTTTAATTTCTAGTACTTGCTGATATCCTATAATTTTTTTATTATTTATTTTTTATTTGAATCTGGTATAGTCAGAAAATGTCTGTTTGATTTCAGTTATCTTAAATTAAATGAAAATTTTTTTCTTCTTTATTTTAGTATCTTCTTTTAAGGATCTGAATATGTTCTTAATAGTTTTTTAAAAGACTTTATCTGGCAATTCCATCATCTCTGTCATTCTTGGTCCAGTTCCATCGACTGAATTTTCTTCTCCTTACACATCACATTTTCCTGCTTTTTCACATGTCTAGCAATTTTAATAGCGTGCTTATTACTATTAACATTATATTGTTTTGTGTCTAGTCTTGCTAACTTCCTTCAAAGACTATTTATTAAGTTTTGCTCTGGCAGGTATTTAATTTGCATGCAGATGAGCCTGAGCCCTTTGAAACGAGTTCTGAAATTTCACTGGGGTGAGCTCAGAACAGTCTTTAAAACCAAGTAATGGCATGGCTCGGATGTCCTCTGAATGCTCCAGCTGCTCAGTGAGGTTGCTTCATGCTGGCTGGCTGGAACCCCAAATCCCAGCTCCCTCCGTGCTGTATTTGGACAGAGTTCGGATTGCAGAAAACCCAAACAGCAGTATACCACCTTTGCTTCAGGAAAGTGAAAGGAAGGCAGGCCAACGATCGTCTCCAAATCTTCCTACTCAAGAAAGGGGCTTATAGCAATACATTTGTGGTGCCTACACTGTACCAGGCCATAGGCAATTGGGGAGGGCATGCCAGGCCATGTGTGTGCTTTCTACACGATCTCCTTTTCTTTGGGACTGTATGCAAATTCTTGTCACTTGGGTCTCACTAATATTTGATTACCATCTCTGCAGCTCAAGAACACCTCCACACTCTTCATGCTCCAGGCAACTCTGCACTTGCCTGACCCTGCAAGTGAGTGCCTCCTTCAATTTACAACTATTGCCAAGGCAACCATTAGCCTCACTGCAGACCTGCCCCCGCCTGCTTCAGGACCCTCTGAATGCCCACAGGCTGATAAAAATGCAGATAAGCATATGGCTTACTTGGTCTGTTTTCCTTCACTAGGGGCCATTACCCTGAGCTCCCTGTTGTTCAATCCCTGAAAAATACTGTTTTCACTGATTTCATCAATGAAGCCAGGGTCCTTTCATACCTTTTGTTGAGATTTTTAGTTCTGTAAGGCAGGCGTGTGAATCTCATATTTGTTCTTCCATTGTGCCCAGAGTGAAAATCCCCTAAACCCTTTCAAACATAGAAATAAATAACTCACAGATTTGTCAAGTGATGTTTAAAATATCTTAAATATATATATATATCTATAAAATCAATAAAAAACTGACCAATCATTAAGCAAGATAAATTGTTCAAACTCACCCCCATTTAGTAATATGATAATTTCTGTCCTAAATCCTAAATATATTTAAATATATACTTTATTACCTTTCAGAACTGTTAGAGGATATGTGTTGTTCTAAGCAATATATATATACATATATATATATGAAAGACATAATTCTGTTTTATAATGTTATTTAATGTAGATGTTACAATAATAATAACTAATATTTTTACATTCTTTCATGATTTCAGGCAATATTCACATATGTTGTTTTTGCAATTCTAATGTAAAACCTGTGAGATATATATGGAATCACTAGACCAAGAAGATCCATGTCTTAATTCCAAATCATCATTAGACTAAATAAATGCAGTATATTTAAACAGTTCTAAAGTCCTTCTGGCTTATTTAAGTTACTACATATTATAGAAGCTGCAAATCAGCCTATTAGGCTGAAAGAGAAAATTGATAATTTGCATTTAAATAATACTTGGGTTTGTCCCTTTCTAAATGTAAATTTAAATGCAGGGCATGGAAGTAGATGGGATTTTATAGGGAAAACCAAAAAGAGTCATTGCCCACCACCTTGATTCATCTTTTCCAATTTTTCTAGGTTAGAAAAACATAATAAAACATAATAAAAATAATGAGTGTTTTTAATTAGATACTTACTGTATGATCATCCCTGTACTAAGTGCCTATTATAGAAGTTAATCTTCACATCAATACATGTGGTAGGTACAATTACTAACCACTTTTACAGCTGCACAAACCAAAACTCAGGGAAATTAAGCATCTAGCTCAAGTGTACGTAGTTAATGAGTGACTGAGGCTGCACGTGATCCAACTTGAAATTCTGACTTTAAAGCTCACACTCTTAATCATAATTATATCACTACCTCATAAAAAAAAAACCCTGTTTATGCTCTCATCATGTTGGGACAAAGGTTCTTAACTTTTCTTTGCCATATTCCTGCTTCTTTCAAGTGTTATAGGCTTTATTATAAACCATGTATATTACCCACACGATGTTAGGTCGACCTTACAATTATCTCAGGTAAAATTTGGCAACATGTGAAAGTAGCATAGCCAAATCAAATACACAAAGAGGCCTATAACAGATTTGAAAAGATTAAAGTGACTTTCGGTTCCAGAAATTTCCAAGACTATGCCAATCCCCAAACCCTCAGGTCCCTACAACATCAAATAACATGTAATGACCTTTCACGTGTACCTACAATAGGAGGAGTCAAGGGAAATAGCCAGGTGCCAGAAATAAAAAGTGGTAAACTAGATCATAGGTTTCTATCAGGATATCAAATAAACATGGGCTGCTGGCTCTCTCTTCCACAGCTGAACCTGGAAAGACAAAAGACAGAAAGAGAAGAGGATTTGTGGAATTTAAAAAAAAAGAAAAGAAGAAAAGGCTGACGTCGGTCAGGACTCGTGTGTGGTTGGACACCTGCAACCTGAGCACAAGATCACCAGAGGCAGCTTCAGAGGAAAATTTGGAAGAAAGCTCTAAACAACACTCTGGCCTCTTCCTGAGTTGTCTTGGGGCGATCATTGCTTCCCCCTTTTAGGACAGAATTATCCATGAAGTACAGACTATTCTGCATGGAGTAATAATCAGGGCAGGGCAAAGCCCCAGAATCAGTGGCCAGGGGGTGCCTGGGTGGTTCAGTAGGTTAAATGTCTTCCTTTGGCCCAGGTCATGATCCCAGAGTCTTAGGATCAAGCCCTCTAATGGTCCTTGATTAGCGGGGAGCCTGCTTCTCCCTCTCCCTCTCCTTCTGCCTGCCGCTCCACCTGCTTGTCCTCTATCAAATAGATAAATAAAATATTTTTTTAATTTTTAAAAATATATTTTAAAATTTATAAATCTTATATAATTTTATATAATTTATAAATTTATAAACTTAATAAATTTATAAAAATTTAAAAAATATTTTTAAAAAATCAGTGGCCAGCTACATCAGGCATTTACTACTCCAGTTTCTTTCTCCAAAACTCTTAGGAGGGATGAAGGACCTGGAGGACCACTGTCTCTTTCCATCCTTTTTTCTAATGCAGTACCTGTGGTGTGGTCACGCATGGTAATGGCCAAACTGTAGTTCTCTGGTGCATGGGTCTCCCTGCCTGAGACTCATTCCCGCCTCTCATTGTAAACTCTCTGGGAGGGACTACAGATCAGAACTGGCCTCCTGCCCTCTCCCAGGGAACTTTGCCAGACAGAACAGACGATGTATGTACCCAAACTTGATTTCAGGAACTCCAATATTTAAACACCAGATGAATACAAACAGTATAAAAGAAAGACAGCAAACTGAACTGCATATAATACACCAAGCAGAATTCTGAGAAATTACAGTAAGTGTTATCAATATACATAAGATAATAAGGAAATTCACAATATGAAGTTGAGAACATGTGGAGCCTGTACGTAAGCTAGTGCTGCTGAGGTGGATGGAGGATTATTGTATGAGGAAATGGCTGGAGGGGCACCTGGGTGGCTCTGACTGTTGAGCGCCCCACTCTTGATTTTGCCTCAGATCATGGTCTTAGGGTCATGAGATCGAGCCCTGCATTGGGGTGTGTTGCACATAGAAACTGCTTAAGATTCTCTCTCCCTCTCTCTCTCTCTCTCCCCCCTGCCCCTCCTCCCTCTCATGCTCTCTTTCTCTCTAAAGAAAAAGAAAGAAAGATGGGGTGCCTGGGTGGCTCAGTCGGTTAAAGCCTCTACCTTTGGCTCAGGTCGTGGTCCCAGGGTCCTGGAATCGAGCCTGGCATCGGGCTCTCTGCTTGGCGGGGAGTCTGCTTCCCCCTCTCTCCCTACCTGCCTCTCTGCCTACTTGTGATCTTTGTCTGTCAAATAAATAAATAAAATCTTTTAAAAAAAAAGAAAGAAAGAAAGAAAGAAAGAAAATGGCTGCCAGTCAATACTCAGATGCACACAAAAATACTTAGTTACCCTTCCTACGATATTCAGCACTTCAGTGATCTGTAAAAAGTTTGTTCATTGACTTAAGAAGAATGTTCTCTTTCTGAGCAGTGTGAAAAAGAGTTACCCTCAAAAATGGTTACCTATATCCTCTATGCTGGGGGAGAAACTCCAGGCTGAGAAGTCAACATAAAACTGTTCTTTTAGTGGTGTCTGGGTGGCTCAATCAGTTAAGCGACTACCTTTGGCTCAGGTGATGATCTCAGGGTGTGGAGACCAAGTCCACACTGTCCAGCTCCCTCCTCTGCAGGGAGTCTGCTTTTTCCCTCTCTGTCTATGATCTGGCTCACTCTCTCTCTCAAATAAATAAATAAATAAATAATCTTTGAAAAATAAATAAATAAATAAACTGCTCTTTCACCAGTAACATCCCTGGAAAGCCTGGCGGAAGAAAAGGCAAACCTGCTCCTGTAATGCAGACTTCGTGCCTAACAGACAAACCCATCCTGATGATACCGCATACAATAAAACATGGTGACTTACTTGAACAAACAGGAACCATGAGTGAGCCAGCAGGCTTAGCACTACAACAGCTTACTTTACAGAAGCAAACTGAAAGATGGTTTTAAAAACTATGTTGAGGGGTGCATGGGTGGCTCAGTGGGTTAAACCTCTGCCTTCAGCTCAGGTCATGACCTCATGGTCCTGGGATCCAGCCCCCGCATCGGACTTTCTGCTCAGCAGGGAGTCTGCTTCCCCCCGCTCCCGCCGCTTCTCTCTACCTGCCTCTGCCTACTTGTGATCTCTGTCAAATAAATAAATAAATAAATAAATCTTTAAGAAAAATAAAATAAATAAAATAAAAACTATGTTGAAAGTAACAGAAGGCTTGAGACCTGAGAAAAGAATAAAAGTGTTCAAAAGGAATACTTTCAAGAATGCCAGGGATAAAACATATAGCTACTAAAATTAAAAATTAAATTGACTTATTAAGAGCAACTAATATTATTATTAGCAATAGCTATGAAGTTAGTAAAATGACCCCTAAACCCAGGGATTTATTAGGATGAAATTGGGACAGAAAGTTGGAGACAGAAAGGAAGAATATCTATATAACTAGAGTTGGGGAGGAAGACACTGGAAATGATTGAGGAAAACAATACATTTGAAAAGAAAATGACAATTTTCTAAATTACTAGAAGAAAACCCTTAGATTCCAGAAACACAAGAAGTTTTAAGATTTGAAAATATTCAGTTAGAATATGGTACAAATGATAAAGGAAAAAAATATTAAGGAAGCCAGAGGGAAAAGACAGAAACAACTACAGTTTACCCTTGAACACAGGTTTAAATTGTACAAGTCCACTGATATATGGACTTTTCTTCGGATAAATACAGTACTATAAATGCATTTTCTCTTTATGATATTCCTAATAACATTTTCTTTTCTCTGGCTTACTTTATTATAGGAATACAGTATATATAGACATAACATATGAAATATGTGTTAAATGACTATGTTGTTGGGAAGGCTTCCGATCAACACTGCACTAATATTAGTCAAATCTGGGAGGGAGTCAAAAGTTACACACAGATACTTGACTGTGGGTGGGGTCAACGACCCTGACCCTCACACTGTCCAATGGTCAACTATTCTAGCTAATTCTCCACAGCTTTAGGAGGGGATCTTCAAACTGCTGAGGGAAAGTACCTCACAGATGGATCTCTTCATCTGTATTAGTTTGCTAGGGCTGCTATAACAAAATGCCAGCCTGAGAGAGTTAAACCTCTCTCTGTCAGCATATCTCAAGCTTGCCTTTGCCTGAGACAGTTTAAAAGAGGATCATTAACTAGTTTACTCATTCGGCAAACATTTTATTGCCATCAGAGACCAGCTACTACTAGGTATAAGTGGTACAAAGATAAATAATACAAGGTACAGTTTTGTGGAGATCACCAATTTAAAAAGGGTTAGAAGGCTCCTGGGTGGCTCAGTAGGTTAAGTGTCTGCCTTTGGCTCAGGTCAGGATCTCAGAGTCCTGGGATCCAGCCCCAAATTGGGCACCCTGCTTCGCAGGGAGCCTGCTTCTCCCTCTGCCTGCAGCTCCCCCTGGTTGTGCGCTTGAGTGCACTCTCTCTTTCTCTCTCTGACAAATAAAATCTTATAAATAAATAAATAAATAAATATAAATAAATAATAAATAAATAAATGGTCCTAGAAAGGCATTCTTTTTCCCTCCATGCATTTCACTCCCCCAAATAGACTAGGAATTCTAAATCTTCTCCCTCTAGCATACAGAAGAAACACCTGGGCATCTGTTAAAATGCAAATGTTAGTTCTGCATTTCTTTTCTTTTTTTTTAAGATTTTATTTATTTATTTATTTATTTATTTGTCAGAAGAAGGAGAGAGAGAGCACACAAGCAGGCAGAGAGGCAGAGAGAGAAGCAAGCTCCCTGCCGAGCAAGGAGCCCGATGAGGGACTCGATCCCTAGACTCCAGGATCATGACCTGAGCCAAAGGCAGCGGCTCAACCCACTGAGCCACCCAGGCATCCCTGTTCTGCATTTCTAATAAGCTCTCAGAAGACACAGAGCTGTTGTTGTTGGTCTTTGGCCCATACTTTGAATGAAAAGGTCTTTTTTCAAGCCACCATGTATCTCTTTGCTATTGTGGTATTCTGATTCAAGCATTATGAAGTACTTTACTTTAGGAATGTAGTTACAAATGTTCTATTTGACAAAATGATAGTTCTACTCTGTTTCCTTTATAAAATTATGCCTGTCAACCTTACTCTATCCAGCTGAATTAGCACAATTTATGTCACTTAACTAAACTGGCATTTTCTGTAAATTATCCTCTTGGATAACACAGAGGAAATGATGGTTTTTGCTTCTGAGTACCTTGCATTTTCCTAATTATATTGCAGGTCCATGCAAGAACAAGTGCCATTTCAATGGTAGGATGAAACCAGAAGAATGCCAGGCGTGTACCAAAACCCTGGAAAGAAAAAGACTTTTGCAAAAATTATGTTTCTTTCAGTTGTTCTGTCTTTTCTCAAGAGCCTCTATTCCAGACTTTTCCCCATCTCTCTCTCTAGGACTCTCTGGGAAGGAAATGTAGTTTCTCTCATTCTTGTTCGAATTGTTACTCACTTAAGACCATCTTACTGTGCCAAACCAGAACATTTTCAGCTGTCCTTGCATCTACATTCAGAATATTCTAGAATTAGCTTTCCCCTACACATTTTCTATTGTTTGCTTCCAGATGAAACCAGTTATTTAGCAGTGACATTTAATAACAAATTTCGCTTATGACTCAAATTTTTACTTTGAAGTTTAGTCCATGTATTCCATAGTATGGAAGATTAAAAGTTATAAAGTTTTAAAGATGCTTTCAAAAGTAAGCTAAGGGGCACCCAGGTGGCTCAGTCAGTTAAGTGTCCCACTCTTGCTTTCAGCTCAGGTCATGATCTCAGGGTAATGAGATTAAGTGCTAGGTCAGGCTCTGTGCTGAGCAGGGAGTCTGCTTTTCTCCCTCTGCCTTTCCCCACCCATGCTCATGCACCTATGCTTTCTCTCTCAAATAAATACATAAATCTTAAGATGAAAAAAAAAGTAGCCTAAGTGATTAAATTGGAAAATACCAATTTCCCACAGGATGAATATGTCTTCCACAAAAGCATTGTAATTTTCTTTCTGTCTCCATTTCTCTTAGTCAGCTATTCTGTATGACTATAGGATGTGTATATACACATATATATGTGTATATACACATATATATCCATATATGGCATATGGCATGTATATGATACAGTGATAATACATACACAGGAATAAAAGGCAAAGGAGGATCGAGAAAGGGGATATGTGAAGATAAAAAGTTGCTCCAGCAAATAAAAATGAAGGAATTGAACAGGGTATGCCTCACTTAGGGAAGATGCTTTCAAAAAAAAGGGAAGAGTAGAGATTAATGCAAGATTAATGCAGATTAATACAAGAGAATTGATGAAACATAGTGACTCTAGTTTATAGTAACTCATAGATAATTAAGACTTTAAAAAGAAAACTTTGATTTTGAACCCAGTTAAGTTGCTGTATATAACAGGTTAATGCAGAAAAAAGCAAGATTAAATACTACAGTATAGATGTTAAAAATCACTTTTTATAGCTTTTGTTAAATAAGATAATTTTTCTTGAGTTATTAACTCAGGTCTAGGTATAAAGTAAGTACTCAATAAATATTAGCTATTTTTTTATAACCAGCTAAATGGTTTTCTTCTATATTTTTCCGTACTTAGAATTTGATGCTTTTAGATGTATTTTTATTTAGAAATTAATCTTAATATTTAAGCGGCATTGATGGAATCAGACCATACAATTCCTATGATTCTTAGATTTCTATATACAAATTTCTCATCTATCTCAAAAAAAGAAAAGATCCCATTAATCACCTCATAGCCTGGTAATAAGAGCTAAATGTAAGAAGAGCAAGAACTAACCTCTTGGAGTTGTCACCAAAACTCTTCATTGTCACCTCTTCGTTGTCGTCATTGGACATGTAGATTTGGGCAAGTCTATCGCTACTGGTCCTCTGATCTATATGGAAAAATTTGAGAAGGAGGTTGCTGAGATGGAAAAGGGCTCCTTCAACTATGCCTGGGGTTGGATAAACTGAAAGTGAATGTGAATATGGCATCACCATTGATATCTCCCTGTGGAAATTCGAGAACAGCAAGTATTATGTGACCATCATTGATGTCCCAGGACACAGAGACTTTATCAAAAATATGAGTACAGGCATATCTCAGGCTGACTGTGCTGTCCTGATTGTTGCTGCTGGTGTTGGTGAACTTGAAGGCGGTATCTCTAAGAATGGGCAGATCTGTGAACATGCCCTTCTGGCTTACACACTGGGTATAAACCAACTAATTGCTGATGTTAACAAAATGGATTCCACTGAGCCATCCTACAGCCAGAAGAGATATGAGGAAATCATTAAGGAAGTTAACACTTACATTAAGAAAATTGGCTACAACCCCAACACAGTAGTATTTGTGCCAATTTCTGGTTGGAATGGTGACAACATGCTAGAGCCAAATGCTAACATGCCTTGGTTCAAGGGATGGAAAGTCACCCATAAAGATGGGAATGCCCATGGAACCACACTGCCTGAAGCTCGGGATTGTGTTCTGCCACCAACTCATTCAGCCGACAAGCCCTTGCATCTGCCTCTCCAGGACCTCTACAAAATTGGTGGTATTGGTACTGTCTCTGTGGGCTGAGTGGAGACAGGTGCTCTTAAACCTGGCATGGTGGTCACCTTTGCTCCAGTCAATGTTACAACTGAAGGCAAGTCTGTTGAAATGCACCATGAAGCTCTGAGTGAGGCTCTTCCTAGGGACAATGTGGGCTTCAATGTCAAGAATGTATCTGTCAAAGATGTTTGTTGTGGGAATGTGGCTGGTGACAGCAAAAATGACCCACCAATGGAAGCAGCTGGCTTCATGGCTCAGGTGATTATCCTGAACCATCCAGGCCAAATCAGTGCTGGATATGCACCTGTGCTGGATTGCTTGCAAGTTTGCTGAGCTGAAGGAGGAAATAGATCAACGTTCTGGAAAAAACCTGGAAGATGGTCCCAAGTTCTTGAAATCTGGTGATGCTGCCATTGTTGATATGGTTCCTGGCAAGCCTGTGTGTGTGTTCAGAGCTTCTCTGACTATCCTCCTCTGGGCCATTTTGCTGTTCATGACATGAGACAGATGGTTGCCATGGGTGTCATCAAAGCCGGAGACAAGAAGGCAGCTGGAGCTGGCAAAGTCACCAAGTCTGCCCAGAAAGCTCAGAAGGTTAAGTGAATAATATCCCCAATACCTGTCACCCCAGTCTTAATCAGTGGTGGCAGAACAGTCTCAGAACTATTTGTGTCAATTGGCCATTTAAGTTTAATAGTAAAAGACTGGTTAATGATAACAGTGCCTCGCCAAACCTTCAGAAGGAAAGGAGAATGTTTTGCGGACCATTTGTGTGTGCGTAGGGGGGGAGCAGTTTTAAGTTACTAGTTTTTAAAATCAGTATTTTTTAATGGAAACAACTTGACCAAAAATCTGTCACAGAATTTTGAGACCCATTAACACAAAAGTTTAATGAGGAAAAAAAAAAAATAGAATGAGAAATACATTTCTCTTTGTTAATAACACACCGTGGGTCACTCAAAACAACTTCACTGACTGCCATATGTGCAAAAAGGATCCTACAAAAAGATCTGAAGAATAGTAAGCAAAGGAGGACACAATTATGCATCATGAGGGAGTTTCCTTTTTCCATAAACACAAATGGATTTGTCCAGGGTGTTTTCTCTAATGCTCTAAATGCACATTTTAACAGAATTCTAAACTTTACTTGGCTGGTAACTAAAATTTACTCTCTATTTATTGATACGATCCCATCTACAGCTTTTTTTTTTTTTTCCTGAAGATTTATTTGACAGAGAGAGAGAGATCACAAGTAGGCAGAGAGAGAAAGGGGGAGGCAGGCTCCCCGCTGAGCAGGGAGCGGGGCTCGATCCCAGGATGCTGGGATCGTGACCCGAGCCGAAGGCAGAGGTTCAACACACTGAGCCACCCAAGTGCCCCTACAGTTTTCTTTTTTATTCTCACTTTCATTTACTTTGAATTGTGACCATTTGGAAGCTCCACAAAATAGACCCTAACAAGTGAAACTTAGGCAGACGGATGATTTCAGTGAGTTATCCAGAATCTCAGCAGGTAGGTGGTAACTCTGGGTCAACCTTCCTAATGCTACACCAATGCTCTGGTCATTAAACAACCCTGCTTTCTCTTGGGGTTTTTTTTTTTTCTTTTATAGGAGTTTCTGCTATTAGATATACTGCCCTTATGAAATCCACCTACCTAATGGGGCTAGAGTTTCAGATTTTATAAAATTAACATTTTATAAAACTAAACAATTAAAATATTTAAAAATTAAAATTAACAGTAATGTTTCATAAAAATAACATCATAATGTTCATACAGGGCCTCGAGATAAAGGATGATACCATATAAATGAGTATTCTCAGCTCTGGTTAAGGATTCAAACCATCCAAGGGAATTTTAAAGTATCTCAGTGTTTGAGCTGTCAGTACTAAAACCAAACATCTTGCAGAGCAATGTGGACATAAGTATTTCTAGAAGCCTCCGTAGAAAATTCTGTTGCACAAAGAAGGTTAAGAACTACCACCGTAGAGAGTATCTGTGTTTGGTAAAAAGTGTGTTCTATAGGACAGTACAATCCATTGTTACCACCAGCAGAGGGCCTGCTATGTCTTACACAAAAGCTTAAAGAATGTGCGTGATTTAAAGCTCAGCTCTCCATTCAACCCTTGTTCTGACATCATGGGCCATCAAGGTCTATACTTGGGTCATCAAGGTCCAAACTGCATTCTAATCAGAAAGCGCGCAGAAGCCGCCCAACACAGCATGATACCAAACAGCTGGCTATTGCAATAATTTTACCGAGAAGCTGTAAATTTTCACTTTGAAACCCATCTTATCTGGCAATTCAGACAAGTTTTAGGGAAAGGCCCTTGAAATAAAATTGATGCCTAATTAAGTGCCTTTTGAAGGCCAAAAGCAAAGCAAAGCTAATGGACTCTCATTTTTTTTTTCTTAACAAATCTGTGTACATATTTGTCCTTTACTAATTAATTTTAATAGGTGGCTTGTCTTCCAGCAAAATGCTAAAGTAAGAGAGCCCAGAAGAATAAAGTTTTCATATGTATCACTTATGATACTTGTCACATTTGTGTCTGTGGGATTCTAATTTATAGAAGTGACTGAGTTAAGCTACAGAAAATTCAATGGCATTGAAAGAAGAATTTATTACTTACATTTCCCAAGAGGAGGAGGCATGCCCCACCACACAGGGTCACCGGGGAAGCACAGGGCTCTGGTCAGGACTGGAAGGAGGAGGGAAGGTAGAGCTTAGGCCAGAGCCTTTCTGTAGGAAAGGCAGGGCAGAGTGAACAGTTAGGACTGGCTTGTTTGAATAATTCTGGAAGGCCTGAGCTATAGGGGTGGTCTCTCATTGCCTGGTAACTGGCCCTGGGATGATCTAGGGCAGGAGATATATTGGTTTGGTGTAAAGGAAGTAGTTGGGCCAAGGCACTCTGCATGGTTAGTTTGCATGTGAGAGGTGAGCTGTTGGCCTAGCCTTTTGCTATCTCTAGGAATTGGCTAGCACTGGAAGTCAGTCGCCTCCCAGTAGCAAAATTTTGAGATGTCAGAACATTATAAGATACAGAAATTTTGGGCGCCTGGGCGGCTCAGTCGTTAAGCGTCTGTCTTTGGCTCGAGTCATGGTCTCGGGGTCCTGGGATCGAGTCCCAAGTAGGGCTCTCTTCTCTTGGGGAGCCTGCTTTCTCCTCTCTCTCTGCCTGCTGTTCTGCCTACTTATGATCTCTGTCTGTCAAATAAATAAATAAAATCTATAAAAAAATACAGAAATTTTAAAAATATATGTGTACATATATTTCATATACAAATAAATAATAAAATACTTTCCGTCTGGACCAAGAAGTTGCATGAGCTGGAAGACACTGGGGCATCAGGTGGCCATGTTGGGAATAATGTCTCATTCAGCCTCTTAGTGCAACTTGTCAGTGACAAGGGTTCATGCGTGGCCCCTTGGTGAGGAGGAACAGAACAGGAATAGGGCAGGGTCAGGTCTCTCTCACTCTCCAGGTGAGTGAAAAGACAGATGATAAAACGTCTCAAATTTGAATTGTTATATGTCCTGAAAAGAGGAAGGGTGGTTTTTATTTATCAGTCCTGTTTATGTAATTTCTCCCATATATTTCTAAAACTTCATTTAATTTTTGGTCTGAAATAACAAACAATGAAGAATAGAACAATATTTACCCTCCCCCCTTTCTAATGCCAAAAAGGAAAGCCTAAAACAGCTGAAAATCTTGAAAGTTTTATACAGTATATGTAGCTGCAATATATTTGGTTAACCTAGATGATCTTTTAAATTAGAAGCGTATTTTTTCCCCCGGATTCTATATCCAGCACCACCTAGAATATTTGAAGTCAGAATTTTGAGGCAATATTGTCATTGGATATTTTATAACAGATTTTCATTTTACTTTTAATTGCCAATTAAATGTACCTAGGAAAATAACACATGTAAGGAAAGTCAGTGATAATCAAATAGTAATATTTGTGGGAATGGGGGAACAAAGTGAGAAAAGAAGAGAGTGTAGTTCTTCTGTTTTTATGGCTGTTTTAGGGATCAGCTTAATAAAGCGGCTCTAGCATTACTTTGAGTCAACATATACGTTAGCACAAAATTAGGGCTCCTTGGCAAAGTTAAAGAGTGGAAAAATGCAATTCTCCTGTGTTGTTTTATTTATGGAGTCAGATCCTTCTTTAGCCTGGTATACTTGGTCTGAAATGAGATTATTGGTGAATGACTGAGGAGTCCCCAAGTAGAAGGTGGTGTAGAGAATTAACACTTATGGCACACAGTTAACGCCATCCACCCACCAGCCGCTGAGTCCTGTGTTTGTATGGCACATCTAGGCAGAACACATAGATTCTATTCCATTTTTGGAAATTATCACTTCAGGCTAAAACTTTCCTTTTATAGCTTTACCTTAATGAAGATAATGTTGGAAACCCACTGAATTATTTCTCGTTTATATTTAAGTAGCACTTAACAACAGTCAAAGAAGAAATCTGCATGTGCTCTCTGATTCCCAAGTGTTTAAAACTTTAAAAGGTGGCACTTTACCTCATCTCTCTTCACCTGAGGACTAATGGAAGAGGTTTGTTGATTTGTTTTTAAGAACAGCTAGTTTAGGTTTTAATTAACTGAAGTAATTTCTGTAATCAATTTCATGAATCATTCAGCGAATAGTTTATATAGTCCGTATTCCATGTAAACAGTCGCCTATATTCCTTTCAACAGACTTTTCCAGCATCCATGAATGAGTTATTATTGTTGTTATATTTATTTTATTTTATTTTATTTTTGAGAGGCATAAGTTTGGAATGTCTGTTGGGGGAGATGAAATCAAAAATCAAAAGAGGGATTGTTGTCAATTGGTTTTGTGTGTGTATGGTTTTTTGTCTTTTTTTTTAGGGGTTAATTTTTTGTGTTTTTTCTTTATATAGAATTCAGTCTCATGCTTCAAACTCCATGAATAGAAAACTTGCAAACCACCTAGGGCTGTCCCCTGGTTTGGCTTGGCTGTGGTCTGTGGGATTCCTCAGGAGTCATGTTGAAGGCTGTGACTTGCTTCGTTACTGTGGTGGGAGGTTGAATGTGGGTGGTTTAATGTTCTCTGCTATTTAGTAATGAGAACAAAGGGCACTTGAATATCATATGCTCCAGGAATTTTTTCACAGATGACTCACGCTGTAAATGACTGCTCTTTAAGGCCACAATTTAAATAATACCAAAATGTCATAGGAACCTAACGACCAACCAAATCGAGGTTACAGTTAGACCATACAAGCTTATTTTGCGTCTCTTCAGTGCAAGATTGTCTTTAGCACTGTAGGGTGAAGCTGGGGCGTGGAGGGGTGGGGTCAGAAACCGTTCAATAAGCGTTACTGAGAGTTATTACACAGCAGAAAGTTTGCTGAGCACTAGTGATTTTGTCATGATCTTTGAGCATAATCTTTGCTCTTAAATAGGTAGTCTGCACAGATATCAAATACATAAAAAATAAATGCCATGCAGTATAGTATATACTAGCCAAAAATAGAATGCCAAGTAGAGTCAAATATCAATAAAGAATGGATAAAGCAGTTTTGAGCTTAAAAAATGTTTTTTTAAAGAATTAATAAAGCATACATATCAACAATTTAAAACGTAGAACGTGATATGTGAGAATGAACAAATAGGAACTAAAGATTATTGTGCCATGGCTGTGCTGAGTAATTCCCATACATGATCTAATTCCATTCACACAAAACCAGAGAAGGTAAGCAATGCAATTATTCCCTGTTTATCTCTGGGGAAATGGAGGCATATTTAGGTGAAATGTTTTGCTTCAGATCAGTGCTCCTTACAGTGGTCCACAAAACAGTGCTGTTCTGCGAATTGCTGACCAGTATCCATTGTGAATAAATGTTGGAAACTACAATTTTACCGAGTTATTTTATGATAGTTGAAATGAGTAATAGAAAAATACAGAATCGAGTTTTGTGTATGTTTATGTTTTTAATTATAGCAGAATACACGTAGATTTTTACCATTTTAAACATTTTTAAGTGTACAATTGAGTGACATTAAGTACATTTACAATGTAATGTAACTATTACCACAATCTATTTATAGAACACTTTCATCATTCTCCCCTGCCAAAATTTTGTACTCATTAATTCTTCATTCTTTTCTTCCTCTAGACCTTGGTAACCTCTGATCTACTTTCTTTTTCATGAATTTGCCTGTTCTAGATAGTTCATATAAGGGGAATCATACAATATTTGCCCTTTTGTGTCTGGCTTATTTCATTTAGCGTAGTATTCTCAAGGTTCATTCATGTTGTTGTGTATATTAGAACTTCATTCTTTCTTATGGCTAGTATTTTATTATATATATATATATATATATATATATATACCACATTTTGTTTATATATTTATCTATCGATGGATACCTGTGTTATTTCGATCTTTTTCTATTGTGAATAATGCTGCTGTGAACATTGGCATGTAAGTATGAGATGCTGTTTGCAGTTCTTTTTGTTATATCTAAGAGTACACTGCTGAGTCATATACTAACTTTATGTTTAATTGTTTTAGGAACCACCAAACTGTTTTCCACAGAAGCAAGAGTTACATTTTTTCCACAATTTCACTAACACAATTTTCCGTTTTTTGGATTATAGCCATCCTAGTAAATGTGTGGTAATATCCAATGGTGTTGCTTTGCATTTCTCTAAAATCATTATTTTGACATCTTTTAACATATTTGTTAGCTATTTGTGTTTGGAGAAATGCTGATCCAAGTTTTTTCCTCATTTAAAAAACTTGGGTTGTTCTGTCCTTTTTTTGTTGAGTTGTAGAGGTTTTTTAATATATTCTGGATATTAACCTCTTATCAGATATGTAACTTGCAAATATTCCTTCCATTCCATGAGTTGTCTTTTCATTCTCTTGATGATGTCTTTTGCTGGAAGACATTTTAAATTTTGAAGAAATCCAATTTATCTTTGTTGTTGTTGCCTGTGTTTTTCATGTCATAGTTAAGGAATTAGTGCCAAACCCAAGTTCATGAATATTTGCCCCTATTTTTCTCTTAGAGTCTTATAGTTTTTTGCTCTTTATTTTTAATTTTTTTATCTTTAATTAAAATATAATGTATTATTTGCCCCAGGGGTACAGGTTTGTGAATCATCAGGCTTACACACTTCACAGCACTCACCATATCACATACCCTCCCCATGTCCATAACCCAACCACCCTCTCCACACCTCCCTACCCCCGGCAACCCTCAGTTTGTTTTGTACGATTAAGAGTTTTTTATGGTTTGTCTTCCTCCCGATCCCCTCTTGTTTCATTTTTTTCCTTCCCGATCCACCAAACCCCCCACTCTGCTTCTCAACTTCCTCATATTGGGGAGATCATAATTGTCTTTCTCTGATTGACTTATTTTGCTCAGCATAATACCCTCTAGTTCCATCCACAGTGTTGCAAATGGCAAGATTTCATTTCTTTTGATGGCTGCATAGTATTCCATTGTATATATATATACCACCTCTTCTTTATCCATTCATCTGTTGATGGACATCTAGGTTCTTTCCATAGTTTGGCTATTGAGGACATTGCTGCTATAAACATTCAGGTGCATGTGCTCTTTCGGATCACTACATTTGTATCTTTAGGGTAAATACCCAGTAGTGCAATTGCTAGGTCATAGGGTAGCTCTATTTTCAACTTTTTGAGGAACCTCCATGCTATTTTCCAGAGCGGCTGCACCAGCTTGCATTCCTATCCACAGTGTAGGAGGGTTCCCCTTTCTCCACATCCTCGCCAGCATCTGTCATTTCCTGACTGGTGAATTTTAGCCCTTCTGACTGGTGTGAGGTGGTTGGTAGCTCATTGTAGTTTTGAGTTGTAGTTCCCTGAGGCCAGGTGATGTTGAGCACTTTTTCATATGTCTGTTGGCCATCTGGATGTCTTTTTTGCAGAAATATTTGTTCATGTCCTCTGCCCATTTCTTGATTGGATTATTTGTTCTTTGGGTGTTGAGTTTGATAAGTTCTTTATAGATTTTGGATACTAGCCCTTTATCTGATATGTCGTTTGAGAATATCTTCTCCCATTCTGTCAGTTGTCTTTTGGTTTTGTTGACTGTTTCCTTTGCTGTACAAAAGCTTTTGATCTTGATGAAGTCCCAATAGTTCATTTTTGCCCTTGCTTCCCTTGCCTTTGGCGATGTTTCTAGGAAGAAATTGCTGCAGCTGAGGTTATAGTTTTTTTGCTCTTAAATCTATGTTATTGATCCTAGGTTTTTGTGTATGGTGTAAAGTATGGTCCAACTTTATTCTTCTTTGGAGGGGGAGGGGCAGAGGGAGAGGGGAAGAGAGAATCTTAAGCAGGCTCCATGCCCAGTGTGAGCCCAACCTGGGGGTCCATCTCACAACCCTGAGATCATGACTTGAATGAACATCAAGAGGCAGACACTTAACCAACTGAGTTACCCAAGTGCCCCATCTGACTTTATTCTTTAGCATGTGGAAATCTACTCTCCAAGCACCATTTGTTGAAGATTATGCTTCTTAAGATTTTGTTGTCAAGTATTTACATGTTGACCATAGATGTAAAGATTTATTTCTGGGTTCTCAATTCTATTTTGTTGATCTATAGGTCTATCCTTATTTCATTACCTCACTGGTTTGATTAATGTGGCATTATAGTAAGTTTTGAAATCAGAAAGTGTATGTCCTCCAACTATGTTCTTCTTTTACATTATCGTTTTGGCTTTTCAAGTTCTCTTGAAATTTCATGTGAGTTTGATTGGTTTCTCCATATCTGTAAAAATATCTGTTGGGATTTTGATAGGGTTTGCATTGAATTTATAGATTATTTAGGTAATAGTCTCATTTTAACAACATTAATACTTCCATTCCATGAACATGGGATGTCTTTCAATTTATTTAGGTCTTCTTTAATTCTTTCAACAATGATTTGTAGTTTTCAATGTACAAACTTTGCACTTCCTTTACTGAATTTAATTCTAAGCATTTCATTTGTTTTCATGCTGTTGTATATGCATTTTCTTAATTTCTTTTCAGATTGTTGTGCATAGAAATACAACTAAATCATTTGAGTGTTGATTTAACATTCTGCAACTTTGATGGATTCATTTATTAGTTTTAACAGCTTTGTGTGTGTATGTGTGGATTCTTCAGAGTTTTATACATATATGGTAGATTTCTTTTCCAATTTGGATATATATTTTTTTAAATTTCTCTGTTTTCCATAATTACTCTAGTGAGAATTTCCAGGCTGCTGGTGTTGTGTTGGGGATTTTTGCATAACAAGGGATAAGGGTCTATACTTTTCTTGTAGTATCTTTGTCTGGTATCAGTATCAGGATAGTATTGGCCTCATAGAATGAATTGGGACGTGCTTCTCATTCTGTTTGTGAAATAACTTCTGAAGGATTACTGTTAGTCCTTTAAGTACGTGGTAGAATTCACCAGTGGAGTAATCTAGTACTGAACTTTTCTTTGTTAGGAGGTTTTTGTTCACTGATTAAATCTCTTTACTCATTTTAGGTCTACTCAGATTTTCTATTTCTTCTTGATCTTCCTTATTCTGCTGGATGAAGGCTGCCTGTGATCTTGGTAGCCACAGGTTGAAGGCAGCAGGTCCTCTGTCTGTCCACAGCCCTAAATGGCTGCATGGGACTGGGACTCCCCTTATAGAGGTGTTCCTTTCAATGGCTATCATTCAAGTCCATGTCTCTTCATTTCCATTTTCACACCCGACAAACTTTTATACTATTTCCATTTTAGACTAGGGCCTGTGCTGAGATCATAAAGAAAAATAAGAAAAACAGGTTTCAATCTAGAGTCTGCAGAGCACAGAGCAGTGTCGTAACTAACTCTCCCTCTTCTGGACCATCCAGGCCATCGTAGGAACCTCTCCAAATGACTCCTTGTCAATATACTTAATTTTGCATATTACTATTACTCATTAGATAAAATGTAAGCCTCTTTGATGTAGGAAAGGACATTAGGTTTTGAAGCCGATGGCCAAGAAAGAATTCTGGAGACATTATTGGTGCAAACAGTTGATTAAAACATGGGGACAGGACCCATGGACAGAAAGAGCTATACTGGGGTCATGAGGAGTGGCCCATTATATACTTTCAAGTTGGGAGGGGGTAGGGATAGCATAAGTCTATAAGGAATTTGGAAGCAAAGTTTCCCAGACCTTGAGGGGGCTAGGCATTATCGGTGAGGTAGACATAGACTCCCAGGCTCCAACCCCTTTCCTTCCCAGGCTCTCCTTTGCTCCTGCTAAGGCCAAGAAAAGACCAAATAGCCATCCCATTTGGTTAAGATAAGATAACAAGTCAATGCTCTGGCTGAGACAGAAGGAAAAGACCAGAGGCCTGTCCTGTTTGAATAAGAAAAGAAAAAGAAACAAGTTCCCTCCCCACCCCCACCCCTGTGACTTAGCACTCTCCTGAAACACCTCTGCATAGATTATACTTCCATTTGAAGGGGCCATTTGGCCTTGAGAGACGACAAAAATGCCCCGTTACCATCCCCCGTTACCTGTAACCGAACTCACTCCTAAACCTATCAGGTGGCTTAGCCTTTGTGAAGGGATCCCGCTGAGCCCGCTGGTGATAATAAAGCTAAATTTTCCCTGTTTTCCCCTGTGCCGCTTGAGTTTCCTCAGTCGCTTCAGATTTTCCGCGGCATTGGGAAAAGGTCAATTATTACTGTCTAATAAAACCCTAGTCATGGGGCACCTGGGTGGCTCAGTCGGTTAAGCATCTGCCTTCCACCCAGGTCATGATCCCACAGTCCTGGGATTGTGGCCCCCGTGGGCTCCTTGCTCAGCTGGAAGCCTGCTTTACCCTCATCTCCCCACTCATACTTACTCTCTCTCACTGTCTCTGTCTTTCTCTATTTCTCAAACAAATAAATAAATGTGAGGGCCTATTTAGCCAGAGCGGCCACACCTGGGTTGAACAGCCATTTTGTTGTTTATGCAGTAAAAGTTAAATTGACCCTGACACACACACACACACACACACCCCGCCCCGCCCCGGGAACTTACTTAAAAGCAAGTCTGGGAAACCTGTCCCAGGTAACAGCACAAATACTCGGGTGGGTCGGGTCAGGTGGAGACATTGAATCAGTGGGGGCGCATACTGTCTCCTAGCTACCAAGGTGATAGGCTAGTTTCCATAGCTACTGTGGGGTGAATTGTAATTCAATTAGCCACCTGTGTGTGGCCAGGCCCCTCCACGTGGCCTTTGCTCTATAAAAGTTAGTCTGGAAAGCAGGGAGGGGTTGTCCTCTCTGTAAAGGGTGGCACCAGACCAGTCAGTCTGATTCTTGATGCTTGGCGTGAAATAAAGCTTTGCTTGACCTTCACTTTGTATCAGTCTCGCTCCTTTGACCATGGACCCATTATTGGGGACCCAACATTGGGGGCTCGTCCGCGATCAAATGCCAAGAACTGAGCCAGCATCAGAATTTCTGGGAAAAGCCTCCGGAGGTAAGATCTGTGGATCCTGTCTGTCTGTCTGGTTGTGGAGTTCCAGGTATGGCCCACCAGGGAGAAGCTGGATGCAGCCATGCTCCCCAGGGCTGGAGTGGATGCGGGGACGCCCCATCCCTCTTCTGATAGATCATCTAGGGGTCCGAGTCCCCCTAGGCGGTCAGGGGGCCGGGAAAACCTCCGCCAGCAGCAGGCTCTGGGTGAGGGCTGCTGGGTCTGGTTCTGGTCTGTGGCTTGTCTCTAGGGGACCAAGAAATCCCCACTGGCGAGCATCTGTAGGGGGCTGGTAAACCCTCCCCCCCCCCCCAGCGGCAGGCTCTGGGTGAGGGCCGCTGGGTCTGATTGTCTTTGTCTTGTCTTTTTGTTGTCGGTTGTGTTGTTTGTTGTGTTTGAAGGAATGGGGCAAGCAGCGTAAGGGGACTCTTTCATCTCTCCGTTCCTCCTAACAGATGTGGAGCTTCTCCCTCACTCATTTCGTGTGTTAAGGGCTATAACAGAAGCCAACTGGGGTTAGTCTAACTCGAGACAGACTTTAAGGAATATTCCCAAGCAGCTGCTGAAACTACCTTTGTTTCGGGGACATTCCTTGCCCTCTCTGGCCCGATGTGGAGTGCTTAGCCCCTCCCCCTTGCTGTGGGGAAAGCATGGTGTCCGCTTCTCTCATGGAGCTGATGAGCTCTAGAACTGGGAACCCTTTCTCTGCCTTCTGGTGGCACTTTGTTCTATTCTTCACTGTTGGGAAACAAGAAAAACAGCCCGGGGCCACTGTCTGAGCCAGACCCATTCATAAAGAATGGAAGGGGAGACCGATCTCCCATTAGCCAGGGATACCCGGATGGGGGTGTCCAACCTGTTTGAATCTGAAGAGTGCCTGACTGTGTGAATGTGTCTGTATGGCTCCACCGCTTCGGCTACGGAGTCTGAGTGGGCTGCACCCTGAGTCTCGCGGGGCGTTATATGGCATAACGGTCATCTACTCCACGGAGTAGTCTGGTCCGGAGCTTATATGGACAGACCTTAGCTAAGACACTTCTAAGTTCCCGCGAGGGACGCGAGCAGGACAGCATCTGAAAGATCCGCCTCCCTTTGTCTGCGACATCATTCACAATGGGAGGGAAACCCAGAAAACTCACTATCTTAAGACTGCACGCTTAAGAATAAAAAAGAAAAGATTCTGGTATAGAAAAGCTGGTTTTCTCTCGGTCAAAAAGGGAAAAGTTTTCCTAGGTTAATTGATCTGTAAATGGTTTTCTCTTTGCTTGCCCAGAGTTGTAAATGAGATCTCTTTGACTCATCAGGCGTTTCCTTGAGATGCTAAGTTACTCAGGAAGTACTGCTAAACCAATGGCAAACCTTGGGTTACATTTGGGTAAAGGCTGTAACTACTCTAGAGGTTCTTTACATTTCCTAGAGTTTTAATGTTTTGCTAAGGGTCATCACTTGATATTTAACCACATCTGAGTTTTTTCATTTGTAATTGTTTTAATTCTCTTGTAAGATGGATTCCGCCCTAAAGGAAATTCATATGGGAGACTTTCAGGACAAATACAGGTCTTTGATATGTTAAAATCCTGAGAACTGAAATGGGTAAGAATTTACAGAAGTAAGGGCTGCATTCGGACTAAACCAGAATTAGCAACATGGGACTAGATGAACTGAAGGTTGTAATGTTGTGTTTCTTAATGTTTTGTCTTATTTTAAACATGACTGGTTCTGTAATGTTTGCTCTTCCAGACTAGGGAAACTTAAGTTATCGGTAACTTACAGAGATGTAAAAGTCCTCATTTGTAAACGAATCAAGGCATTCAACTTTTCTCTCTATCTGAACCCTCTGAAACCAAAAGGTCTTAGTAAGTATTCATTCTTCCATGGCAATCAGTCATTTGCATAAGTTCAATAAGGATCTGTTCTTGTAACAGGACACCACTGGAAACTCTGGTTATTTTACCAAGGCTTTGACTGGAATGTCATATTTGAAAAGACTCAGATATGACCAGACAGCTTAAAGGAACTAAGGTTGACTTTAAAAAACCTGGAGCGTAAAGCCCTTGGAACTGTTGGCCTGATACCTTGCTTACAGAGTTCCCAGCAGCCTTACCAGGCGAGTAAAGAATGTGACTCCCTGGCAGGGGCAGGACCTCAGGAAGAGTATTTCGCCCAAATCGACAGGTATTGCAGCGATGTCTGATAGCAACTACATGGCTTGGCTTCTGGCCTGGAGAGGCTACTAAAAGTTCAACCTAGAGATTCCGTATAAGAAGTTCCAGCAAAGCAGATTCTAAAACATCTATATGATTTCTTACTGTTCTTGCTGAGCTTATGTAAATAATTAGGCCAAGTTTGTTAAAACTGGACTTGTTTTTCAAATGAATTAGTCCTGATTTGGCTATCTCTGGAAATGAGGGTTATTTTAGAGAGAAAAATTATGTTTTAATAACACACCTTTATGGGTGTTAAATTCTAGACTTGGTAGTCTTTAAATGTTTGTTTACCTAAGCTAGATAACTTGAGGTAAACTTCTCAGAGAAGTTGCACGATAACTCGTGTAGACGATCTTGCCTTTGCCAGTCAGTCAGCCCCAGATATAAGGAAGAATCTGACTGAGTTAGTGGGAATAGTGGAAATAGCTACTGAGGACTATGGGTCATGCTTGTGGGGGACGAGAGCTTTCTTACAGACTCTGCAGGGAAAATGGTATTGGGTGTCAGCAATGAAAGCACAGCTCTGTCAGAGCCACGCCACTTATTTAGGCTTTGATCTCCACGAGGGAGTTTCTTGGGACGGTGCGCTACTGCAGGCCATGGATACCACGGTTCACGGAGGTTACCCAACCTCTCTACGAACTGACTAAGGGAGGTTTGACCCAGACTCTGGGGCCTTGGCAAAGGCCAGTAGTCTATCTTAGCAAGAAACTAGATCTGGTAGCGGCTGGGTTCCCTCTTGCCTCCACATAATTGCTGCCATGGCCCTCCTGGTCAAGGATGCAAGCAAATTAACTCTGGGTCAAAATCTCATCTTGACCACCACCCATGCTATCGAGGGCCTTCTCCGGACCCCACCAGACCGGTGGATAACAAACGCCCGAGTGACGGGGTATCAGGCCCTCCTCCTCAACGAACCAAAAGTGACTTTCCGGCCCCCGGCGGTGCTAAATCCAGCCATGTTGCTGCCAGAGGAGCTGACTGACCACCCACATGACTGCGGAGAGGTCCTAACCGAGGTCCCAGGAATAAGGCTGGATCTCAGAGACACTCCCCTCCCCGATGCGGAGATGACTCTGTTCACAGATGGGAGTAGCTACATGGTCGATGGAAAGAGGTATGCAGGGGCTGTGGTGGTTTCTCCTGAGCAGGGACTCTGGACGACAGCCCTGCCACACGGAACCTCGGCGCAGAAAGCGGAGCTGATTGCACTCACCAAGGCACTGCAGATGGCCAAGGGTAAGACCGCCCACACCTATACGGACGGTAGGCTGGGTAGAGGCTTTTTCTGCCAAACTTGAGATGGCAGGAGTGGTAGCCAAAAAGCTACTAGAGGTTTGGGTTACCTCTCGCGATTGGGTCAGACAGCGGCCCTGCATGTGTGAGTTCAGTCTCACGGGCATTGGCCAAGGCCGCGGGCACTAACTTGAAACTACATTGTGCCTACCGGCCCCAGAGCTCTGAGCAAGGAGAGAGAATGAACCGGACTCTACAAGAGACTTTGGCAGAGCTAATTCTGGAGACTGGTGGTGGATGGGTGGATCTCCTTCCTTTCGCCCTTCTCAGGGCGTGATGTACACCCTGCTTAAACAAGGTGACCCATTTGAAATAACATTCGGGAGACACCCCCCCCCCCAACTCTGCCCTTGGCTACAAGAGGCTGCCCTAGCAGAAATGACTGATCAGTCTGTACTCCAGTCACTGCAGGCATTGCAGTCTGTCTTGGAAGGAGCCTTCACAGGGATCCGAACTGCCCACACTGGGACAGAGACGGAGGTGGAGCCACATCCTTGCCGACCTGGGGACTTGGTTGGCTGCGTCACCACCAAGTGGGAAACTTGGATCCTCGCTGGAAGGGAGGGACCGTTTGCTGTCATCCCAACCATCCCCAAGGCGGTGAAAGTAGAAGGCATCGGGGCCTGGATTCACGCAGGTCACATCAAATGAGCCAAGGATGAGGACACCCCCAAGAGATGGATGCCACTTCCGATGGACCCCGCCAATCATGGACTAAAGCTAAGACTTGGAAACAGTTCATTGAGTTCATTGTTGCTCCTATTGTTAAAGTATAGGTGGGAAATAGAGACAATTAGGTCTTGACATACTATTTCTAGGAAAAGGGGGGCTCTGCGTAGCCCTAGGAGAGGAATGCTGTTTCTGGTTAAATCTAACTAGAGTCATTAAAACAATCTGGCAGCCATTAAAAGGGACATAGAACTGGCTGAAAAGTCAAAGATTTGACTAATCTCCAAAGAAAAGGGGGACATGTAAGGGCCTATTCAGCCAGAGCGGCCCCACCTGGGAGCAAGTCTGGGAAACCAGTCCCAGGTAACAGCCCAAATACCAAATACAAGGGTGGGTCAGGTCAGGTGGAGACATTCAATCAGTGGGGCGCATACTGTCTCCTAGCTACCAAGGTGATAAGCTAGTTTCCATAACTACTATGGGGTGAATTGTAATTCAATTAGCCACCTGTGTGTGGCCAGGCCCAACCACATGGCCTTTGCTCTATAAAAGTTAGTCTGGAAAGCGGGGGGTGGGGGGTGTCGCCCTCTCTGTAAGGGGCGGCCCTGGCCAGTCTGTTTGATGGACGGTCTGATTCTTGATGCTTGGTGTGAAATAAAGCTTTGCTTGACCTTCGCTTTGTGTCAGTCTCGCTCCTTTGACCATGGACCCATTATTGGGGGACCCAACATTAGGGACCCAACATAAAATCTTTAAAAACAAAAACAAAAATCCTTAGTCATGAGATCCTTCAGAGGTGTAAGCCATATACTTGGAGGTTGATTGCCAACATGTATATTGGGGATTTAGAGATAAAGGAAATTTCCAAAGGAACTTTTATATGTTAAAGTAGGATTACAAGATCTTGGGGAGGAGAGGTGGTCAGACTAGGATTGCCTTTTGCTCTTAGCAAAGTATTAACATAAGGCAGTTGAATCCCTAGAAGAATGTCACTCTGCCTGTTTCAAGGACTTGTCAATGGGCTGTAGGCAGTAAGGAAATTTAATAATTTTTCTTCTGCCTTTGTTTCCCACATCATCTTCACCCTTGCCCTTACTGTTAGTCATACATTTTCTCCCACTCCCCATCACTGTATTTTGATCTTCATGGCACCCTTCTTTCCAGTTCCAACACAGCACTCTTTGTTGCAAACCTAGGTCTTTGTTATACCTCACCCTTTTCCTTTCTGCTTCCCCACCCCCCTCAGGTTTCCAGTGTTTGCTGCTTTTTTTTTTTTTTTTAACCTCTCCTACTGGGGAAGATCTGCTCTCAAAAAACACTGGTAAACTCATTCACATTCAGATTTGCTCCTCCTCAAAGTGAAGTGGCAAACAAAGACAAAAGAAAGTGTAGATTAAACATTTTACAACCTGGAGCCCATTGACAATTACTGGGGATAGGCAGAAGATTCCTCCGAGGTTCCCAACTGTCTTAATGTTAATGCCTTGCTAGAGGGAAAACACCTTTAGTTTGACAATAGGAAGGCCTCTTATATTCTGTGAGTCTTCCTTAACATAAGAAAGTCCTTTCTGAACTTCCCTTCCCTTTACTTCCTCCAGTCCCCAACTAAGCAATAGTTGCTCCTCAGGATCCCTGGGCAGAAGCTCTTCCTGCCCATGGGTTCGGTCCCCCTGCTTTAATAAAACCACCTCTTTGCACTGAAGCCCTCTGGAGAATTCTTTCTTGGCTATGGGTCCCAGACCCCAACAACACTACTTCAAAAAAAACCCTACATCAATAGCAAAAGGTGTTTTTTCTCACTAAGGATTTCTTTTTCTATTTACCGAGAACAAATATCTAGATAGAGTAAAAATTGTTTTACATATGATAATTTTGTCCAGAGTTTAGAAACTAAGG
This sequence comes from Enhydra lutris kenyoni, assembly GCF_002288905.1. NCBI lineage: Eukaryota > Metazoa > Chordata > Mammalia > Carnivora > Mustelidae > Enhydra > Enhydra lutris. Next base: position 9,101,131 of record NW_019154125.1, on the reverse strand, counting down.
TTTTCCACTACTCTATCACCAGACCATCTGTTCTTCTCTGGTGGGGTCAAGTACTGTTTGGTGTGTTGGAGATTTGGATGAGGAGGTGGAACAAGACTCCAGAAAACTTCTGGATGATTCAATGTTATTTCTAGAACTAAAGGAATAAAAAGACAAAATCGATGTCAAAATTTTCAATTAAATTTTATTTCAGGGAAAAATAGATACCAAAAAACATAAGACAACTAAAGAAACCCCAAGATGCAAAATTCTTGACTTTATTTCTTTTAACCAAAACGTCTTGTAGTTTCTCTTTGAGTAAGGTAAATGGACACCACATTGGGCTGTGAGGAATGCATAGAAGGAGAGAATGGATGATGTTTGCAGTTTCAAAAATAATTATGAACAAATTCGACAATTACAGTATGATACTACATTTAAAAGTATAACTTTTCTCATCAATCTACTAGTTTATCATTGAAGTTATTTTAATGGTACCCTGCTATTTGAAATCCTGAAGTTAACAATGGGAGATGTCTTATGCTTCTTACAAGTATCCAGGATCAACTAAATGAGAAGGAGGGTGTGATGTGGGAAACAGAGGCAGAAGAAAATCATTAAAATTCCTTACCTACTGACAAGCCCTTGAAACAGAGTGGCTCTCCCCTGGGGACTCAACTGCCCTCACCTTGAGGTTTTGCTAAGGACAATCCTAGCCTGACTGACCCCCTACTCCCAACAGGTCCCACCAGGATCCTGTAAGTCTACTTTAACAATTCCTTTAGAAAACTTTATCTCTAAACCTCCAAGATAGTGTTGAGAATCATTCCCAAGCATATATGGCCCACTGATATACATCTAAAGGGTCTCACGAGAAGATTTTTATTACTGGTAATAAATAACCTTTCTCCCAACAATAGCTAGCCCCCCAAGGTCCTGGAGACCTTGCTTCCAAAATTCCTTAGAAACATATCATCCATAACCCACTTTGCCCTCACCCACCGCCAAGTCCACCCTTACTCTGCCTTTAAAAACTCTGACTGTAATCTGGTTCGGGGTCCAAGTCCCTACTCTGCTGTGTCAGGTATACTTGGGCCCAAACTTAAGCTTGTTAAATAAACCCTCGTGTGATTGCATCCGTGTTGGATCCTTGGTGGTCTCTCAGACGCGAAAACTCAGGTACAACAGGGAGCAAGAGTGTTTCAGCAATGTTGGGCATGAACACATTCCTTAAAGTATATCTTTCTTTATTGTCCTTTGATGGATGAGTTTAATATATTTCTCTGCACACTGCCCATTGCATAAGGCCAGAGGCTGCTAGTTAGTGTGATGTTATTGTGTGATGCTCAAAGGCAGTTTTAAGATTGCATTTGTACTGTTGCATTGCACTGAAAGTGTTCCTGTGTGAAATCCATATTTTTATGTGACGTTTAGGGGAATGAAAAGGCAAACAAAGTGCACCATAGGAATCATGTTATTACATGCCTTGAACATTCTCTTGAAAAACAATCCACCTGTTTTGGCTTCTGGAAAACCTGCCAGGAAAGAAGTTGATAATTAATATGTGAACAAAAAATATCTCTAAGCTGACATGTCATCCTGTAAAGTCCTAATGTAATATGGTCCACACGCTAGCTCGGAAGTCGGAGGAAAGCAGGGAAAGCTCCTCTACCTCATTACACAATGCCTTTTCTGGAACTCTGAGAAGTTCTTTCAACTCAAATGAGTCTTCTACGGACATTCATGTTCATTTGGCAGCTACATTCTTGTAGCATACCATGAATAAAATAAAATATTCCATCGGAGGCATTTCAATAATTGAGTACTGGCCTTATTACCTACTAGTTGTATGACTGGCTAAGTCATTTAGACTTTCTGAGCTTTCATGACCTCATCTGAGCAATGGGAACAGTAAAAGCCATCTTAAAGGCTCTGTAAGGATTAATCTGCACACATAAAGTAAAGGACTTAATGTCTGTTTATAAAATACTAGTCTCCTTTTCTATATAAGACTATCTATGTGGGGCGCCTGGGTGGCCCAGTCCGTTAAGCATCTGCCTTCGGCTCAAGTCGTGATGCCAGGGTCCTGGGATGGAGCCCCACAGCAGGCTTCCTGTTTGGCGGGGAGCCTGCTTTTCCCTCTCCCACTCCCCCTGCTTGTGTTCCCTCTCTTGCTGTGTCTCTCTCTGTCAAATAAATAAACAAATCTTAAAAAAAAAAAAAAAAAAGCTATCTATGCATATTTAACCATAGCATCAAATCGACCTTTGCTGTACCCAAATAATAACTTTTGACAATATTAAAGTGATTGAAGAGATTACGCTATCATTCCTGGGCTGCCCAGAGGTTCTGTGGTGCTACGGGTAAACCGATACTAGAAACTAATACAGAGTGGCACCTGGGTGACTCAGTTGGTTAAGTGACTGCCTTCAGCTCAGGTCATGAACTCAGGGTCCTGGAATGGAGTCCTGCATTTGGCTATTTGCTCAGTGGGGAGCCTGCTTCACCCTCTGCTGGCATCTCCCCCAGCTTCTGTGCGCTCTCTTTCTCTGACAAATAAGTAAAAATCTAAAAAAAAAAAAAAAAAAAAAAAAGAAGAAACCAATGCAGAGCAAATGTTGTAAGCCTTTGTTATTTTTGAGGAAAAAGAGTTGACCCCCACAGATCAAAAAGCACTATAATACTTTTCTATTCTAAATAATTTCCATGAATTGGTGGCTTATAACACCAATTTATTATCTCCTAGTTCCTTTGGGTCAGAAATCTAGGCCTGGCTTGACTGGGTCCTCTATTCAGGGGCTCCCCAGGCTTCAGTTACGGTAGTGGCCACATGACATTTCATATCTGGAGCTCATGGTGCCCTTGAATAGTCATCCAGGTGTTGGCAGAATTCCTTGGGGTCATACCACTGACGCCCAGTGTAGAGGCAGCACCCCCAACAGGAGTTCATAGCATGGCTGTTTACTACCTCCCTTGAGGCGAGCTGGAGACTATCTCTCTCAGGTTTCACCTTTTTAGAGGCTCTGCTGATTATGTGAAGTGCATCCAGGGTGATACCACTTGTGATGAACTATGTCAATCAGTAACTAAATCATGATACTGATGTCCCTTGATAGTCATAGGTTCTGCACACACTCAAGGGAAGGGGATTCTAAAGGACATGTACAGCAAGGAGTACACATCTTGTCCTTCTGCCTACTACAGTTTGTGGCCTCAAGTCCAGTGTAACATCTTCAGAAGAAGGCCATCTTTAGACCCACACCTGGCTCAGATTTTCAGACCAGACTCATGCTGATTGTTGAGAAACTATATTCAATCTAGAAAGGCAGTGGTATTCTCAGTAGCAGTTGATTGTTGGCTCTCAACGCTGGGAACACCAGACTGATTAATTTCTTAAGCGGCCATCAAAAGTAAAATATTTACTTGGAGCAAAGTTTGAGGACCTGAGCTAAAGGTGGAAAAATCAGTATGCCAAGTATACTGTTAATCACTAGCTATGAATGATTCTATTTTAAGCTTGTCAATAGTTCTAAGACTGGTTTTATGTAAGATGAAGAAATTGCATCTCAGAGAGCATAAATAAATGACTCATCCAAGGCCATCAGTTAGTATCTGTGAGAGCTGGGGCTGAACATGTGTCTACCTTCCTTGGCCCAGGTTTTTCTAATATAGCTCTCCATTTCTTGTTAAAAGTGGATCAGTTCTAGATAGAAATTTTTTTTCATATGTGCCCTGTAGTATATGGTTATTGATTACTCCTTGAGGTATGTCAGATACATACAAGAGTCAGTAGATAGTCAGACTGAACCTCAGTATCTTGAAAGGACATAGGCCTAATTTTTTTTTTTTTTTTGATTATTAAAAATAATTGGGAAAAAGCACTTGAGTGGCTCAGTCAGTTAAGAATCTGTGTTTGGCTCAGGTCATGATCCCAGGGCCCTGGGATGGAGCCCTGGCTGGTGGGAGGCATCCCTGCTCAGTGGGGAGTCTACTTCTCCCTCTCCTTCTGCCCCTCCCCCAGCTCATGTTCGCTTGCTATCTCTCTCTATCAAATAAGTAAATAAAATCTTTAAGTCTTGTTTGTTTGTTTATTTATATGAGTGAGAGAGAGCACAAGAAGGAGAAGTGGCAGGCAGAGGGAGAAGCAGGCTCCCTGCTGAGCAAGGATCCCAAAGTAGAACTTGATCCCAGAACCCTGTGATCATGACCTGAGCCAAGGTCAGATGCTTAACCAACTGAGCCACTCAGGCTTACCAATAAATAAAATCTTTAAAAAAAAAAATTGGGAAGAATATTTGGTTATAAAGGATGAGCTTAGATTGCCTAAATTCAGAATGAAGATTTATGAAAAAGATCTAAATTAGCTGTAGGTGTCATTAATTAAATACTTCTTAGGTCTTTTTAAACTTCTAATCAGAGTTTGCCACAGTTACTCCTGTAATTGAGACTTAACACAGGACCATTCTTTCCCATTTGATTAAAACTGGCTCTTTTGTATATCCTCAAGTCCTGCTTTGCTTCCATAGTATTCTTCAGTGGAAAATGGCTTAGCCCAAAAAGTTGTTTAGGCCTTAAGATATGAAATGTAATATGAAAGTTAGTAAAGGAATAACTAGCTGTAAAACGTTGGTAGGATTTTGAGGGAAAATTATTCATAGAAAGTAAGAGTTCCCAGATAGATAACACCTTCACGGGTAGTAAAAAAAAAAAAAAATATCCACCCAGTGACAAAGGGAGGTGAAACAATGTGTCACACTCTTTCCTTGGCTGTAGATATGTGATCAGAGGAGGTGGAGAGATGGAGGCCCTCTTCTTTACTTCAAAAAAATTTTTTTTTTTAATTTTTAAAGACTTTATTTATTTTATTTAACAGAGAGAGAGATCACAAGTAGGCAGAGAAAGAGGGGGAAGCAGGCTCCCTGCTGAGCAGAGAGCCCAATATGGGGCTTGATCCCAGGACTCTGAGATTAGGACCTGAGCCAAAGGCAGAGGCTTAACCCACTGAGTCACCCAAGCGCTCCAGGCCCTCTTCTTTAAAAAGGATTGATCCAGGAACATTCAAGCCAATAAGTTAACATAAAAGCTTGTCCTAGGCTGGTGATAAGCCCAAACTTGTAAACAAAACTACTTTTGGAGTTATGGGCTCCATATGCTAGACCCAACCTCTAGTACTTTGGAATGTGACTGTATTTGAAGATAGGATCTTTCAAAGGTCATTAAGGTAAAATGAGGCCATCAGGATAGGCTTTAGTCCTATATGACTGGAGTCTTATTAGAAGAGGGAACATGCATGGAACCAAAACCACATGAAGATACATGGAGAAGTCAGGCAACTTCTAGCCAAGGAGAGGCTTTGGAAGAAACCAACCCCGCATTCACCTTGATCTTGGATTTCCAGCCTCCAGAACTGTGGAGGTAAATTTCTGTTGTTTAAGCCCCTCAGTTTATTGTACTTTGTTCTGTCAAGTCTTGTAAATTAATACTGAGAGTGACTGCATAACCCCAGTGGATTCTCACTGAAAAACATCATCTTACTAATTTTCATATCTCAGGTTATAAAATCCATAAGAAATGAGGCAACAATCTACCACAAATGAAACATTATTAGAATGTCAAGAAGTTAAAAACTTATGATGTCAATCTGAGGAGCATAATATAAATATATTTAAAATGATCAAAGACGTAAATGAAGGAATTGTCATCTTGAAAAAAGATCAGAGGTCGAATAGTTTGAAAATAAATAGAAATGACATATGAATTTACAGAAATTAAAAATATAATCATTAACATTAAAAAGCAAATAGGTCCATTAAATTGAAAATTAGAAACAGATTTAATAATTAACTACCTTAAAGACAGAGATGAAGAAATTGCACAGCATTCAATAAAGGGGTGACATATAAAAATTATAAGATGTCAAGAGAAATGGAAGATAGGATGAGAAAAATCATATACATCAGAAATGTTAAAGAATAGATTAGAATAAAGGAGAAGTAATTAAAGTCAGAAGATGGAATAATACTATTACATTTTTGAGAAGAAATTGTAGTTAGACAAAAATTTTAATGAGCTTAAATTAAAATAATTTATTCAGGAATTTTGGCTTTCTTTTTTAATATTTTATTTATTTATTTGACAGAGATCACAAGTAGGCATAGAAGCAGGCAGAGAGAGAGGAGGAAGCAGACTCCCCACAGAGCAGAGAGCCCGATGTGGGCCTCCATCCCCAGGACCTGAGCGGAAGGCAGAGGCTTTAACCCAACTGAGCCACCCAGGCGCCCCGAATTTTGGCTTTCTTATTGATTTCATGAAAATTAGATGTTTCACAATACCTGAATTTCTCTCTCTCTCTCTTTTTCACTGACTGATTTTTTTTTTTTTTTTTATAGTCAACTCTGCAGAGCTGTCACTAAAGGTAATGGTTACCTCTACCTGGTGTTAGCAGGAGGAATAAAGAAACCTACTGAACAAGGAGCTCTGTTCCCTTAAACAATCTGTTTAGTTTCTTAGATACTGTTTCCTCACCTGTAAAAGAAGAAGTTGAAGGCATTGTGGAAGACAAAAGCAGGCTTGGCATCAGACCGCCCTGAGTATAAGGTCTGGTTCATCCCTGACCTGCTGCCCGGTCTTCTGTGTTTAATAAACATGTGTTGAAGGAGTTACTTCATCTCAATTACCCGGACTGAAATATTGCGGGGTTCAGGGCGAGTCAGGGGTGTACACCTGGCTCAGATGGTTGTGGAGATGGTTACTGATACTCTATTGGTTAGTGTTCGCTCAGCACAGAGTATGGGGGGCAAAGATAGCTGGGGCTCTTCCTGTCTCTATGCTGCCTGTAGTTCTCATCTTCTCAGAATTGCAAAACAATTTGTAGGGAATGTGGGAACTAAATATTTTACACTGCAGTTCCGCGGATCTTTATTTGGCAAATACATAAGCAGTCGGCTAGCTCATTACGTTCAACCTGAAGTGGAAGGTTTGTTTTTTCCCTTGGAATCTTTATTACAGTAGGTGTGAATGCTGACCCCTTGTGGCTGAGAGGGATGACTACAGGCTGGAACCCTTCCTGGGATTCCAGCTCTAAAAGCTCACAGCGGTCGGGGCAATCTCCTGACAGCCAGGGAGTGGGGCAGAAGCTGTGTACTGGATACAATCCATACGTTGACTGCATTCGAACATCTGATTCCAGGGAGTCACTGGTGTTTCTCAGTAGAAGCGGCCTCAGCCCAACTGTATTTTAAACAGTCTATGAATAATGTAAGAACACTGCTGCTACGCGATAGGATTTCAAGGTTAGCTCTCTCCCACCTTTACTTTCCGAATCTTTAAGGACAATGATTTGATAGATGAACTTTGATGCCATATTATTCTAGTTAAAATAGCCCTATGAAGATGCAGTATGGCTTCTTAGTAATTTAATTTTTTCTAAGTTAAAAATATCCAAGCATTTGACCTAAAAATATATAAAAATATCTCATAACATGGGGCACCTGGGTGTCTCAGTTGGTTAAGCGTTTCCCTTTGGCTCAGGTCATGATCTCAGGGTCCTGGGATGGAGACCTGCGTCAGACGCCTTGTTTAGTGGGGAGGCTGCTTCTCCCTCTCTTTCCTGCTTGTTCTCTATCTCTGTCTCTCTCTCTCTAGTAAATAAATAAAAATCTCAACAACAACAACAACAACAACAACAACAACAAAAAACCTCTCAAAGTAGTGGTATAAATACTCCCTTTACATTATTAGAACATATAGCAGTATTAAAATGAAAGGAAGACATTATTTACTTGTGAGTTCAAATGTGCAATAGAGGTTCCCGTCTTGCTTTCTTAAAGTATGCTTGGCATCTGGCACTGAAGGTTTGCATGGGACAGTGGCTCTTACTGGACTGCTGCAGGTCAGGCCCTTCTGATGAAGGCATTGAGACTGAATGTGGGGCACATTCCTAGATGTTCTAGGAGGAAAAGGGAGGAAGCAGGGCTGGGCAGAGGGAGATGACAAACTGTAGAAGCAGGACCAAGAAAACTTCAGTTGGCCCAGTGGGGAGCTCTTGCAAGAGTGTGGCCCAGCTAGTGCTCTGTGTTGGGCTGAATGGCCGGACTGTTAGCGTTTGCCTTGCTTGACCCCAGGTATAGACCAATTCATGTCAACAGTGCAGGATCCACAGCAAATCCTTCCTTTAAAGGGAAATCAGGGAGCAGGTATTATGTTTACCACATGTCACTGTCTAAAGTGAGGGGACAAAGAACCTCAATTCCGTCCTACTTCAAAAAAGATTTTATTTATTTATTTGACGGAGAGAGGGTGGGGGGGGTGGGGAGAGGGAGTTTGTGCACATGAGCAGGGGCAGGAGAAGAGGGAGAAGCAGGATCCCTGCTGAGCAAGGAGCCTGATGTGGGACTGGATCCCAGAACTCTGGGATCATGACCTGAGCTGAAGGCCGCCACCTAACCAACTGAGCCACCCAGGCTTCCCAGTTCCTTCCTACTTCTAACAATCTACTTGCTGATCTTCATATGCAGCTTCATTGCAGTTCCATTCATTTATGGTCTAAACTCTTTTTTTTTAAATTTTATTTATTTATTTGTCAGAGAGAGAGAGCACAAGCAGGGGAAGCGGCAGGCAGAGGGAGAAGTAGGCTCCCCACTGAGCAGGGAAACCAAGGCTGTGAGACAGGACTCAGTCACAGGACCCTGGGATCGTGACCTGTGCAGAAGGCAGACGCTTAACCGATTGAGCCACCAGGTACCCCTATGCTCTAAACTCTTTCTGCTCTCTATGCCTTTGTCTCCAAACCCACCAAAAGCCAAGGTATCCTTTCCTATACAATTTCCTCTCCTGCTATGGCCTTGGCTAAACTTGCCGTTCTTCCCAGAAGCAATGCTACTCTGTTTTACCAGGTTGTACATATAATTTTAATGTAGGTATATTCTGTCTTCTTATCAAAGTTATAAGCCAGAAATTGGAAAAAAAAAAAAAAAAAGATGTCCTCTTGCACCACAAGGCTGTTGATTTGTTAATGGCTGCCTGGAAGAGCAGCGTGTTGAGGAGGATTCCGCACCTCAATCCAGGCTCATCCCTGATGACCTTAATGGACACACCAGAGAGAAAGGTTTCAATGTCTGTTGTCCAATCCTGTTCTCAACTTTCCATTAGCAGTTAACATGATGATATGTAGAAAAAACAACATGTCACATTGCTTGCTGAATGTAGAAATGAATTGCTGGAAGCTTCTCAGGGGATCTTTGGTTGTGGCATAGAGGCCTCATGGAGAAGTTCCTGTGAGACATTCACAGAAGTGAAGCTGCTGTATCATGGGGTATGTGAGTCTGTGTTATTAAATACTATTACATTGTTTTCTAGCTTTACACAGAGGATTCTCTATCTCCCCCCAGCCTCAGTCCCTTCCATTATCCTGTTGTAACTCATACAAGGAATCCAATGGAATTAGAACATAGCTTCAGCTCTGCCCCCTGCCATACTTTTGGATACTCTGTGTGGCTCTTTCTCTGTCCCTACAGGGGAAGTCCAGTACCCTTTGGATAATAAAAATCCCATTTCAAGTCATGAAAGACAGTTTTAATTAGGTAGTTCGACGTGCAGCCCATGCAGCCCATTTGAAAATCTTGTTTTCAAATGGAGTCTTTTCCCTCTCTCTAGTTTGGTTCTGTTGCAATCTAGAAGCCTGCATTTATTTATTTATTTATTTATTTATTTATTAAAGATTTTATTTATTTATTTGTCAGAGAGAGAGAGAGGGAGAGAGAGCGAGCACAGGCAGACAGAATGGCAGACAGAGGCAGAGGGAGAAGCAGGCTCCCTGATGAGCAAGGAGCCCGATGTGGGACTCGATCCCAGGACGCTGGGATCATGACCTGAGCCGAAGGCAGCTGCTCAACCAACTGAGCCACCCAGGTGTCCCTAGAAGCCTGCATTTAAAGAAGGGGTGATCGATCAGTGTCTTTTCTCTTCCCCCATATTGTGATCTTATCACTGCTCTCTCATCTGGCCTACTGAGATTTCTGGCCCCTCCAGAGGGTAGAGCAATGTACAGGAGTTGAGCTTGACTGTTTCTGTTGTTGCCATTCAGTAGCTGAACCCTCTGAACTTGAGAGACCTGTTTTTAAAATACTTTTAAAGGGGTCCCTGGGTGCTCAGTTGGTTAAGTGCCTGCCTTCAGCTCAGGTCATGATTTCAGGGTCTTGGGATCAAGCCCCACAGCAGGGAGTCTGCTTCTCTCTCTTCCTCTGTCCCTCCTCACACTTGCTCCTGCGTTTTTTTCTCTGTCTTTCAAACAAATAAATAAAATCTTAAAAACAAAAACAAAACAAAAGGGATGCCTGGGTGGCTCAGTCAGTTAAACATCTGCCTTTGGCTCAGGTGGTAATCCCAGGGTCCTATGATTGAGTCCTGAGCCAGGCTCCTTTCTCAGCAAGGAGCCTGCTTCTCCCTCTGCTGCTCCCTCTGTTATACTCTCCTCTGCTGCTCCCTCTGTTATACTCTCCTCTCTCTGACTAGTACATTTAAAAAAAAATTTTTTTTTTAAATACTCTTAAACATTGAAATATAGTTCACATATCATAAAACTCACCTTTTTGTTTTTTAGAGAGAGAGAGCATGAGGGGAGGGCAAAGGGAGAAGGAGATAGAGAGTCTGAAGTTGACTCCCTGATCACCATGGAACACTACCCTGGGCCCGATCTCATGACCCTGAGATCATGACCTCAGCCAAAATCAAGAGTTGGACGTTCAACTGATAGAGCCACCCAGGCTCCCTAAAATCCACCATTTTAATGTGTAAAATTTAGTGGGCTTTTATGTCTTCACAAATGGGTGCAACCATCACCACTATCTAATTCCAGAACATTTTTTACCACCTTCAAAACCATATACCCATTAACAACCATTCCCCTCTCCCCTCTCACTGCAGTCCTTGGGGACCAATGATTCTGTTTCTATGGATTTGCCTATTCTGAACATTTTGTGGAATCATCTCATAAGTTGCCTTTTTGTGACTGACCTTTTTTCTCTTAGCACAAAGTTTTTAAGGTTCATCCATGTTGTAGTATGTATCAATATTTCATTCCTTTTTATGGCTGAATAATATTCCATCAGGTGGATACGCCACATTTATCCATCCATCAGTCATTGGACATTTAGGTTGCTTCTATTTTTGGCTATAATAAATAAAGCTGCTAGGAACATTCATATATAAGCTTTTTTTTTTTTAAGATTTTATTTATTTATTTGACAGAGATCACAAGCAGGCAGAGAGGCAGGCAGAGAGAGAGAGCGGAGGAAGCAGGCTCCCTAAGCAGAGAGCCCGATGTGGGGCTTGATCCCTGGACCCTGGGATCACGACCCGAGCCAAAGGCAGAGGTTTTAACCCATGAGCCACCCAGGAGCCCCTCATATACAAGCTTTTAAAATGAACGTATATTTTTAATTCTCTAGGGTATATGCCAAGAGTAGAATTGCTGGACAGTATGAAAGCTCTATATATTGATATTAATATATTAATATTTTGAGGAACTGTCAAGGTGTTTCCAGGTTCTGCACCATTTTTGCATTTCTATCAGCCATATATGAGGGTTCAATATCATCATATTTTCACAATAATTGTTGTATTCTGGCTTCCGGATATTTTTTTCTTGTATCTATTCTAATGGATATGAAGTGGTATCTTATTGTGCTTTTAGTTTACATTTCCCTAGTGACTAATGATGTTGAGCAAATTTTCATGTGATTGTTGACCTTTTGTATATCTTATTTGTGATTAGTTGAGATTTTGGTTATTTGTCTTTCTATCATTGTGTATCTTTGTGTAGTCTTGATCCTTATCAGATACATGATTGTAAGTATTTTCTCCAATTTTGTGGATTGTCTCTTTACTTTCTTGACAGTGTCCTTTGACATGCAAAAGGTTTAAATTTTGCTGAAGTCTTATTAATCTGTTTTTTAGTTGCTTATGCTTTATGTGTCATATTTAAGAAACCGTTGCTTAACCATGAAGGTCATGAAGATTCACTTCTATGTTTTTTTTCTAACGATTTTTATAGTTTAAGCTCTAATACTTAAAATATTTAGATCTTTGATGTATTTTGACTTAATTTCATTATATGGTAGGGTCAAAATTCATTTTTTTTGCATGTGGATATCCAGTCATCCTGGCACCACTTACTGAAAAGATTTATTTTCCCATTGAATGGGCTTGATATCCTTGTTGAAAATTAATTGATATAAATCTATGGGTTTATTTCTGGACTCTTAATTCCATTCCCTTGATCTGCATATTTATCCTTATGCCAGTATTATACTTTATTGACAAGTGCAGCTTTGTAGTTAGTTTTGAAAGTAGGAAGTCTGAGTCTTCCAATTTTCCTTTTTCTTTTTCAAGATTGTTTTAAGTATTCTGGGTCTCTTGAAATTCCATATGAATTTCAGGATCAGCTTTTCTATTTCTGTAAAAAAGGCTGTTGAAATATTTTTAGAGATTGCCATGAAACTCTAGCTCCTTTTTGGGAGTATCACCATCTTAGCAATATCAAGTCTTCCAGTCCATGAACAGGGGATGTCTTTCCATTCACTTAGGTCTTTCATTTCTTTCATCAATGCTCTGTAGTTTTCAGTGTCTTGCAGTTCTTTGATTACATTAATTCTTACATATTTTATTCTTTTTGATGTTATTGTAAATGGAATTGCTTTCTTAATTTCATTTCCATATGTCCATGGCTAGTGTACAATAATACAAAAGATTTTTGTATATTGACATACTTTGTAACCTTGCTGAACTTGCTAATATCAGTAATTGTGTGTTTATGTGTGTGTAAGTCTATATGTGGATTCTTAAGGATATCATGTCATCTACAAATAGAGACAATTTACTTCTTCCTTTGCAATCTTGATGTCTTTTTTTTTTTTTTTTTAAGATTTTATTTATTTGAGAGAGAAAGAGAGCACATAAGCAGAGGAAAAGGGAGAAGCAGATTTTCCTGCTATACAGGGAGTCTGACTTGGGGCTGGATCCCAGGACCCTGGGATCATGACCTGAGCTGAAGACAGACACTTAACAGACTGAGCCACCCAGGTGCACCAGTCTTGATGTCTTTTATTTATTTTTCTTGCCCAATTACTGTGTCTGAAACCTCCACTACATTGTTGAGTAGAACTGGCAAGAGTGGACATTCTTGTCTTATTCCTGGGCTTAGGGGGAAGACAACTTTCTTTCACTATTAAATATGATGCTAGTTGTGGGTTTTTCATGTATGCTTTTTATTATGTTGAGGAAATTCCTTTCTATTCCTAGTTTTTTGATTGTTTTTTTTTTTTTGTGAAAATGTTTTGGATTTTGTCAAATGCTTCTGCATCCGCTAAAATGATTATGTGTTTTTTCTTTTATTTTATTAATGTGGTATATTACATTGATTGATTTTCATTACATTGGTTGATTTTCATAGATTGAATCAATCTTATATTTCTGGGATAAATTTTACTTGGTTACAGTGTACAATCTTTTTGTATGCTGTGGGTTTCATCTGCTAGCATTTTGTTGAGAATTTTTACATCTATATTCATAAAGGATATTGGTCTATATTTTTCTTCTGATGGCTTTGGTTTTGGTAATAATACCCTCATAGGATGAGTTATGAAGTGTTCCCTAAAATACATGTTTTTATTTATGTATGATAGAGTCTCACTATAAAGATAATATTAGAGTTCTCCAGAGTTCTCCAGAGAAACAAAACCAATAAGATACATAGATAGATAGAATATATATAAATTATATAATATTTTATATTACATGGACTATAGTTTATATATATAGTCTCTTTATACTCTCTCACTCTCTCCATCTTTATATATATACATATATGATCTCTGTATTTCTATCTTTTTATTTCTCTATCTAGAGATTTTTTTATAGGAATTGATTTATTATAGGAAATGGTTATAGAGGGAGAATTCCCACGATCGGCCATCTGCAAGCTAGAGAATCAAGAAAGGTGGCAGTATAATTCAGTCCTAATCTAAAAGCCTGAGATTTGTTGCGTGTGTGTTGGGATAGCTCCTGGTCCAAGTCTGAAGCCCCATGGACCCGGGATACCGGAAGTCTTTGTTCTGAGGCGGCCCACCTATCCAACAGCAGAATCCCAGTCCCGGCCCCAGAGCCATTCCGGGTTTTCCCCTTAGCCCCGCTGCCCACAGCTGCAAAAGAGGCACAGATATGTAAGTAAAAGTGTAGAAACTACCCCTTTTGATTGTGCTGGGGGCTCAGACCTTGAGAGATTACTCTCCTCTGAGCCCGCTGGCATAAAATAAACCTCCAGTCCTCCAAGGTCTCTGAGTGCCGCTTGGTTTTTTTGGCCAGGATCCATCTAGTCCGCCCTCGGGAACACCAGGAGCACCTGTGTCTGAGGGCAAGAGAAGATGGATGTCCCAGCTCAAATTCACCCTTCCTCCACTTTTTTTGTTCTGTTCAGGCTCTCAACAGATTTGATGGTGTCCATCATATTAGCAAAGGTGAATTTTACTCAATCTATTAAGTCTAGAAACACTCACATACATACAATGAGAAATAATGTTTTCTTTTTTTTTTTTAAGATTTTATTTATTTATTTGACAGACAGAGTTCACAAGTAGGCAGAGAGGCAGGCAGAGAGAGGGAGAAGCAGGCTCCCCACTGAGGAGAGAACCTGATGCGGGGCTCCATCCCAGGACCCTGGGACCATGACCTGAGCCGAAGGCAGAGGCTTAACCCACTGAGCCACCCAGGCACCCCAAGAAATAATGTTTTAGTAGCTTTCTGGGCATCACTTACTGGAGTTAAGTTGATACATAACATTAACTATCACAAAGACGTTCGGGTTTAAAATTTTTTTTTTTTAATTTAAAAAAAATTTTAAATTTCTTGTTCTTATTAACATAAGAGGTATTATTTTCCCCAGGGGTACAGGTCTGTGAATCGACAGGTTTACACATTTCATAGCACTCACCATAGCCCATACCCTCCCCAATGTCCATAACCCAGCCACCCTATCCCTACCCCCACTCCCCCAGCAACCCTCAGTTTGTTTTGTGGTTTAATCATTTTTTAAAATGCAGGAACAGTACAAGCCAGAAAATAAAAATAATCTGTAACTACTTTTCAGTATGTGGGTGTATTTTCTTTTAGTACCTTTTCTAGCTATTACATATATGCATATATTTAATATAGATTACAAATTATCTTCATCATACTTTTCACATATTTTTTTCTTCTTTATTCATTCAACTCTGTCTTCTGAGTGGGTTCCTACATCACAAGCACCAGGAACCAATGGGTTCCTCTTCAAAAACATCACATTAATGTTATTGTTTAATATTCAATTCTATAATTCCTTCAATCACCACAGACTTTTCTCTTTTTGATATTTAGATTATTTTAATGTTGTTTTTAGCTTTTATAAGTAGTGCTCTCTGAGTCCTTTGGCCTTTGATGCATCTTTGGTTTGCTAAAATATTTCTAGAAGTAGAACATAGGATCAAAAGCCAGGAACATTTTTAAGATTCTTCATCTGCTTGGTGGGCCAAAAAAGGTTTACCAATTTATACTTCTCACATTAAATGAATTTTTGTTTATAGCACTGCTAATACTACTGTTTTATAAATATTTTTTATTTTTTTATCCTGCTGGAAACAATTCCATCATATGGGATCTTGTTTAATACTTGGCTTAGAAAATAGAATATAAAAAGCTGTTATTTACTAGCACAGTCTTTCTGTAGTACTCAAGTACATACAGTGCTTATTCCAGTTTATTTTCAAATCAAAAAATAAGATGGTTCAGTGACACCAAAGGAGATATTTCATATTGAAGCCAATTAACTCTTTATAATGTCTTAAAATTTAATTTCATGTGCTTAGTTAAGTTTTACCTAGCAGAGAACTGGGTTGCAATGGTAACTCATCTATAAAATGATAAAGGTTTATGGAGTGTAATGCTGACAGCACTATAAATTTGACTTAAAAACATACTTTTGTTGTTGGCTTGATTAAATGAACACATGAACTTGAATGAAGTATTTCTAATTGTCACAACAATCTGCTATTCATGTAAAGCTCCCAGTATGGACTGTCTTTGTATTAAAGGCACACAACAGTTTCTCCAAGCATCAAAACCAAGCTTCTTTTTTTTTTTTTTTTTTTAAGATTTTATGTATTTATTTGACATGGGGAGAGAGAGAGAGAGAGAGAGTGCAAGCACACAAGCAGGGGGAGGAGGAGAAGGAGAAGCAGACTCTCCATTGAGCAGGGAGCCTGATGGGGGACTCAATCCCAGGACCCTGGGATCATGACCTGAGCTAAAGTCAGACACATAACTGACTGAGCCACCCAGGCACCCATCCCCAAACCGAACTACTAAAATACATAGCTAGGACAATGTATGCAGATATTTTTTCCATGAGGTATATAATTTTTCAAGTTTATAAAAATTCTTCTTCCAGTAATTCCAGTATGTAAAACCAGTAAGACCCTATAACCGATTTTTCTAATGTGTTAGATTCATAAAAGGTGCTTCTTTGTATAGTGTTCAAAGTGGGGTCTTCTTCAGAGACAGCTGCAGAGGTAAGCCACCACTGGTTTTCCAGGATAGACACCACCAGCACCAACACCTTCCATCTTCAGCCGCTTCAGGCTTTATAGCAAAGTGACTTCTCCAGAGCTCAGAGCTCTCCATTCCCTACTAACAGTAAGGTTGAAAACCAACCCATGAGCCCAGAGTTCTGATGGAGCCCTGTGCCTGGCCAGGTCGTCCTTGAGTTTTGCGTCAACTCTTAGTTTTGTAATAAACTGTGAAATAGCTAAGGGCAATCGGTTCACTTCATCCATGTTTTCAGCAGGTAACAATTTCAACAAAGAAAACTGTATCACTTTTAGACAGTGAATAAGTTCAATATTCTAATTCAATATTCTAATAAGTTCAATAAGTTCAATAAGTCCAATATTCTAATTTACCTTAAAAGAACCAGTATCCTAAAACAGAAAACAGAAAAGTGATTCAGTTACCCCCAAAGAGATTGGATTTTTCCTTCTATCTAATTACACCGAACATAAATAATTCAAAATTCAGAACGCAGCAACACAATTTAAGCTGTATTTTCAAACCCTCCACATCCTGCCCTCTTCACCCTGCAAAACTTAAACTGAAAAAAAAAAAAAAAAAAAAAAAAAAGCAAGGAATGAAACAAAGGAAATTTACATGAAGGTTGTGAGCAAGTAGCAAACTGAGCTCTTTTTTCTGTACTTCTTTGCTCTCTGCACTGGCATGTAGGCAAACAAAGTCCCCAGAGCTGAAATGGGAAGATACTTGTAACAGAATAGGAAAGGGGCAGGTCAAATGAGCCGGAGAAGTCACAAACTCAGTGAGCAGTTCTGAGATAATAGAGAGCTGACTGCAATGAAATGGAAATGAGCAAATAATGACTGCATACACAAATAAACCATCAGTCTTCAGAATCATTTTGGAACTGTGTGATGATATGCGGATCACTCTCTTGCAAAATACATTTTCAAAGGGAAGGGCAACAGGAATGAGTCTGTGCATGGCTTCTGGAATGATAATACTCTGTCCCTTCTCTGCACCGTTATGAATAAGTTCCTCATGATCATAGTCCCCCAGCCCTTCCCACTGCTGTGAGGCTGGCTGCTGAAGGTCTTCCCAGTCCCAATGACCTGTTTTTGATGAAATCACTCTTAAGTTCCTGCCATTCGTAGGTGTTGGTGTTAAACTGGTGGAAATCCTTGAAAATATTTTGCAGTGGCATTAGCATGATGAAGAGCAATCTTGGCCTGGGCTACAATAAGCCCTGCTACTTATCGATAATGTATTCCAAGGCAGGTCACGTAAACAGCCCTGGCTTTCGTTTCTAGGCTGGACCTTATAAAAAATAAATTAAGCAATTAGCCAGAATAATTTTAATGGCCAAGGGCTATACAAATGATTAATATTTTAGCGATAGTGTTCTGGTTGGATGTATATGTAATCCAACCTTAGGGAATGGGAAAAAGATACCACCACAAACATGGACTGCTATACTGGGTGGGAAGTTTGAATAAAAGCGAAGTAAGTTTCATAACCGTGATGCTATGCAGCGGAGTAAACATTTTTGTTGGGGATCTCTTGTTCCTGCTATAATCCAAGGAGTTTATTTAATCCCTCCTCACCATCAAAATGGAGAAGGTTGTCATCAAGAGCAAGTGAAAGGAAGAAAGTAGGTGGTAGTAATTTTGCAGAACATACTTTGAAAGAGTTGTGACGCCTCTATGAAGCCTTGAATTAAATAGAACTATAAAAATGAAGGGAATGAAGTCAAGGGTAAACCTGAGTCAGTTTTTTAGCAAAACTTGAGATGTCTCTGCAATTAATATAAATATCTAAATGGAAGTATCCTCTTGTTTCATCTTTTTTTTAAAATTAGATTTTAATTAATTTATTTATTTAGGAGAGATCAAGAGAGAGACAGAAGGAGCAGGGGCAAAGGGAGAGGGAGAAGCGGACTCCCTACTGAGCAGAGAGCCCAATGAGGGGCTTGATTCCAGGACCCCAGGATCATGACCTGAGCTGAAGGCAGATGCTTAACTGACTGAGTCACCCAGGAAACCCCATTTTATTTTATTTTTTGAGTTATACTTGACATATAATATCATATTAGTTTCAGATGTACAACATAATGACTCAATATTTGTGTATATTGTGAAAGGAAATGTCCTTTTAAACAAGAACAGACTGATGACATTCTGGATAGAATCAGAAGAGAGACAAGAGCCACCCACTGTTGGTGAAAAGTTCTCCCCATCTCTTTGATGAGGAGACACTGCAAATTAGTTAACACAGAAACCTCACTTAATACTATTTGTGATTTGTTATATTTTATTACATAAGAATGTGTGTGTGTGTGTGTGTGTGTATGAAAGTTAATGTGAACTTTTATACTCTCCATTCTGTGTTTTTCAGAATATATCTCAAAAAGTCTTTTTGTTGTCCGAGTGTTTCCTGTGCAAATAACCCTTCTAGCTAACTAGTGACTTCTATTTCCTGTTCATGTCTCATGCCCACCTCATTCATTCATTCAATAAACATGTAGGAAGCATTCACTGTGCCCTAGGTACTGTTCTTGGTGCATGAAGATTAGTTAAGTAAAGTAGAACCTTGCTTTCCAGAAATGCAGCAGCTTGCGAAAGGAGAATGGCATTAAAACAAGTCTTAAGCAATTGTCATCTCTATCTTGTCTCTATCTCATCCAACTGGTTCTAGAAAAAATTCACCTAATTCATTCGGGGGTTTGGACTCCATGAATATGTAAATTTTCATCGATCCTTCTATTGTTTATTGAAGGTAAAATGCTGGGCAGGCTTTAAAAACCTTGCTAGGTCTAGATACTCAGTATTTACCCTAAAGTCAAATGGCTCAAATTTAATTAAGTGTAAAAATTACTGAGCCCAACCCTGTTCTTTCTTCAAAGATCAGTCGGCCAGCTGGACTGTAATAGGTCTACTTATAGGACAAACACAACAAAAATATTAGCCTACGACTGCCCAAGATGGTTAGTCTGATCTAGTGAGGAACATTATGAATAAATATTAAAACCCAGAAGCAGCATGGTGGTTACTATATAATTAGTAACTGTGTGCCAACCACAGCCTTTAATTACATTACTTGAACTGTAATAAGGCAATACATTAGGGCAGCTTGGATTTTGGTTTCAAAAACCTGGCATGACCTGAGCCGCTCACACATGCCCACGATGATATTCTCCATTTTGTTACGGCAGCTGAATTATCCTTCAACAAATCAATGTGCCTCTCACATTTGACCATACAGAGTTAAAGTAGAGGAAAGAGGAAAAACCATCAGCCAGAACCCCCTCCCAACAGACCCCACCGTGCCCTCCCATTGTGTGAATGCTAACCTCTCCTCGGAGCCACCATCCCCCTCACCATTCCATCTGCTCCAAACAGACAGGAGACACTCCGGTCATATCTTACGCACCAAGCTTCTAATCCTGCCAGATTGCACTGGTCTTTAACCATATGCCACACATTATTAGAGAACAGATCTTTCTATTTGCATGACAAGCTGAGGATTCTGGCCGGGCCTCCAGGGCTGCACTGAGAGTCCACTGGATGTTTCCCTGATGGCCGTGAAGAGCACGGGCTCTCGCTCCATCCACACCAGGCTCCAGCTGTGAGCTCTTGAGTAGGTCATTCCCTCTAGGCTTCTGTCCTTTCCTCTATAGGGTGGTTTGTCGATCTTCCTTACAGAGCCGGAGGTCGAGGCTGGGAGAGTGTGGCTCCCTACCAGCAAGTGATCAAAGCCCACTCTCCATTTACTGATCATTCAACCACAGGCAATAACTTGCGTTCTAAAATGGAAATACATACACGGCCACCACGGAGGGCTCTGTGGCAATTAAATGGGCTCATAAAGAATTGTACGTGGCATGTAAGTGACTCTGTGAAGTGGTAGCCATCCGTGTTGTCACGTTTTTGTAAAGATTGAGATGAAGGGTTTTTAAGTTTAGAGTGGTAACTGGGAAATAGAAAACACCCAAAGATGGTGGCAATCCTTACTGTATTGTTACCATTTCAGTTATGTTTTATACGAGCTCCGTCATTCCAATGGACAGAGGCTTCTTGTCCATTGAGGATGGGGTCCGTTACATAGAGCTGTGTAAGTGTTGGGACCCGGAATGCTGGGCGCGTACAATTATTTAAACCAAGCGCAACAAAACTCAGGGTTGGATTTCTTTTTTCTTCAATGGATCCAGATTTTAACACAGCAGCCAATGACATTCTTTTTGTGACTCCCATGTGTGACCAAGGTCTTTTGGGAATGTGAGCTGTACCATCGAGGCAAGGAAGCACCCATATAATGCGGTCAGCTCCTCCTTGGGTTGCAAAAGTGAATTCCACTGTTAAGATGTTGTTTGTGGTTTTTGCGTTTTTCCTTTTTTTTTTTTTTTTAAACAAATTACTGTAGAATTGCTGGTCTCTGAATTCTTTGCTCAGATAGGAGAGGAAACATAAATGGATACTTGGACTTCCATTGTATGTACAGCCCTCTGCAGGTTCCCCGCAAATGGCTGAGGAAAACAGCATGCCTCATTTTACAAACTGAAGAGGATTTGGAGCACAAGTACAGGTCCATTATTCTCGTGTTTTCTTTTATTTGGTTTTAAAGGTTCACCAAACTGCCAGTGTAATAGGATATCCCAGAGAAAGCTTCTAGTTTTTCCCTTTGTTCCTGTTCTTGTAACAGATATATTCAATATTTTAAATAACCAGAAATGAGATTCAACATTGTTGCTCTACTATGAGTCTCCAGATTTAACAAGTCATGTTTTGGCCAGGCCCCACAAAGGAATATTTCTCCAAATTTTTTGGGTATTCTCTTTCCATCTTTTGTATTTTACAGTTAATGGAGGTGAAAAAGCAGCTTTTGGAGGGGAAAGAAGGGTTAATTAAGGAGCAAAAGTGATTGAATTAACCCATGTAGATGCTATAACCTCTATTTTCTGTTGTTGTAGTGATTTTGCTACATATAACTTTAAAAATAACCTCTTTACTTATAATCTTCTTATCTCTTTACTTACAATCTTCTTATGTCTTCTTTTTTTTTTTTTTTAAAGATTTTATTTATTTATTTGACAGACGGAGATCACAAGTAGGCAGAAAGGCAGGCAGAGAGAGAGAGAGAGGAGGAAGCAGGCTCCCTGCTGAGCAGAGAGCCCGATGCGGGGCTCGATCCCAGGACCCTGGGATCATGACCTGAGCTGAAGGCAGAGGCTTTAACCCATTGAGCCACCCAGGCGCCCCATTATGTCTTCTTTACAGTATTTTTCAGTGCTGAAATATAAGCTCTGTTTCCTTTTGTTTGTTCAGAAAAGATACTTAGCAACTTGACAATGCTTTCTGGATTAGTCATTGATATTTCTGATCTTTGTGATTAGATCTTCCAGATCCCTTATTTAACAGGAGATCATTTCAAGGAGCCAAGAATCTTTCCATTATGTGCCCCTAATTAGCCTTTAGATATCTGTGCCCATCGCTGCAGGTACACAGGTGTGTGGTGCAGGCTGGTGCTCGGCTGCCAGACCTGCCTTCGCCACCATCGTCAGTGGGCGCCTCAGGCTCACTGTCCCCGTGTCTCTGCACAACCCGTCTTTGTCGCTGACCAACTGAGGAACTGATTAATTGAGCCTCTAAAATGTCTCTTCATTAATAAAATACACTTTTGTGTACAAAGAATACAATATTGGTACAAACAAATACTGGTAAAAATTAGTGAAAAAAAAGTTAGTAAAAGAAATATCCCTAATAATGGGGTAGTGAGAAAGGCACAGATACTGGAATTTAGCAGAGCAAAGGTCCTATCATTGTGTGTGTGTGTGTGTGTGTGTGTGTGTGTGTGTGTGTGTGTGTTTGGCAGTTTATTTAATTCCCTAAATTTTGCTTTGTGGTCTATAAAATAGGGCAAGGATACCTCATCGAAATATAATGAAAATTAAGTGACTCGGTGTATGTAAAGTGCCTCTTCATTTCCTTCATGTGAAAATACCAACTATAAGAAAGAGCCAGTAAGCTTAATTCCTGACTGGTTCATCGGTCCCCACAAAGCCTCTTCATAGAAACCATCCTGCTACCCGCTCATCCTCGACTGGGTTGAGACCCTCCAGGGGTAGTACCATAGCTGAGTTTGTATTCACCATGATCCAAAGGCCAAGAAGTGACCCACGACAAAGGCCAGATGATATGTGCATCTTGAATTATATTCAAAGTCAACGTAAGTCTCAGGGAATGGGGACTGGGCACTCAAACTGATCACTCTGATGTAGCTTGAGTTTCTGGTACAATCATTGTTTTTGTGTTGATCATTCTAGAGTGGCAGGATGTGAACCAGAACTCTCCAAAATGTGGGCAAGCCATGCTTGGAGAAGGAGCACTTAAGAGTCTGTATCATGAGGATGCCTGGGTGGCTCAGTCGGTTGAGTATCTGCCTTCAACTCCGACCACGATCCCAGAGTCTTGGGATCGAGTCCCATATTGGGCTCCCTGCTCAGTGGGCAGCCTGCTTCTCCCTCTGCCTGCTGCTACGCCCTGCTTCACTCTCTCTCTCTGTCAAATAAATAAATAATATTAAAAAAAAAAAGAAAAAGAATCTGTATCCTGTGGCCACTGCATCTGAATCTGACTGGATAATGGTTTACCATCCCACACATTTATTATATTTCATATCACTGTCAAAACTAACTCTGAGAACTCAGAGATTTCCATAGACACAGTGAAAAGCAATAGCATTATACCAGTAATAGCTAATTAGAAAACGTAGTGAGAGCAAATTATATTACCAATTAGCAACAAAAATATATGGTATCTGGGGATCAATCCAAAAAAAAGGGACTGTAAAACTATATGGGGAAAACTTTAAAATATTATTGAAGGATGTAAAGAGATATCTGAATAAATAAAGTGAGGTATAAGACGTTTGTGGTCAAAAAGACTATGTCACAAAGATAACGGTTTCCCCCAAAATAATCCACAAATTCAATGCAAATTCATTCCAGGAACCCCAGTAGAATTGAGTGTGTGGGGGCGCCTGGGTGGCTCAGTGGGTTAAGCCGCTGCCTTCGGCTCAGGTCATGATCTCAGGGTCCTGGGATCGAGTCCCGCATCGAGCTCTCTGCTCAGCAGGGAGCCTGCCTCCCTTCCTCTCTCTCTGCCTGCCTTTCTGCCTACTTGTGATCTCTCTCTGTCAAATAAATAAATAAAATCTTAAAAAAAAAAAAGGAATTGAGTGTGTGTGTGTGTGTGTGTGTGTGTGTGTGTGTAAATTGACAAGTTGATCCTAAAATTCATATGGAAGAGTGAAGAACCAAGAACAGTTCAGAGGACCACTTGAGAGAATTCTCCAAGTTACCCAGACAGGACAAATTTGCAAAGCTATAGGAATCAGGATGATATGGGATAAAGAAAGAGACATGCAGAGCAGCAAGAGTCGAGATTCATTTATACGAAAACAGAGGAGGCATTGTGAATCAGTGGGGAAAGGAACAGATATTTGAGAAATAGTTCTGGAATCATTGCTTATCCATGTAGGAAAAAGATCCCTGTAATGCTCCAGATACAAAAACAAATTTATGATGTATTAAAGCCCAAAATATTCTAGAAGAAACATATAGAAGGGAAGGATTTCTTAAATAAGGTACATACACAAAAACTACTTAACATTAAAGCTTCTGTTCAAAAATTATACCATAAACAACTTCAAAGTAAACCATAGACTTGAAGGATAGGTTTAAAAAGTATCTAACTGGCAGAGATGATTATTCAGGATTTAAAAAGAACTTTCCATGGCAAACATGCATAGAAAAATTACCCAATAGAAAATGAACAAAGGAAATGAATAGGTCATTTACAGATGGGAAACTTGAATATATTGTGAATATATGACAATCTCACCACCCACGTAGTAAATGTAAATTAAAACAGTAAGGTACAGTTACATTTACACCCATCAGACTGGCAACTATTTAAAAGGCTAATAATGCCAAGCTTTGGCAAGTATGTGGAAAAACGAACACTTAAATCACACACTGCTTTTGGTCATGTAAATAGGTGCAGCCACAATAGAGCAAAATTTGACGCTAGAGAATTAGGTTAATATGCACAAACACTAAGACCGGAAATTCAGCTCATAAAAATATATAATAGGAAAAATCTCTCACATGTGCTCAAAGAAATATACACAAAAATGTTTATGACAAGACTATTTTGAATTCTCAACAACTGGAAACCATCTGTGTATTTCAAAAGAGATTAGATGATGATTGTGTTGCATTCAAGAAGTGAAATTCTAGACCAGAGTTAATGAATTAATATCAATATAAATCTAAAAAATGATATTGAGTAAAAAAAACAAATTTTAGAACACATTTCTCAAAAATATGTAAAAATAATACCTACTGTTTATATGTATATAATAATGTAAAAATATTATGTAAAGGAATAACTGAGGAAGGATGGGAATGGCACTGGAGGAAAATACAAAAGAGCACTGAAATGTATCATTAAAGTTTTAAATAAACCTAAGAAAGTATGGCAAAGATTTGTCAAAATGTATTAATGTATGATCAAGCTGATGGTTCACATCTACTTTAGATTTTAGGTATCAGTTCTAGGATTCCCCCAACTTTTTGTTTCTGTATGTCTCCTGAAACTTTTTTTTTATCTTTTTATCTTTATAACTCTCCTTTTCTGAAGATTCTTTTACACATGTATCCTGATTACTTTTAAATCTTCACCAAGTAATGTCAATATTTGGGTTGTCTGTCAAACTGTTTCTTTTAACTTTTTTTTTTTTCTCTTGATGGTGGGCTACTCTCTCAACAATTAAACTTTTAGCATAAATTATTCAGTAAAAGAAACGATGGTTTCTTGGAGTAGTGAAAGTAAAAATATGCTCAATAAAAAAAGGGCGTTGGGGAAGCTTGCTGAAAGACCTCAGCAGCCAATATGAAGGAATTTCCAGTGGGCAAAACTGGAACAATTTGAACAAAGTAATGATCATATTGGGTTATGACTCACAAAATAAAACAGACATCCATGAGTCCTTGCTGATACAAATAAATAATTGAATAAATAGGTGCATAAAAGAAAAGAGAAAGCTCACAGAAGAATTCTAATATATGTAGAAGGTATGACGGAAATATGAAATTAACTTTGGACAGATACCACAATGATCATTGCTGCAGACAGGATCCACCCATTGATACAAAAATTAGCATCTTAGGGGTGCCTGGGTGGCTCAGTGGGTTAAATCTCTGTTCAGCTCAGGTCATGATCTCAGGGTCCTGGAATTGAGACCCGCATCAGGCTCTCTGCTCAGTGGGGAGCCTGCTTTCCTCTCTCTCTCTGCCTGCTGCTCTGCCTACTTGTGATCTCTATCTCTCTGTCAAATAAATAAACAAAATTTTAAAAAAATTAGCATTTTAGGGGCACCTGGGTGGCTCAGTCAGTTAAGTGTTTTCCTTCGGCTCAGGTCATGATCCAGGAGGATCGAGCCCCATGTCTGGCTCAGTGGGGAGCCTGCTTCTCCCCCTCCCTCTGCCAGCCACTCCCTTTGCTTCTGCTCTTTCTCTCTATCAAATAAATTTAACCCCTGCCAAAAAAAAAAAAAAAATCAAAACAAATTTTAGCATTTTAGGAGAAGCAGCATGCATCGTCTTAATATATTTCTCACAAATATTCATCAATTATAAAAAGAAAAATAGTGTGGGGTGATTGGGTGGCTCAGTTGGGAAAGCATCAGACTCTTGATTTCAGTTTAGGTCATGATCTCAGGGCTGTGAGATCAAGCTCCACACTGGGTTCCGCACTCAGCACAGAGTCTGCTTGAAATTCTGTCTCTCCCTCTACCCCTCCCCCACTCCCTCTATCCCTCTCAAATAGATAAACGGGTAAAGAAAAAAAAAAGAATGAAAAATAATTTTTTAATGGAGAAACCCAACAGACAACAATTTAACCCAATGATCAAGGTTAACAGCTCCCAAAATAAGACCTACAGATATCACATATCTCATATGATGTAATAAAAATGGCACAGCATTACTTTTGTGCCATTTTTGCATAAAATGCATAATCTTAATCTAATCATGAGAATACATAGAATTAATCTAAACTGAGGACCAAAATGATAGACCAACATTTGTCAAAAGTGTCAAGGTCAGAAAAGACAAGGAAAGACTGGGGATTGGAGAAGATAAAAGGACAATTTAAAGTACTGTGAGATCCTGGATTGGATCCTGGGACTGACAAGGACATCAGTGGAAAAACTGATGAAATTTGAATAATGTCTGATTTGAAGTTTATTAATAGTATAATACCAATGTCAACTTTCTGGATTGATCATTGTACTATGAGTATATATGATATTAGCATTAGCAGAAGGTCGAAAGTGTCTATGGGAACTCTGTGCTCTATCTGCAACTTCTCTATGTATCTAAATTTATTTCAAATTAGTTTAAAAATGTACCAGTGTATCAGTTGGACTATGTGGAGTCTCATTTTTCACTTTGTTAGGGTGGATATATTCCAATTTTGCCCTGAGTTATAAGGATTTGGTCCTTAGTCTTGGAATTAGCCCTAGTATTTCCCAATATGTATTTTGAATTGTAGCTCTAAAGTAGTAAACCTGCCCTTCCTCCTAGCATGTGGCCTTTTTGGAGTTTCAGTGAAAAGTCGGAGTGTTACTAAGTCCTAATGTGGTGAGGCTTGAACTCTCAACTCCATCTCTGTGACATCAGGCAGCTGCTGCTCACAGCTGGGCTCCTCCAATTCTCTGCTCATACATGAAGTTCAAAGACAGCAAAGAATTCAAGAGGAATTCAAGTACAGATGTTAGGGCTGTCCTCTCTACTGAGTCCTTTTCTCTGGGATTTCCTGCTTGGATTTTCACTGCTCTGACAACCTTAAATTCCAACCTGACTCTTCAGTCTGCTATGATGGCTGCCTTCTGCTCGAGTGCTTGAGTGCCATGTGAATTGACTTGGCGTGGGGGTGGGAGGCGTCACTGGAGAGGTGTGTGTCTCCTCCAGCTTCTGTCTAGGTGGGTTGTCTTCTGCTATCTCAAAGCTGTAGTAGTTTTATATTTTCTCCAGGGTTTAAAATGGTCATTGAAAAGAGAGGTAGTCTATATAAGCTACTTTACCAGTACCAAGACACTGGTGTGTAATAAACTTTTTAATGTTTAAATAACTTCATATTGTAAATCTTTAAAATAATAGAATTATTATCGGTATGTCAGGAAGTCTTTTATTTATTTATTTAATTATTTGACAGATTGAGAGAGAGAGAGAGTGAGCACACACAAGCAGGGAGAGCAGTAGGAGAGGGAGAAGAGGTTCCCTTTTGAGCAGGGATCTTAACATGGGGCTCGATTCCAGGACCCTAGGATCATGACCAAGATGAAGGCAGACACTTAACTGACTGAGCCTCCCAGTGCCCTGGTATATCAGGAAGGTTTTCCAGAACCTTCATGGCCATCTCAGGGCAAAATGTAAGACAGCCTTAATGTTTTCTTTGACCTTAGCCCCTTCATAGAAGTGCCCTTCCTTCATGGCAGAGAGTCCTGGTCTTACTTTTAGATACTTCTCAAAGACTCCATTGAATTTCAATTGGTTATCAATTTATCCAGTGCCTTCTTCAATTCCCAACACAAATAATTATCGAATGAAAAGATGAAAGATGAAGGAAGGAAGGAAGGAAGGCAGGAAGGAAGGAAGGGAGGGTGTCCCTACTAAAATAAAGGCTTGGAGCAGGACACCCAATCTGGCAAACCTCAGGCTCACTTAAAATTGCTGGTGCAGTCAAAGACATTATTTTGTTTCTTGAACTTCTGTCATTTATCAGGTAATATGGTAGTTGTTCTGTAAGTCCACTTTTACCTGCTGTTCCTCTTTGCGGTTCACTCATTTGCTGGTCTATTCTGATCCCTGAAACAATGTCACTCTTTTCTCAAGAGCTCTTATGATCATCTTCTCTAACAAGCACCCCCATCCTGGCATTCTGTATCCTTTTCTTCTGTTTTTTTTTTCCCCTTCATATTAATTATCTCTACTTTATATTATAACTAGTATTATATATTATAAATCTTTTATTTAAAAGATTTTGTTTGTTTGAGAGAGAGAGAGATTGAGAGAACAGAGGGGCAAGGGAGAAGCAGACTCTCTGTGGAACAAGAAGCCCAACACGGGACTCCATCCCAGGACCTTGGGATCATGGCCTGAGCCTAAGGCAGATGCTTAAGTTACTGAGCCACCCAGGCACCCAATATATTATATCATATCATATCATATTTATTATATTACTTGTGGTGTCTTCCCCAGAATATTAGCAACATAAGCACAGAAACTTTAATCCTCTCCCCACCCCTGCCCTCCAACCACCCTCCTAAATGCTGTATTTCCAGCATCTAGAACAGTATCTGGTGCTCAATAAGAGCTCAGTAGCTACTCATTGAATGAATAAATGAATTTTCACAACAATCTTGCCGGGCTATTATTTTTATTCTCATTAAACAAACTAAGCATAGATTAGTTAAAGCATCATTAAAGCAAAACTAAAGATCAGGAAAATAAACTAGCCAGTCATAAAACAAGTGGCAGATGTGAATTAAACCTAGATGTTCTAAAGGGTCTCAGGGTTTGAAACATGGTGGACGACGTGGACCAGCAACAAACTAACACTGTGGAAGAGCGCCAGGATCTCATTGGGCTCAGCCTGGTTGAGCGAATTTATGTGAAAAATAGAAACCACAGAGAGCTTCAAGGCAGAGGACATGTTTATGTGACCAGCATTTAAATGTGATATTGGGACACATGGGAGAAACTGGGACTACTACAGAAATTGATGAGGAAACATACGAAGAGACATATAAATCAATGGACGGAACATTCCAGCCAGGGAGATGGTGTAATAGCTGTCCCTCCATTAAGAGTTGGCTGAAACAAAGAATTCAGTGACATTAGCGTATCTAGGCTCAGTCTTATCGTACAGAATTTCGTGAATCAAATTATTCTCTACCCACCTACTTTCTCTGTTACTCCTAGGAGGACCCAAACTGGGAAAAGAGTTGGGAAGGAGTTCCAAATAATATCATTGTAAAGACCAACACAACTAAAATGCAATGCAATGCATTTCATAGATTAACCAAGTAATATGTGGGGGCGCCTGGGTGGCTCAGTGGGTTGAAGCCTCTGCCTTTGGCTCAGGTCATGATCCCGGGGTCCTGGGATCGAGCCCTGAATCGAGCTCTCTGCTCAGCGGGGAGCCTGCTTCCTCCTCTCTCTCTTTGCCTGTCTCTCTGCCTACTTGTGATCTTGGTTTGTGAAATAAAAAAAAATCTTTAACCAATTAATATGTGACATCTCTTCTGCAGACAGAAGAGATGCCCTTTTGAAGAAATTGCTCAGGAAACACTCTATGAAAATACTTCTCTAAAATCTTTCTATAGATATACCACCAAAATGTATGTATTAGCTATAGATTCTGCAGTTAGTGGGGACACGAGCAATACAATTTTTTTTTTGATTCATTACCAGGTACAGTCCAAATGTACTGAGGAAGATGTCTGGTAACATAAAATGGGTCTGCTCTGCGTTGTGTATGACAACTTGCTGGTATTGTGCCTCAACCAGAAGAGCAATATGTAGGAAAATAAATACCTGAGAATCGTGGCTTTTTCTCTCCCCCTGCCTATATTCGTAAATAGGACATTTGTGACTTGAGCGATGACACTCTAAGATATTCACCTCAAATTCTCTGGAGTCTGACACTGCCTCAGTCTAAAAAATTGCTTTCCCAACTTCTTACCACTTTTGCCAATTTTGCAACTCAAAGTTGTGGAAAACGTGTGTGTGGGTTTTTTTGTTTGTTTGTTTGTTTTGTTTTTTGAGAGCATTTGAAATCTATGTAAGCCAGATGTCATTTCCATTAGTTATTTTGCAAAGTTCTTTCCCTCAACTCACCATACAAAATGTAAAAATGAAACAGCTTGCACAGCGAACCTTACTTTACTTCTCCTGGATCTGGGGGGCACGCACACCAGAGGGTCCAGGCCCATTCTGAGTGAGGGGAGGACCACCGGGTGAAACTGTGGAGTGTGAGCTCCCCCTCTAACTGCAGCAGCGACTACTAGCTCCTGGTCAGGTTGTTGTTCTAGAACACGGGCTTGGTATTGCTAGATTTAAAGTAGAAATATGAATTTCACTGAAACTTCTCAATTTTCAAATGTCAGCAAGTAATTAAAATTTTATAGTCCAACAGGTGTTCAATATTTGATATGTTGGGTGGGGTCCCAGACAGCCAGTCTCTCCAAAGAAGGATTTGCAAGAAGCCGCAGACACCCCAACCCCCACCAAACTCTTGAAGGTCATGTGGTTTTACTATATTTGTGAAAGAAAGAATATGTCATACCTTCTGCGGGGATGTTTCTTGGCCACTTCCTTTCTCACCCTCTCCTTTCCTACCCATGAGAACCCACCCCCTGGAGCTCCTCCTTATTAGCCACCTTGAGAAGATACTGAGAAGTCTCCTGGGTCAGCAGAACCTGGATGGGTGTGAGGCTGTCCCTGTCTTTATTCTTGTTTCCTTGACCCTCCAAATTGTTGCCCCCCTCCTGCAAGACTCCATGACAGCCAATTATACTGGAGAGGGGTGACTAATTAAAGAGTTTATGCCTTAGAAAGATTTTATTATTTTTATAGACTATATATTTATATCAATGTCTTCATAATTCAAAGAAGAAGCACAAGAAAGTCAAACAGGATATGAAATAGCCTTGCTGTCCCATCCATCCCGTTTTCCTTAAATCCCCCAGTCAGGATATGGGGTGCTTCACATTCAGGGAAACCTTATCCTTCCTTCCATAGGCTCCCTCTCCCCTTTTCCTCCCATCCCTCAGCAAGCCAATGGAGGTAATGACCCCAGCACGGATCTCCTGATATCTGAGTTATTCTGAACAGCTACCATCCAGGGGTCAGTGTGATGCAGACAGTGAGTGGGGAGGGTGCTCACTCACCAGGATGCCCCAGAGGAGGCTTGATCGACACAAGTTCAAGGCAGTACATAGCTGCAATTAAGTTTGGCCATGCAGCTCGGGCTCCTTTGAAGGTGATGTACCTCTTTATCTGTCAGCGTCATCCAGGAGCTAAGTATCCAATCAAGCTGAGCAGAGAGCCCGATGCGGGGCTCGATCCCAGGACCCTGGGATCATGACCTGAGCTGAAGGCAGAGGCTTTAACCCATTGAGCCACCCAGGCGCCCCATTATGTCTTCTTTACAGTATTTTTCAGTGCTGAAATATAAGCTCTGTTTCCTTTTGTTTGTTCAGAAAAGATACTTAGCAACTTGACAATGCTTTCTGGATTAGTCATTGATATTTCTGATCTTTGTGATTAGATCTTCCAGATCCCTTATTTAACAGGAGATCATTTCAAGGAGCCAAGAATCTTTCCATTATGTGCCCCTAATTAGCCTTTAGATATCTGTGCCCATCGCTGCAGGTACACAGGTGTGTGGTGCAGGCTGGTGCTCGGCTGCCAGACCTGCCTTCGCCACCATCGTCAGTGGGCGCCTCAGGCTCACTGTCCCCGTGTCTCTGCACAACCCGTCTTTGTCGCTGACCAACTGAGGAACTGATTAATTGAGCCTCTAAAATGTCTCTTCATTAATAAAATACACTTTTGTGTACAAAGAATACAATATTGGTACAAACAAATACTGGTAAAAATTAGTGAAAAAAAAGTTAGTAAAAGAAATATCCCTAATAATGGGGTAGTGAGAAAGGCACAGATACTGGAATTTAGCAGAGCAAAGGTCCTATCATTGTGTGTGTGTGTGTGTGTGTGTGTGTGTGTGTGTGTGTGTGTGTTTGGCAGTTTATTTAATTCCCTAAATTTTGCTTTGTGGTCTATAAAATAGGGCAAGGATACCTCATCGAAATATAATGAAAATTAAGTGACTCGGTGTATGTAAAGTGCCTCTTCATTTCCTTCATGTGAAAATACCAACTATAAGAAAGAGCCAGTAAGCTTAATTCCTGACTGGTTCATCGGTCCCCACAAAGCCTCTTCATAGAAACCATCCTGCTACCCGCTCATCCTCGACTGGGTTGAGACCCTCCAGGGGTAGTACCATAGCTGAGTTTGTATTCACCATGATCCAAAGGCCAAGAAGTGACCCACGACAAAGGCCAGATGATATGTGCATCTTGAATTATATTCAAAGTCAACGTAAGTCTCAGGGAATGGGGACTGGGCACTCAAACTGATCACTCTGATGTAGCTTGAGTTTCTGGTACAATCATTGTTTTTGTGTTGATCATTCTAGAGTGGCAGGATGTGAACCAGAACTCTCCAAAATGTGGGCAAGCCATGCTTGGAGAAGGAGCACTTAAGAGTCTGTATCATGAGGATGCCTGGGTGGCTCAGTCGGTTGAGTATCTGCCTTCAACTCCGACCACGATCCCAGAGTCTTGGGATCGAGTCCCATATTGGGCTCCCTGCTCAGTGGGCAGCCTGCTTCTCCCTCTGCCTGCTGCTACGCCCTGCTTCACTCTCTCTCTCTGTCAAATAAATAAATAATATTAAAAAAAAAAAGAAAAAGAATCTGTATCCTGTGGCCACTGCATCTGAATCTGACTGGATAATGGTTTACCATCCCACACATTTATTATATTTCATATCACTGTCAAAACTAACTCTGAGAACTCAGAGATTTCCATAGACACAGTGAAAAGCAATAGCATTATACCAGTAATAGCTAATTAGAAAACGTAGTGAGAGCAAATTATATTACCAATTAGCAACAAAAATATATGGTATCTGGGGATCAATCCAAAAAAAAGGGACTGTAAAACTATATGGGGAAAACTTTAAAATATTATTGAAGGATGTAAAGAGATATCTGAATAAATAAAGTGAGGTATAAGACGTTTGTGGTCAAAAAGACTATGTCACAAAGATAACGGTTTCCCCCAAAATAATCCACAAATTCAATGCAAATTCATTCCAGGAACCCCAGTAGAATTGAGTGTGTGGGGGCGCCTGGGTGGCTCAGTGGGTTAAGCCGCTGCCTTCGGCTCAGGTCATGATCTCAGGGTCCTGGGATCGAGTCCCGCATCGAGCTCTCTGCTCAGCAGGGAGCCTGCCTCCCTTCCTCTCTCTCTGCCTGCCTTTCTGCCTACTTGTGATCTCTCTCTGTCAAATAAATAAATAAAATCTTAAAAAAAAAAAAGGAATTGAGTGTGTGTGTGTGTGTGTGTGTGTGTGTGTGTGTAAATTGACAAGTTGATCCTAAAATTCATATGGAAGAGTGAAGAACCAAGAACAGTTCAGAGGACCACTTGAGAGAATTCTCCAAGTTACCCAGACAGGACAAATTTGCAAAGCTATAGGAATCAGGATGATATGGGATAAAGAAAGAGACATGCAGAGCAGCAAGAGTCGAGATTCATTTATACGAAAACAGAGGAGGCATTGTGAATCAGTGGGGAAAGGAACAGATATTTGAGAAATAGTTCTGGAATCATTGCTTATCCATGTAGGAAAAAGATCCCTGTAATGCTCCAGATACAAAAACAAATTTATGATGTATTAAAGCCCAAAATATTCTAGAAGAAACATATAGAAGGGAAGGATTTCTTAAATAAGGTACATACACAAAAACTACTTAACATTAAAGCTTCTGTTCAAAAATTATACCATAAACAACTTCAAAGTAAACCATAGACTTGAAGGATAGGTTTAAAAAGTATCTAACTGGCAGAGATGATTATTCAGGATTTAAAAAGAACTTTCCATGGCAAACATGCATAGAAAAATTACCCAATAGAAAATGAACAAAGGAAATGAATAGGTCATTTACAGATGGGAAACTTGAATATATTGTGAATATATGACAATCTCACCACCCACGTAGTAAATGTAAATTAAAACAGTAAGGTACAGTTACATTTACACCCATCAGACTGGCAACTATTTAAAAGGCTAATAATGCCAAGCTTTGGCAAGTATGTGGAAAAACGAACACTTAAATCACACACTGCTTTTGGTCATGTAAATAGGTGCAGCCACAATAGAGCAAAATTTGACGCTAGAGAATTAGGTTAATATGCACAAACACTAAGACCGGAAATTCAGCTCATAAAAATATATAATAGGAAAAATCTCTCACATGTGCTCAAAGAAATATACACAAAAATGTTTATGACAAGACTATTTTGAATTCTCAACAACTGGAAACCATCTGTGTATTTCAAAAGAGATTAGATGATGATTGTGTTGCATTCAAGAAGTGAAATTCTAGACCAGAGTTAATGAATTAATATCAATATAAATCTAAAAAATGATATTGAGTAAAAAAAACAAATTTTAGAACACATTTCTCAAAAATATGTAAAAATAATACCTACTGTTTATATGTATATAATAATGTAAAAATATTATGTAAAGGAATAACTGAGGAAGGATGGGAATGGCACTGGAGGAAAATACAAAAGAGCACTGAAATGTATCATTAAAGTTTTAAATAAACCTAAGAAAGTATGGCAAAGATTTGTCAAAATGTATTAATGTATGATCAAGCTGATGGTTCACATCTACTTTAGATTTTAGGTATCAGTTCTAGGATTCCCCCAACTTTTTGTTTCTGTATGTCTCCTGAAACTTTTTTTTTATCTTTTTATCTTTATAACTCTCCTTTTCTGAAGATTCTTTTACACATGTATCCTGATTACTTTTAAATCTTCACCAAGTAATGTCAATATTTGGGTTGTCTGTCAAACTGTTTCTTTTAACTTTTTTTTTTTTCTCTTGATGGTGGGCTACTCTCTCAACAATTAAACTTTTAGCATAAATTATTCAGTAAAAGAAACGATGGTTTCTTGGAGTAGTGAAAGTAAAAATATGCTCAATAAAAAAAGGGCGTTGGGGAAGCTTGCTGAAAGACCTCAGCAGCCAATATGAAGGAATTTCCAGTGGGCAAAACTGGAACAATTTGAACAAAGTAATGATCATATTGGGTTATGACTCACAAAATAAAACAGACATCCATGAGTCCTTGCTGATACAAATAAATAATTGAATAAATAGGTGCATAAAAGAAAAGAGAAAGCTCACAGAAGAATTCTAATATATGTAGAAGGTATGACGGAAATATGAAATTAACTTTGGACAGATACCACAATGATCATTGCTGCAGACAGGATCCACCCATTGATACAAAAATTAGCATCTTAGGGGTGCCTGGGTGGCTCAGTGGGTTAAATCTCTGTTCAGCTCAGGTCATGATCTCAGGGTCCTGGAATTGAGACCCGCATCAGGCTCTCTGCTCAGTGGGGAGCCTGCTTTCCTCTCTCTCTCTGCCTGCTGCTCTGCCTACTTGTGATCTCTATCTCTCTGTCAAATAAATAAACAAAATTTTAAAAAAATTAGCATTTTAGGGGCACCTGGGTGGCTCAGTCAGTTAAGTGTTTTCCTTCGGCTCAGGTCATGATCCAGGAGGATCGAGCCCCATGTCTGGCTCAGTGGGGAGCCTGCTTCTCCCCCTCCCTCTGCCAGCCACTCCCTTTGCTTCTGCTCTTTCTCTCTATCAAATAAATTTAACCCCTGCCAAAAAAAAAAAAAAAATCAAAACAAATTTTAGCATTTTAGGAGAAGCAGCATGCATCGTCTTAATATATTTCTCACAAATATTCATCAATTATAAAAAGAAAAATAGTGTGGGGTGATTGGGTGGCTCAGTTGGGAAAGCATCAGACTCTTGATTTCAGTTTAGGTCATGATCTCAGGGCTGTGAGATCAAGCTCCACACTGGGTTCCGCACTCAGCACAGAGTCTGCTTGAAATTCTGTCTCTCCCTCTACCCCTCCCCCACTCCCTCTATCCCTCTCAAATAGATAAACGGGTAAAGAAAAAAAAAAGAATGAAAAATAATTTTTTAATGGAGAAACCCAACAGACAACAATTTAACCCAATGATCAAGGTTAACAGCTCCCAAAATAAGACCTACAGATATCACATATCTCATATGATGTAATAAAAATGGCACAGCATTACTTTTGTGCCATTTTTGCATAAAATGCATAATCTTAATCTAATCATGAGAATACATAGAATTAATCTAAACTGAGGACCAAAATGATAGACCAACATTTGTCAAAAGTGTCAAGGTCAGAAAAGACAAGGAAAGACTGGGGATTGGAGAAGATAAAAGGACAATTTAAAGTACTGTGAGATCCTGGATTGGATCCTGGGACTGACAAGGACATCAGTGGAAAAACTGATGAAATTTGAATAATGTCTGATTTGAAGTTTATTAATAGTATAATACCAATGTCAACTTTCTGGATTGATCATTGTACTATGAGTATATATGATATTAGCATTAGCAGAAGGTCGAAAGTGTCTATGGGAACTCTGTGCTCTATCTGCAACTTCTCTATGTATCTAAATTTATTTCAAATTAGTTTAAAAATGTACCAGTGTATCAGTTGGACTATGTGGAGTCTCATTTTTCACTTTGTTAGGGTGGATATATTCCAATTTTGCCCTGAGTTATAAGGATTTGGTCCTTAGTCTTGGAATTAGCCCTAGTATTTCCCAATATGTATTTTGAATTGTAGCTCTAAAGTAGTAAACCTGCCCTTCCTCCTAGCATGTGGCCTTTTTGGAGTTTCAGTGAAAAGTCGGAGTGTTACTAAGTCCTAATGTGGTGAGGCTTGAACTCTCAACTCCATCTCTGTGACATCAGGCAGCTGCTGCTCACAGCTGGGCTCCTCCAATTCTCTGCTCATACATGAAGTTCAAAGACAGCAAAGAATTCAAGAGGAATTCAAGTACAGATGTTAGGGCTGTCCTCTCTACTGAGTCCTTTTCTCTGGGATTTCCTGCTTGGATTTTCACTGCTCTGACAACCTTAAATTCCAACCTGACTCTTCAGTCTGCTATGATGGCTGCCTTCTGCTCGAGTGCTTGAGTGCCATGTGAATTGACTTGGCGTGGGGGTGGGAGGCGTCACTGGAGAGGTGTGTGTCTCCTCCAGCTTCTGTCTAGGTGGGTTGTCTTCTGCTATCTCAAAGCTGTAGTAGTTTTATATTTTCTCCAGGGTTTAAAATGGTCATTGAAAAGAGAGGTAGTCTATATAAGCTACTTTACCAGTACCAAGACACTGGTGTGTAATAAACTTTTTAATGTTTAAATAACTTCATATTGTAAATCTTTAAAATAATAGAATTATTATCGGTATGTCAGGAAGTCTTTTATTTATTTATTTAATTATTTGACAGATTGAGAGAGAGAGAGAGTGAGCACACACAAGCAGGGAGAGCAGTAGGAGAGGGAGAAGAGGTTCCCTTTTGAGCAGGGATCTTAACATGGGGCTCGATTCCAGGACCCTAGGATCATGACCAAGATGAAGGCAGACACTTAACTGACTGAGCCTCCCAGTGCCCTGGTATATCAGGAAGGTTTTCCAGAACCTTCATGGCCATCTCAGGGCAAAATGTAAGACAGCCTTAATGTTTTCTTTGACCTTAGCCCCTTCATAGAAGTGCCCTTCCTTCATGGCAGAGAGTCCTGGTCTTACTTTTAGATACTTCTCAAAGACTCCATTGAATTTCAATTGGTTATCAATTTATCCAGTGCCTTCTTCAATTCCCAACACAAATAATTATCGAATGAAAAGATGAAAGATGAAGGAAGGAAGGAAGGAAGGCAGGAAGGAAGGAAGGGAGGGTGTCCCTACTAAAATAAAGGCTTGGAGCAGGACACCCAATCTGGCAAACCTCAGGCTCACTTAAAATTGCTGGTGCAGTCAAAGACATTATTTTGTTTCTTGAACTTCTGTCATTTATCAGGTAATATGGTAGTTGTTCTGTAAGTCCACTTTTACCTGCTGTTCCTCTTTGCGGTTCACTCATTTGCTGGTCTATTCTGATCCCTGAAACAATGTCACTCTTTTCTCAAGAGCTCTTATGATCATCTTCTCTAACAAGCACCCCCATCCTGGCATTCTGTATCCTTTTCTTCTGTTTTTTTTTTCCCCTTCATATTAATTATCTCTACTTTATATTATAACTAGTATTATATATTATAAATCTTTTATTTAAAAGATTTTGTTTGTTTGAGAGAGAGAGAGATTGAGAGAACAGAGGGGCAAGGGAGAAGCAGACTCTCTGTGGAACAAGAAGCCCAACACGGGACTCCATCCCAGGACCTTGGGATCATGGCCTGAGCCTAAGGCAGATGCTTAAGTTACTGAGCCACCCAGGCACCCAATATATTATATCATATCATATCATATTTATTATATTACTTGTGGTGTCTTCCCCAGAATATTAGCAACATAAGCACAGAAACTTTAATCCTCTCCCCACCCCTGCCCTCCAACCACCCTCCTAAATGCTGTATTTCCAGCATCTAGAACAGTATCTGGTGCTCAATAAGAGCTCAGTAGCTACTCATTGAATGAATAAATGAATTTTCACAACAATCTTGCCGGGCTATTATTTTTATTCTCATTAAACAAACTAAGCATAGATTAGTTAAAGCATCATTAAAGCAAAACTAAAGATCAGGAAAATAAACTAGCCAGTCATAAAACAAGTGGCAGATGTGAATTAAACCTAGATGTTCTAAAGGGTCTCAGGGTTTGAAACATGGTGGACGACGTGGACCAGCAACAAACTAACACTGTGGAAGAGCGCCAGGATCTCATTGGGCTCAGCCTGGTTGAGCGAATTTATGTGAAAAATAGAAACCACAGAGAGCTTCAAGGCAGAGGACATGTTTATGTGACCAGCATTTAAATGTGATATTGGGACACATGGGAGAAACTGGGACTACTACAGAAATTGATGAGGAAACATACGAAGAGACATATAAATCAATGGACGGAACATTCCAGCCAGGGAGATGGTGTAATAGCTGTCCCTCCATTAAGAGTTGGCTGAAACAAAGAATTCAGTGACATTAGCGTATCTAGGCTCAGTCTTATCGTACAGAATTTCGTGAATCAAATTATTCTCTACCCACCTACTTTCTCTGTTACTCCTAGGAGGACCCAAACTGGGAAAAGAGTTGGGAAGGAGTTCCAAATAATATCATTGTAAAGACCAACACAACTAAAATGCAATGCAATGCATTTCATAGATTAACCAAGTAATATGTGGGGGCGCCTGGGTGGCTCAGTGGGTTGAAGCCTCTGCCTTTGGCTCAGGTCATGATCCCGGGGTCCTGGGATCGAGCCCTGAATCGAGCTCTCTGCTCAGCGGGGAGCCTGCTTCCTCCTCTCTCTCTTTGCCTGTCTCTCTGCCTACTTGTGATCTTGGTTTGTGAAATAAAAAAAAATCTTTAACCAATTAATATGTGACATCTCTTCTGCAGACAGAAGAGATGCCCTTTTGAAGAAATTGCTCAGGAAACACTCTATGAAAATACTTCTCTAAAATCTTTCTATAGATATACCACCAAAATGTATGTATTAGCTATAGATTCTGCAGTTAGTGGGGACACGAGCAATACAATTTTTTTTTTGATTCATTACCAGGTACAGTCCAAATGTACTGAGGAAGATGTCTGGTAACATAAAATGGGTCTGCTCTGCGTTGTGTATGACAACTTGCTGGTATTGTGCCTCAACCAGAAGAGCAATATGTAGGAAAATAAATACCTGAGAATCGTGGCTTTTTCTCTCCCCCTGCCTATATTCGTAAATAGGACATTTGTGACTTGAGCGATGACACTCTAAGATATTCACCTCAAATTCTCTGGAGTCTGACACTGCCTCAGTCTAAAAAATTGCTTTCCCAACTTCTTACCACTTTTGCCAATTTTGCAACTCAAAGTTGTGGAAAACGTGTGTGTGGGTTTTTTTGTTTGTTTGTTTGTTTTGTTTTTTGAGAGCATTTGAAATCTATGTAAGCCA
The DNA here is from genome assembly GCF_002288905.1 of Enhydra lutris kenyoni. Classification (NCBI taxonomy): domain Eukaryota; kingdom Metazoa; phylum Chordata; class Mammalia; order Carnivora; family Mustelidae; genus Enhydra; species Enhydra lutris. Next base: position 9,060,638 of record NW_019154125.1, on the reverse strand, counting down.
GATGTCATTTCCATTAGTTATTTTGCAAAGTTCTTTCCCTCAACTCACCATACAAAATGTAAAAATGAAACAGCTTGCACAGCGAACCTTACTTTACTTCTCCTGGATCTGGGGGGCACGCACACCAGAGGGTCCAGGCCCATTCTGAGTGAGGGGAGGACCACCGGGTGAAACTGTGGAGTGTGAGCTCCCCCTCTAACTGCAGCAGCGACTACTAGCTCCTGGTCAGGTTGTTGTTCTAGAACACGGGCTTGGTATTGCTAGATTTAAAGTAGAAATATGAATTTCACTGAAACTTCTCAATTTTCAAATGTCAGCAAGTAATTAAAATTTTATAGTCCAACAGGTGTTCAATATTTGATATGTTGGGTGGGGTCCCAGACAGCCAGTCTCTCCAAAGAAGGATTTGCAAGAAGCCGCAGACACCCCAACCCCCACCAAACTCTTGAAGGTCATGTGGTTTTACTATATTTGTGAAAGAAAGAATATGTCATACCTTCTGCGGGGATGTTTCTTGGCCACTTCCTTTCTCACCCTCTCCTTTCCTACCCATGAGAACCCACCCCCTGGAGCTCCTCCTTATTAGCCACCTTGAGAAGATACTGAGAAGTCTCCTGGGTCAGCAGAACCTGGATGGGTGTGAGGCTGTCCCTGTCTTTATTCTTGTTTCCTTGACCCTCCAAATTGTTGCCCCCCTCCTGCAAGACTCCATGACAGCCAATTATACTGGAGAGGGGTGACTAATTAAAGAGTTTATGCCTTAGAAAGATTTTATTATTTTTATAGACTATATATTTATATCAATGTCTTCATAATTCAAAGAAGAAGCACAAGAAAGTCAAACAGGATATGAAATAGCCTTGCTGTCCCATCCATCCCGTTTTCCTTAAATCCCCCAGTCAGGATATGGGGTGCTTCACATTCAGGGAAACCTTATCCTTCCTTCCATAGGCTCCCTCTCCCCTTTTCCTCCCATCCCTCAGCAAGCCAATGGAGGTAATGACCCCAGCACGGATCTCCTGATATCTGAGTTATTCTGAACAGCTACCATCCAGGGGTCAGTGTGATGCAGACAGTGAGTGGGGAGGGTGCTCACTCACCAGGATGCCCCAGAGGAGGCTTGATCGACACAAGTTCAAGGCAGTACATAGCTGCAATTAAGTTTGGCCATGCAGCTCGGGCTCCTTTGAAGGTGATGTACCTCTTTATCTGTCAGCGTCATCCAGGAGCTAAGTATCCAATCAAACACACACACACACACACACACACACACACACACACACACACACACACATCTAAGGACAAGCAGTAGTTCAGTACTTCTCAGGGCAGTGTGGTCTAATCTACATTAAGGAAGAAAAACATTTTCCTAATTGGGATAAAGTCTGCCCGGCTGGCCTCCCCCACAGTGGAGGGAGGGCTCTACTCCTCACAGTGGGTTGGCTCACCTTTGTTCTTCTTCCAGCTCTCCATTCCCTCCGGGTCTAGTGGGGAATAAAAAACAGTATTCATTAAAGGCGGCCTACCCATTAACTTCTTAATGTCCATCACTTTGTTGGAAAAAACCCAGAAGGGTTCTTTTGAAATTCTTTTATTTTATTTTATTTTTTTCTTCAACAGGGTCCTATTTTTGTGAGGACTTTCTGCAATCTTTTTACATAAAAACCATTTCTAAATAACCCCTAAGGATTAAAGAAGGGGTGGGTACATGGTTTTTGAGTTTAGTTACTCTAAAAAGGTGAATACAAATTTCTCATCAGTAGGTGAAGAATCAAGTTCATGTGTGGGAAATTCTGACATTTTCATCTGCCTTCCTGCTTTTTCACCCACCAGTTTTTGTTGCTGTTGTTTTTAAAGATTTTGTTTATTTATTTGACAGAGAGAGAGAGCACAAGCAGGGGTAGAGCAGAGAGAGAGGGAGAAGCAGATTCCCCACTGAGCAGAGAACTTGATGCGGGGCTCGATCCTAGGACCCAGGGATCATGACCGGAGCTGAAGGCAGATGCTTAACGACTATGACACCCAAGGGCCCCTCTCCCCCAAGCTTTTTTTTTTTTTTTTTTTTGGTTTTGTTTTGTTTTGAGAGAGAAGGAGAGCATGTGCAAGCTGGGGATGGGGAGGGTCAGAGGGAGAAGGAGAGAATCTTAAGCAGACTCTGAACTGAGTGCAGAGCCTGAATCTTGGCTTGATCTCAGGACCCTGAGATCATGACCTGAGTCGAAACCAAGAGCCTGACACTTAACTGACTAAGCCACTCAAGTGCCCCTTTCCCTCACCAGTTTTAGGGTCAGAATCTTTCAGCATTAATAAGACAATAATTTAAGGGAAATGGTATAAATTGTATTGGGGATTGAGATTAAAACGTGTCACATGACACATATATGTATTTTGCAGCAATAATGAAAATGAACAACTTCATTTCTTTTCTTTTTGCAGTCAGTGAGAACTATTACTGAAGATGCCCTTCACTTTATAATGCTGGGTCTTATATATTTCTAATAAGGTAGGAACAGTTTCATTTTTCATAAATTTCAAACAGGTCCCTTTCAGGGATAGAAGAAGAAAAAACTGGATTTCTATGGACAAAACAAACACTGTGAACTGAATAGTTAGGACACAGTGGCCTCTCAATCATTGTTTGCACTGACAAATAATGTGGCTAGCACAGAGGACAAAAGCACATGCCTGGGGTTAGGAAGACCAATTTAAATCCTAGTGCTTCCCTTGCCAGCGGGAGAAACTTGGACCACCCAATTGTTAAAGTTTGGGTTTCCCAGGAAGCAGCCTCTGACATAAATGTTGGTGTTCAGGTGTTTATTAGGCAACATCCCTGGAAAGAACAGCTGTGTAAAGGATGGGAAGGAAACAGGTTTGGGCAGAAGAGAGTTTGAGCCCTGAGATCTATCCCATAGCCTCGGCCACTCTACTGGGAACTCTGGAGCTAAGATGTTCTTGCAGATTGATGTTGGACTTTGGTATCTCCCACTTACTGGATGTGGGCTACATACTGCAGGGGTGTGTTCTGAGGGAGGCAGCTCTCCACAGTTTGAGGCCAGCCCTGAAGGGAATGACAGCACTCCCAACAGCTGGGGCAAGTCCTTCCTTGAAGATGGACCTGGAAAGAGGAATCTCTGGCCATCTCATTTGACTTCTCTGAGGTTCAGTTTTCTTGTAAGAACTCTGAAGACTGAATGGAGTAATGCGTGTAATTCAGATAACATAATGCTGAGAACTTTCCAACCTCATGACAAACATTCATTCTCATTATTGTTTTCATTCAAAGTTGAGGCAGCTAATTTTAAAGTGCTTATTCATACAGAAAATGGGGACATTCTTTCAATGCTTTCTACATCACAAGGACATTATACAGTGCAACAGTTTTCTTGAATTTTCTTTAGTTTGGAGAGCAAAATTCCAAGGTGCAGTAGCTTCAGCAAAATGGGGAAAGTAGTGTCCTATAGAGATACAAGGGTACTGGGGTGTCTCATAGGATCATGGAAATGAATTAAATGGATACTGTGAACAACGGGCACAGGAAAACATGAAGGTTTACTCTACATCTTCATCTCTGCTTTTCCAAGCAGCAGCACCTCCGACAACACACTCATACAGACCTTTTTGTACTCTTATTTCGCACAGATCACCTTCCTTCACTCCTTTGATCCCGTGAGAACGAGGCCAAAAACTGAAACTGACAACATCCAGGCTTTACATATCCAAGTGCTGGTGAATCCCTGAAGGGCTGCTATTGGTCCGACTTGAGTCAGGTGTCCAGCCCCGGACCAATCAAGAGCAGCCAGGGTCACATTGTCACATAGCTTTCTTTGCTTCCAGCGTTGTCTAGTTAGGGGCAAGGAAGCAGAGGAGTTTGAAGAAAAAGGTGTGTTTAGACAGTAGGTGGAAATGGACCTGGAAAGCTGGGAAAAATACTTTCCTTGGATCTTACCTTCGGAGAAAAAAGACAATGTGGATCGTTGGAGAAAAGCAGGTTATGGATCAGAGGGAAACAAGTTGTTTGTTGGCAGCAAGAATCGTCATTACGTTTGTTTTCAAAGTAGTTTTGGGGAAAGGAGAGCTGGAGTGGCCTATGGCTCTGGAAATTGTCTAATCATTTCATGTTACAGGGATTTTCCAATCTGGAATTGATGGGGATACAGTGGATGCAAGATTCATTCTCTCTCTCTCAAAGAGGATTAAATACATGTACCCAACAACCCTGTTTGACTTCCTTTGACCTTGTACTGTATCACTGCTCACAGTGAAGAGATAATTCGGTTAGAATATTAAAACTTGAGTGATACCATTTTGTTTAGAGGGATTTAGGGGCAGAATATTCTTCCTCCCCCAAAAATATTTTATTAATTATGTGCAGTAATTTAGGAAAACGAATACTAAATGAGATGTATTAAGGATAGCGCACATGCCTTCAAGATATTTTGCACTCTTTTTGTGGGAAGAATCAGCTTTGAGAATTTGATCTTCCCATTGTCATTTTTATTCTGAATAGTTTCTTGTGGGAAGCATCAAGTGCAGCAGGAATTTATAAAAATTGCTTCATAAGCTCTAAGAGAACTGCTGTCTCAATTGATTTAGTGTCTCTGCCAGCTCCAAAGACTCACCTGGGTTGTTATGTTCACATCGCGTTTCTGAGGCTAAGGGAAGCTTCTAAAGTCTGTATTTTTGGGGACCGCATAACTATTCCCTCTTCTGTTTTCAGCTACATACATATGTCAAAGAAACATTCCAAATGTTCTAGAAAATTTCGGGAATTAAAGAGATGAAGGAAAGAATTTTGAAAATGTTTTTGCCAGCATCCCACACCCAATTCATGAATTTGGGTGAGTTTTCTCTCTCCAATATGCAGGGTGGTCCAGCTCGGAGGTCAGATATAGTTGGGTTTGAATTCTGGCAGAGCCACTTACTAGCACTCTGGTCTTGAACAATTAGATCTCACTCTTCAAACAGTAAATGTCCTTGCATCTGTAACAGCTTCAATATCTTCTTCATCTTCTGGGAACCTTGTCATAACTCTTTGCCTGCAAACTAGCTTTTTCTGGAAACATTTCCCCTGAAGGCTTCTCAAAAAAGGCTGATTTTCTTTTCTCATATCACAGTTGCCTTAGATGTTGCCCTTGCTCCCCTCCCCCCAAAACACTGTAATTTCCAGACCATTAGGTCTCTTTTCCCTTTGGGGAAAAAAAAAAAGAAAGAAAGAAAGAAAGAACGAAAGAAAGAAAGAAAGAAAGAGAAAGAAAGAAAAGAAAGTAAAATAAAATAAAAACAATGCAGCCTCTTTGAAGCTCATGGTCATTCACTTGAAAAATCTTCCTCGGCTTTGTAAAAACCAAAATCCCGTTCATTCCATAGAACACTTCAGTCCATAGGTGGCAGCCTTCTTTTTCCACCCAAACCTTTGCCATTATCTTTGATGACTTCATCATGCATGAAGGTGTCTTTGTTCATTTTAGCTTCTCAGGTCCTAGATTACATCATTTCCAATGACCTTGGGACAACTCCACTACATCTACACACTCCCAAAGTCATGTCTTGCACATCACTATATACTGTACCATCACTATATCATCACTATAAACTGTACCACCTTGGAAATCTCAGATTAACATCTCCCAATCACGGCTTCCTATTATTTCAGCTCCCATGCCTAAGTACCCTTGCAACTTTTCAACCTCAGTGCAAATTCTAATCCCCTAAAATGCCTCAACTTTCTACCCACTGGCCCTCCTCTTGTTATTCTTCTCTCTAGCTCAGCATGTATTTTATGATTTGTTACTATAAGCACTCTTTTGCAAATAGTGTCACCTCTGTTCCTGTCCTCTAATTTTGTCCCACCCACCTGGTAAAACTCCAACCTTGAATGAACTCAGACACCCAAATTCCCATTGCCTATATCCAAACAGCAGAGGGTTGCTGGAGAAAACCTTCCAAGCAGGCTGGTGTTACAATACATGAGTGTTCACCAGCTTCAACGGGGACCTTGCTCCTATAATTTGAGGTGTTTATTTTATTTTATTTTATTTTATTTTATTTTATTTTTTTAAAGATTTATTTATTTATTCCAGAGAGGGAGAGAGGGAGAGAGCACAAGTGGGAGGAGCAGGGAGAGGGAGAGAGAGAATCTCAAGCAGATTCCTCTCTGAGTGCAGAGCTCTATGTGGGGCTTGATCTCACGACTCTGTGATCATGACCTGAGCTGAAACCGAGTCAAACCCTGAACTGACTGTACCACCCAGGAGCCCCAGTCTGATGTGTTTAAATATGTAACTCCTTCTTACCTTCTCCAAAGCTCCAACTCTTCTTCCCACTGTTCTTCAGAGGCAATGTTGGCCTTTCCTTCACTGAGAAAACATAAGTTTTTTAATGTTTATCTACAGTCGATGTGTGATAAGGATGAATACCTGATCAATTAACGGAAAAATCAGATTGAGGCAGAGAATTAAAAGAAGTACACACTTATCTTACACACTTACTCTGATTTTACACAGAAAAAGAACACTTATTTATAATTTTGCTTATATAGTTAAGGCCATTATATCAAGACTTTTATAGAGGCTTAGGTTTCCTTACCATGCAATTGAAATCCATGATATCCAGTTTCAATTTTTTAAAAGATGAATAATCACTTATGCATTTTTGAAAACAAGATGAGTTTGGAAGAGGATGCTTTTTTTTTAAATGATTTTTTTTCTCCAAATTTTGAGAATGGTCTTGCCACACCAAACTAAACATTTTTTAAAAATTTCTTGCCTTTATTTAATCTTTCTAAAGCATTCAATATAGTTTCCTTAGAAACAACTCTCTTTTCTCCATCATACCTCATGTGTGATAGTTTATTAATTTTCATAATTGTTATAACTAATATAACTGACATAAATAGATTTGGGAACAAACATCACCGTCTCTTGATGTGGATATGAATCAGCTGACGAGAGCACAAATTTTGTCAGACAATGTTCTCTTATACACACAAATCCTTTGATCCTTATCATTTTTTTTTTCTTTCAAAGAATAGTGGATATCTTTTTATTTAAAAAATGTAGAGAATGAGCACTGGAATGAGCAGAAAAATGTGATTTGTAAATTGCAGCAAATGAGCCACTTATTTCTAGTGGTAAAATTTAAATTGATTTGAATTAAGATGTCATAATTAAAAGCCAATTATCTAATTAGTATTTTTTAAAAAATGGTTAATGGAATTTACTGAAAATGTAATAAGGTAAATTATTACTTGTTTTAGTTACATATGTAAATGGCTTCTTGAAGTTTAACCAAATTAGAGCACTCTTTAAAGCTGGTGAATTCTGAGATCCTCTTATTACAAGGTTACTTTAGGCATAATAGTCATTGAAACAGATGTTGCTTATTAATACTATTAGTCAAATTGTTATATGACATGGTGGGAGGTGGAATATGAGATCCTTTGGCAATAATATTGCTTACAAAAATGTTTTTTGAAAGATATAAGAAACACTTAGAAGAAAATAAAACAAAAATCTTCAGCAGATTATAAATACACTTAAATAATCTGTTAATTTCACTGGTAATCATTTTTCACGTCAAAGATTATCTCTCTGGTATTACAATAGTTAAAAAAATCAATACTTATGTAAGGGAGATCAAACTCAACTATTGTTAGGAGAAAGATTTTACACTCTGTTACTATTTGGCTTCTAATGGATTGTGAATCGATGGCTATACATTTCCAATTGGTGTTTTTCCCCAATGTATGATGTTTAGAGAAATTTTATGTAAGACTAAAGATTTAAGCAATAAGAATTCTGGATAATATTTCTAATTCTTAAGCACTGTCCCCTAAGTAGAGGTAGTTTTAGAAAATTTAGTAAAATTCTATTTAACTCTATATTCATAGGTATTAAATTTCTATGTGGTATCTTAAGAGTCAGTGGCTAGACCCACATTTCTTTACAATCTAATTTGAATTGAAATTGAATTTTGGGGTGAAAAAGAAAATATTTGCATAGGCTTGTCCAGCTCATCCTCATGTTCATCTAGGTGGTCGCCCCCAAAGAATATTTATCTTTCAAAATCAGTCATCACTTCCTAACTTGGCCTTTATCTTCTCTGAAAGTGAAATGATCAAGCAGATAAACTGAAAAGCAGCTGGTAGTTCCATATTTCTGTGATAACAATCTGGTACTTATTAGCCTTTGTATTTTGTCCAGGATAAGGAGTGTTGACAACACATCCTACAGGATGTGGGGGAATGCCTCTTAACCACTTAGCGTGGCAGAAGGACAGCAAATGAAGAGAAAGAGCTCTCTCTTAAACTCAGCTTATCCAGGATGTTGTCAAAGTTGGACATGGCAAAGTAGTATGAAGGTTCTAGAGCACTTTCTCTGTGGCCAGTGAGTATCCCACACTTGTCATGGGGTTTCTTGTGCTGTCACACTGCAGAGTACTGAGAGAGGACCACTAAAGTCATGTGTTTCTTCCTTTTTCCCTTAACTCACTTATCTAGGAAGAGAGCAGGTCATTTTGTCTTGAGGATGACACCAAGTAGAACATTAAAAATGACACCTTTTGCACTTGATTACATTTTCCTTACTAGACTTAAGAATTTAATAATTTTAAGACCAAGGACTTTTCAAAATGTGTATGTGTGTAACATTTTTTTTTCTTTTTTCAAAGATTTATTTATTTGAGAGTGAGAAAGAGAGCATGTGCGTATGCACATGAGTGGGAGGAGGGGCAGAGGGAAAGACTGTCATGCAGACTCCCTGCTGAGCACAGAGCCTATGCAATGTGGGCTCCATCTCAAGACCTTGAGATCTTGACCTGAGCCTAGATCAAAAGTCCAATGCTTAACTGACTGAACCACCCAGGTGCCACAATGCCATTTTTTCTTTATAGACAAAAGGGAATTCCCAAGATTTTTCTGTTGAAAATGGTATTTAGAGAAGTTTGGTGCCAGACATCTATGAAATGTGAACTCTAGCTCCACACGTGTATATTACCTTGTTCAAGTTTCTTAACCATCCTGAAAGTTTCCTTATCTTTAAAATAGGAATGATACAAATTAAAAAAAAAGACGTTTAAAGGGGCGCCTGGGTGGCTCAGTTGGTTAAGCATCTACCTTTGGCTCAGGTCATGATCCCAGGGTCCTGGGATTGAGGCCCACCTCAGGCTCCTTGCTCGGTGGGAAGCCTTCTTCACCCTCTGCCCTCCCCCTCCTTGTGTTCCCTCTCTCACTCTGTCTCTCTCTGTCAAATAAATAAAACCTAAAAAAAAAGAAATTTAAACAAATAAAATAGGAATAATGCCATCCATCTATTAGGACAGTTTGGGGCTTAAATGATAATGCGTATAAAGTATATAATAAAATATTCAGCACATAGTAGAGATTAAACAATGGTAGTTATTTACACCTAACAATAACTGTAGTGGTGTGATCTTCAGTAAATATTTTGTCATCTGCACTGAAAATGTAGTAAATAGAACAGAAGCTACCAGTTAATTTAATAAGCTACCAAACCTCACAATAGAAATGCATGGGAATTAACTGACCCATGGAATGCATTAGCCTCTAATTAGTGTCCAGGTTGACAGGTCACTGTGTAGGTCCTTGTAGGGCTTACAAAGACAAATACACAAAAGCCTTAGATGCAAGACTTGTTTGAAAATAAGGAACCCACAAAAACATTCCGAGCAAAGAAGTGACACACTGAAAGTGTTCTTTAGGAAGTTGAACCTCTTGGCAATGTGTGAGACAGACAGGAGAATGGAGAAATCAGAGGAGCCGAGGACAGTTAGGATGTCATTATCACATCCCAGGGAGTGAGGTGGTGCAGTGTGGGACTTTCCCTCAAGGAATGATGGTCTCCTCTGACAAAAGCGGAAAAGAAAGGTATTAGAACCTTTTTTTAAATGTAACTTTTTATTGTAATTTCAATTAGTTAACGTATGGTGTTATCTTAGTTTCAAGTGTACAATGTAGTGGTTCAGCATTTCCATAGCTCACCCTGTGCTCATCATGACAAGTGCGCTCCTTCATCTGCACCACCTATTTCACCCAATCCCCCACCCTGGATGGTATGTGTAGCTTGAAAACAGTTCCCCACCTATTGTGAGGAAGCGGGGTGGTTTGACCTATGAAACTGACCCTGAAGCAGAGGTCAACCCTCAGGTGCAGTGAGAATTTAAGGAACATGCAAATAACAGTCAATAGTATGAAGGGAGGAGCATATGGAGAAAGCTAGAAAGAAGGATGACAAAGAAATTATGGTGAATTTAAGGGGCTTAGGAGAATACAGCAGAATTTGGAGAACATAAGTTTATATGCACACATCAATGCACATTTGCCTTTTATCTACTTAGCTACTCTAGCTACTCTCAGTGATGCACAATCAAGAAGCAAAGGGTGTTTGTGTTGAAGAGGGACTGCCAAAATCACCTAGTAGAACAAGGGAAATAGATTATCTAGGTCCCTAATGAAAGGAACTTTGGGGTCCAGGCTGAGAAGATGCAGAGGTGCCTGAAGAGGGCTTATGGGTTGATTAAGAGCAGTGGTCAAGAGCTTTCAAAAAATATAACAGTAAGTTCATGAAGTAGAAGTACACAGGTGTGGTTGCAACTGTTTAAATGATACTGGGTCAAAGGTGCCTCAGTGGTAATGGGCAGTCAGAGTGGAGTGAACATGGTGGGCAATGAAGAGGTTCTGTGACTATTGGGTCAATTTGTTAGAAGGATCATTTAGGTCCAGGTTGAATTTCCAAGAATGATGGCTAGGAAAGGGATGGAAAAGAAGAAAATGGATTGGTGCTGGAGTCAGCACAAAAGTCAGAACATTCTAGAGATCAAAAGATGTCATGGAAAGAAAGATGGAAGAAAGAGCAGTCTACATGTGATAAGGTTATTAAAAGATAGCAGAACCATGATGAAAACACCTCTATGAACTCAGGACCTTAAAAGCTCATCTCCTGACTCTGTTGAGCTAGGGCAGACAGGAGTATCTTTTCTGGAGAGAGTGGCAAGGGTCTTAAGTCAGTTCTTGCAGAGTGGGAACAGCAGGTGAATGAGAAACACAGACAGCTAGGGTTCCCAAAGGGCCAGTGTGCATGGGATTGTTAAGGGCAGTAGGCTAGAGAGGGGGAATATTTCCGGTCTTCTATTTTTCTCCTAACTTCTTAGCCATGCCATAAAGATTAAGATTAATTAATTAATTAATTAATATATTTTTAAAATATTTTATTTATTTATTTGACATATCACAAGTAGGCAGAGAGGCAGGCAGAGAGAGGAGGAAGCAGGCTCCCCGCTGAGCACAGAACCCGATGCGGGGCTCGATCCCAGGACCCTGGGATCATGACCTGAGTGGAAGGCAGAGGCTTTAACCCACCGAGCCACCCAGGTGCCCCAAGAATTATTTATTTAGAAAAACAGTACTTGTGGGTTCTTTTTCCTAACGTAAGACTAAAAAAGCTATTTCCCTCCTTCTGCACTTGTCGTTCTTCCTCTGCTTATTTGTGTCTGCAGAGAATGCATAATTTTTGTACCTACCAAGATGCTGTGAGTATAATAGACTATTGACTTGGTCATAAATTTGAGTTAAACTGAAGGAATAATAAGCAATGTTGATATTTGCTCAGAATTATAATAAATGTGTAACCACAGTGCTCACTAAGTTAAAAGAGCATTTGTCCCTGCCTTGGAAGAATCTGCCTAATGTGTTTGACATTTAAAATATGAATAACTCAAGAGATCTTAGAGATAATACAGCAAAATAAGTTTTTGGATTTTTATCTATTTCTTTAAATGTCAGCATTGCTTTGTAATAAATTATCTGACATTGCAGCATTTTAAAAAAGTTCGACTATGCTTTTACTTTTGCAATTTTCTTGCTTTTATATTTTCTTTCCTTATTTTCCTATACTTCATTGGACTATAAGAAAAAAACTATTTGAAACATTTAGTTCTAAAGGTGACCTTAGCAGATAAATTTAAATATTGGGTACTGGGCACTGTATGGAATGTCTTCATTATTAGTGCATAATGAAATGAATGTCTACTACATTAGACACTAACTATGACTCAGGTATCAGAGTTCTGCTTCAAAGGACAAGCTAACAAAATGTTTCAGAAAGGATATTATGATCCTAATGTACGTAGACTTTGAGAGATGGGTATAATACAGCAGTGAGGACTCATGGACATTGTTCCCCCCACCCCATGCCCCCTCTTGAAATGTTAGAGAATCAGGAAGAAACAAAAGGTCTGTGATTCACATTTCCCAGATAATAGATGGCATAAAAGTTCAAGAGTGATATCAGTCAACTTTGGATAGTAAAACTGACAAAATTAAGTGACTGATGGAAATAAGCACTGTTGTCTTAGAGATTTATTGATGACATAGTTTTTGTTTTGTTTTTAAATTAGGAACTGCCTTGATTTGTGACTATTGCCTTAGTATTTGTATTGTGTTTTTTTCTTTTCTTTTCTTTTTTTTTTTTTTAAGATTTTATTTATTGAGAGAGCAAGTGCGAATAAGTGAGAGAGAACACAAGAGGTGTGGTGGCGGGGATGGGGGAGGTGAGAGGTGGGACAGAGGGAGGAAACAGACTCACCGTTGAGCAGGGATCCCAAAGTGGCACTCGCACTCGGTCCCAGAACCCCGGGATCATGACCTGAGCTGAAGTCAGATGCTTAACTAACTGAGCCACCCAGGTGTCCCAGTATATTTTTCAAGAAATATTTGCCTAGCACCTTTTATCTATCAGGCACTATTCTAGGCACTGGTGACTGAGCAGAGAGCAAGCCAGAGTCCCTGCACTCACAAAGCTTTACTGATGGGACTCAGCAAACAAGTAAACAATTACATGCATAAAGAACACAATTTCAAGCACCTGGTATTTCTCTGCCTTGAAGGTGGCCAAGTAAACTTGTGCCTGCTCAGATCTGTGGCGACTCTGAACAAATACCCACTCCACCACTGGGGAAAAACCTGGTCATTTTTAGTATAATACATAGAGCGTATACAGTATCCACAACTGAATGTATATGTGTGCACATCGGTCATAAAATCTCTCTCGCCCTCTTTCCCTTTTCCTTCTTTTCTTCTCTCCTACCTCCTCTCCGTCCCTCTCCCTTTCTGGCCCCCCTCCTCTTTTTCTTTGATTTAAAGGCTCCTGCCACAATTCCTTTGGCCTGGCTGATGGATCATTCATTTCCCAGGAAATTCCTTTTACTTGGCGAGCACAGCGTTAGAGGGAAACCGTTTTTTTCACACTCCTCTGGTCTCTGGAGGAAGGATTTTCATAACCCAAGCTTGCCTCCTGCCCTCCCCTCATTCTTTCCCAGTGTAGGGTGGGGACTAATAGCCAGTGTTTTAGCCCCGCCTACTTCCCCTCTCTTGCTCCACCCAGCCCGCCTGTGGAGCAAGGGGCCTGTTCCATCCCACTCCAGGGGTGCCAGGGCTACCTTCCCCTGGGTGAGGACTCAGCCTAGGTCGGAGGTGTAGTATTTGAAAGCTGACTCTGCTCACGTAGCAAACCCACGGTCTCCCGTGACACCTTCATTAGGAACGAGGCTGACCTCTTGTTACCTCTGTGACTCCAGTAGCTCAAGTGATTTAGAAATCTGCAGGAGGTAAAAAGAGTGATACTTGCCAGGCATCTTGAAACTCAGACATGAAGACTTGCCCTGGGTTATCCGATGAGTCAGGTTTAAAGTTGGAGTACCCACTGGATAGATAGACAGCAGTGTGGGATTCCGGCTTCCCCTCCATCTCACACACGCATACACACACAAAGCAAGAGGCCATCTGGTGAATAGAATTCTTAGTTCTTTCTGAAGGGAGAAGGATCTGTTTTTATTCCCCCTGAGGTGAGAAGTCGAATTGCTCCCATTCTTTTATTCTTTAGGGTGAATTTGTTATCATCCTCCCTAAATGCTGTACACAACCATTGATCATCTAGGGCCGCCAGGGGACTGGGTGTTGCACACTCACCGTGGCTGTGCCATGGAGGGAAATTGCAGACTCGGTTATCCACGTGTGCGAAATCTGTGTAAGTGGCTCTGGGTCAAGTGCACAGACCAGTCCTCGGAATGCATTATTGCTTTTAATGAGTCAAATATGTAATGCCAACTTCATGGTCATGGAAAGTACAATAAAGTTGAGGAGGTATTTCAGATACAAGTGGAAACAAAAGAGGTGTAAATTACTACAAAAGATTTAGCCAGAAAAGAGACACGTAAGTTCATGGTTTCTGGTGCTTTATCAAGCTTCTACCCGAATACTAAGTCACGTTCAAAAAAAGCAGAGACAATTGGTCAACTAAGACTTAGGTAGTCCCTGTTAACATAATATTTAAATTACATGAGATCTTCTATATTCGGTCTTAAATTGAGGGTGAGAATATTACTTTGGGAAAGGAGAAAATTGCTGGGTATTCTGGCTTCTAGACCAGTTCTCGTCCCTATTGCTGCTAAGGATACCACTGTTTTAAAGCCATTCAGACCTGCAAACTCAGGGTGACCTTTAACTCCTTGTAGGTAAATCTGTCCCAGTCCATGTACATTATGGACATGACTTCTTTTTCTTGCTTTAGGTAGATTTTATTTTTTTCTAAAGTCAGTCATTTAATGGTTTGTTTTCTCTCTCTTTTATTGAACAGATTCTTATGGGGCACCTGGTACATTCCCAGTAATACATATGGTATTCAGGGAAATATTCATGAGGAGTTTATATTCCAGAACTTTATATTTATAATGGAGGATATGAGACTTGCTGAATGCACCAGCTGTCATTCTTTTCAGGCAATTTCAGTAAAATCTGAGGAGGCAAACTAAATTTACATAATTAAGAGATGGAGCATTTTGTATATTTTATTGTGGCATAAAAAATATATAATATCAAATTTGTCCATCTTAACTATTTTTAAGTGTACAGTTCAGTAGTGTTAATTATATTCACACTGTTGTGCTACTGATCTCCAGAACTTTTTTGTTTTGCAAAACTGAAATTCTTTACCCATCGGACAACAATTCCCCATCTCTTCCTCTTCTAATTCCTGGCCACCATCATCTACTTCCTCTTTTTATGAGCTAGACTACCTTAGACACCTTATATAAGTGGAACAGTACTAAGTGCATCCTTTGTGACCAGGCATGCTCTTGGACGAGAAGGGAAGTGGGATTTTATTCTGGTAGATCCCATTGTTGCTGGGCTCCACTTTCTCTGGTCAGGGAGGTGACTGTTCACCTAAAGGTCCCAACAGGTACAGCAGTGTCAACTCAGGCAAAGAGAGAGGGTTCTGCCCTGGGGCTAGCAGAGGAATCCCATGTTCCGTGGCTAATGTAATCTTATCAGCTGCCACAGGTGAGCCCAGCTGGGTTCCCTTCTATTCTGCCATAATCAAACAAACATACTAATAGACTGAGTCCAAAACTTACATCATTGTAATAAGATTATTTACAGTTTTAGGTCTCCAGATGTCATTAGTTTTGGTCCTTTAACTAGAGCTTCATTATGTGTCTCACTGAAATCCAGATCCAAGAAGGATATTTCTAGATTTTCTTCCAGCGACTGCTCTTGCTGCCTCAATTCTCTGTGATATGGAGACATTAACACCTACTTGTCATAGGCAGGCGCTTTTCCTCCATGATCTTCACTTCCTGGTGTTAAGCCTGCAAATATGTTACACTGCTCTGTGAAGAGACTTAAGGTTGCAGATGGAATTAAGGCTACCAATAATCAATGGACCTTAAAATAGGAAGTTTATCCTAGATTATCTGGATGGTTTCAATGTAATCACGTGGACTTTTAAAATTGGAAGAGGAAGGCAGAAGAGTCATCAGAGAGCTGTGAGAATGGAAAAACAGGCTGTAGTGATTTGCATCATGAGACGGAGCTGACCTGCCCTTGCTGGGTGGCAGTGGAGGAAGGCAGCTGCTAGCCAAAGATTGCAGGCTGCCTAGAGAAGTCAGGGGTGACCCTCAGCTGACAACAAGGATAAGAGACCTCAGTCCTACCATAGCAAGGAACTGAATTCTGCCCATAGCTTACATGAACAAGGAAACAGATTCTCCCCAAGAGCCTCCAGAAAGGAGCACAGCCTTGAAGAGCTCTTGATTTTAACCTGAGAACCATCCCAGGACATCTGGCCTATGGAATTGTAAGACATGAAAATGGTGTTGTCTTAAGCTGACAACATTATGATGATTTGTTACAGCAGTAATAGAAAACGCATTTACTACTTCCTAACATTGTTTTAGGAGTTAAATAAGGCAATGCTGATTAGACTCAGAGTTCGGTCCCTAGTCAGGGCTCAATGATTTCTCTTGTCTTCACTGACCAAACCTGTCACGACCCAATGTGCACAGCCAGATCACAGGTCTCATGGTCCATCTGTCTGCCCCTTGTACCCTGCCACGTGGGGACAGTTCTGGTATCACACTGTTGGTAGGACCATGGCCAGCTGGAGTACAATCTGGGAAGACCCCCAGGGCTACAGACAGTTCTTGAAATGATGCTCCATAATGATGGTAGGAGGAAGTTAGATGCACAGCTCAAGTTTGAGAACACAGGACAGTGCAGTGGTACAAGTTCCTTTTAAAATGAGGGAATAGTTGCCTTATACAAATATTTAACTTGCATTGCTTCAGAAAGTGGACTTGGATGAATCCACAAAAATGACCAAAAAATAAATTTGCAATCAATATAAAAGATAAAGTCCTAATATTTTGATCATTTCACAAACTGAGTAAGTTGCCTGATAAGTCCATGAGAACCCAGTCCCTGGGAAGGTTCAGACAGATCCAGGACACAAGCATAAAGAGCCAGGGATTCTACCCAGAGGGGCTGGGATGAAATTTCCATCACCCCTGCTCCTGCTGCCCCCATCAACGTCATAGGTATGCCTGGGAAAAACTTCTCATGGTTCACAGAAAAAACAGTGTTTCTGGGTGCACTTTACAAGTTACACTAATATTTTAATACAAAAATATTAAGAGCTTCACTCTTTGGGCTTGATTAGACTAAACACATGCATCGTTGCTAAGGTTATACTGGTTTTTATGGAGAAACTTTTGATATAGGCATATTCATATGTGAAGTGTGAGGTTGTTAGTTGGGGAAGAGGAGGAAGATGGGTGAGCATTCATGGAGAATTTTGCCTTTAAGAACATTTAATACAAGCAAGAGTAATAAACATTTGTTGAAGGAGAAATGGAGTATAATATTTTACTTTCGAGAACAAGTTCTTAAAACCTGAAATTTTATATTTTCTAATGGATTTTATGGTTATATTTATTAGGCTTATTAAGATCCAATAGACTTCATGCTTTTGTCACTAAAACTAATACATATACCTATCTCTCTCTCTCTCTCTCTCTCTATATATATATATATATATATATAGTATAACAGCAATACTCTTCCTCCACATTTGATCAGGGTATGTTGATCTCAATTGGATGGCTGTATTTCTTAGAATCTAAAATGTTTTTATGTTCACACTTTCTTGTTTATTACTAGAAATCATCAACATGACATTTTCAGAAAAATGCATGCATCCCAATTTTAGGAAAGCTACAATATGAAGTAGTTCATACCGAGGTGATGAAGAAAAGCTCTCCTTAACAGGAGAGTAAGAGTTAATAAATGTAGCAACTTTTTATTCAGAAAGAATGAAATACCTAGACAATTGCCCTTTTGTAATCCCCAATAAAATTACAAATTCAGGCATTAATTATTGATCAATAAGGATGTTAAGACCATTAGTGATGTTTGTTGAAGAATAGGATATTGGCAAAGTGTCCAGCATATCACACCATAGATTCTCTGATCATTACAAACATACCTTTGTGTTTCTCTGGGTTTCCCTGATCATCACTGCTTTCATACAATGATTCAATGTATCTTTCAGAATAATGGGTCTACATGAAGTTATGTATCTCAAAGTGATTCTTTATGGAGGACCCAACAGCATTTATGATGTATTCTGACCAAGATTGTTTGCCAAGCTAAAATAAGCCTTCGGAGTTAACTTTAGATTACAGGAAATAAAAAGGATTGAGGAACAATTAACAAGGAAATGTTAAGAAAAATTTAGAATGAAGGACATTCAGTAAGACAAAGAGTCTGGTCTTTTCAGGGCATTATTGTTATGAAAAGAGAAAGGGAGTGTTTTAAACTGAAAAGGAATCATCAAATGTAAGGCGCGAAACTTGATTAGGTTTTGATGTTAAAAAAATAATTTCTAAGAGCTACTTTGGAACAATTAGGGAAATTGGAATATAAACTGAATATTAGATGTCTTCAGAGAATTCCTAGGTTTCCCTGTGTGCCTCTCCGTTTCAATGCCTAGAAGGGCATAAAGAACCATGAGGGGGCCACATGGGAGCTTTTTATAGGCAGGCTTGGAAAGAGTACGCGTCACTTTAGCTCATATCCCAGTGATTAGAATTCAATCACATGGCTACATATTGGCTAACTGCAAAGGAGGGTGGGAAATGTTGCCTGGCTGCATGCTAATGAAGAGGGAAAGAATTTGGATTTTGATGAGTTGCTATATCAGTTATAACTGGATACAGGTACTTAATTTTATTGCCCATGTTTACTTTTACATTTATGAATTTACTTGTGCAACATACCTCAACTGGGAGTGTTTCTCAAACTAATACTCCTTAGTTCTTAATGTCTGAGAATTTACCAAGTGGTTTGAATTTAAAATGGTTTGGAAGTCCTTGGAGATGTTTAAGGCTAGGAATGACTTTGTCAAATATGCATTGAATAGGGAGTCTGGTATGGGTTGGAGAGGCAAGACTGGAGGGAGGGGAGAGACTTTAAAAGTCACCCATGTGAGATGACAACAGCCCAAGTTCAAGAATGGACAGTCATGGAAGGGACATGTTTGGGAAGGCTGACTGAATGAGGGGAGGGGGAGGAAAGTGAAGAATAGCTTGGACTTAAGTAAATGATGAGAAGGAAAAACGGAAGGGGCTGCACTAAGTATGCATTCTGCTGACTTGTGTTGACTTGGATGCACATTTATCATTTTTTTTTTATTACCTTTTTCTTGCCCTGGTCAAATTTTGTCTCTGGATTATTAGTGTTGCTTCAGATTTCTTGGAGAAATCTGTTTTCCAGATGGATGTATATATCCATCCTTATTGATATTTATTTTTTGTCTGTAATATCTTATTTGGCCTTCAAAATTCATTAAGTCCCTGAATAGTTGACAAATCAGAATGATTCATCTCTGAACATTAAACAACTTTTTAAAAAATATTTTATTTATTTATTTGACAGAGAGAGAGAGGTCACAAGGAGGCAGAGAAGCAGGCAGAGAGAGAGTGGGAAGCAGGGTCCCTGCTGAGCAGAGAGTCTGAAGCGGGGCTCGATCCCAGAACCCTGGGACCATGACCAGAGCCAAAGGCAGAGGCTTAACCCACTGAACCACCCAGGCGCCCCTGAACATTAAACAGCTTTTAAAATCGCATGGAACTCTCCAGGACTGCCCCAATGGAAAGATCTACTAACTCCTTCTACTCTGCTTAATGTGGACATGACCTTCCTGTACCCTACTGAAGGGTATCATGTATGAATTTCAAATTCTGCTCCATTTATATCAACACATATCTGATGTGCAGCTCGTACAGTTTTTTATATCTTGGTTCCAATTTGTTTTTTATTTGTTTCCAGAATATATGAATCTACCTTGCTGTGTCTCTATTTAGATACAGGTGTCTCTGGAGCCAGAACTGGCTGTGTCTATAATATCCAGTGTGTGACCAGATAAACTTGGTCAAATCCCCAATGTCTTCTGTCCCACATCTCATTAGTTTTCTTGTTTTGTCTTTTTCTTTTCTTTCGAAAATGATCACAAGAAAATTATTGAAATTCATTTCGATGGCAGTGAAACTACTGATAACCATTCATAAAATCCTTTTCAATTGGACCACATAGGAGCCCACGATTCTTATGAAAGGAATATAGTTCTAAGACAGAACTTTCAGATGCCGGAGGACCAGGAAGGCTGAAGGGTGTCTGAATGAGAAATAAGGATTCACAAGGGCAGTTGGATTCTCCCTACTTCTCACTGACTGTGTTGTCTTGGGCATGTTTCCCAACTGCTTTCAGTCTCAGCTTACTCATGGTATAATGTGGGCAATAATCTCCTTTCCATCTTGATGTAACAGCCAGTGAAAATGAAGGTCTAAGTGTAAGAGGAAAAGCTTTAGAGTTCTTTTTTTTTTTGCTTGTTTATTTTTTAAAGATTTTATTCATTTATTTGTCAGAGAAAATGAGAAAGAGAGAGAGAGAGAGAGAGAGATAGCACAAGCAAGGGGAGTGGCAGGCTGAGGGAGAAGCAGGCTCCTCACTGAGCAAGGACCCCAAAGGGAGACTCTGATCCCAGGACTCTGGGATCATGACCCAAGCTGAAGGCAGAGGCTTAACTGACTGAGCCACCCAGGCGCCCCTAGTCAAAGTTTTCTAAGAGGAATCACATACCTGTTTTTGCCAACTCCCAGTTCCAGCATCATGACTCAATAAGGGGAAACAGAAAGGGAGGTCACTTAAGAACCGCTTGTCAAGAATAATTACTTTCTGTTTGGGGTGGGAGCTGTAATGGATCTTCAGTTGGTTCACCAGCTTATATATTAAAATACTACCTTGAAGTTTTGGTGAGTCACTTCATATGTAATGTGAACTTCAAAAGTTTTGCATAATCTGGTATTTTAACACTTCACCACACATTTGCAGAGGAATGTTATAATTTACAAAATATTTTAACAGCATCTAGCATATCATTTGAATCTCAAAACAACTTTATAGGATTCGAATTTTTACTCCATTTGATAATGAAGTAACTGAGTTTTTGACATTTTGTCATTCATTCCATAAATATTGAATCACATTTTTAGTGTATTGTAGAAGCAATAGTTGCTTCCGTGTTTTCAGAAGACTATTATTTTGAAGAGACAAGAATGTCTTCCTGGTGTCTCCGTGACCAGACCTTTACCCAGCTATGCCTACCTATCACGTTCTAGCAGCTGTATATAATTCCTGGCTTGATCCTTAGCGCAGCACTGTACATAATTAAACAGTTTGGAAACGCTTCAATGACAATGTGAAATTGGTGTTTAAAGAGTTCAGAATTACCGCTTTTGATCCTCTGCACTTGCTAGATAGACACAATGCTACTCCCACTGTCCATCTGCACTCAACACTTACAAATAATTTTTTTAGTGCCTTTGCTTTTAAGGGCGATTGGAAATTTATTTCTATGGATTTAGTTATGCATGCAGTTTTTTGATACACTGTTAGCAGCAATATTTTGTTGCAAGCAAACTTTATGAAAGGGGTTTGCCTTTTCTACTAGTAAATAAATCAGATGAATTTATGTCTGTGTCAATGAGAAGTGATTTGGGACACTAAAATCTCTGAAAATGGTGTTAGATGGAAAAAAAAATGCCACTACAGGCAAGTATAAAAAGACGCTCACGAGCTTTTAGAAACAGCTGTATTTTGATCATTCATTCACATCTTAGCAAAGGCAATTATATTTCAAAATGAAAATGTGATTTTTCATTTTGAAATATAATTACAGTTCATGGAGAAATCTGGAAAGATGTTTATTTTAAGGCTCATCTCTATAGGTATTAAATGATAATGGTGGTTATTAGATATGAAAGAGAAATGGAAAACTCAACCATTTTTCAATAGCTCTGAATCAGGTGGTGCTCATTTGGCATGATGGACAATTGTTTCTTGTGCAAAAAAACCAAAACCACACAAACAAACAAACAACAACAAAAAAAACACAAGGCAAAAATATTCAGTGACAGCCACTGGGAAGAAGGAATGATGCAATAGGAACTGAAAACCAACAATGTCAGTAGCAGAGCTTATTTAAGGTTAATTTAAAACGTTTACTTTCCAGAATAACATGAGCATATTGTTTCCAGTCAATTTGTTCATCGTTTCTGTCTCATATTGGAAAATCATTGAATCGGGGAAAGTCAAAGATGGTACCGGTTCTTAACAGTTTTACATTCCTCTTTCCATGAAAGCAGCAAACCATTTTGAGTTCAGTTTATATAAATCATTTTCATCGTGAAAAAGAAAACTTCTAAGAATATTCTCAGAGACACCTGCTCCATACATCCTACTTGTACTTGACTATTCATAGTAGAGACTTACAAAACATGCAAGGGAAAAATTGGACCTGATGTATAATCCAGTATAATTTTATTGTTTCAGAGAAAAAGAGAGAGAAGGAGGAGGGGGAAGGGAAGAAGGGGGTAGAGCTTGAAGAGGAAGGAGAGGGGAGAAGAGGTAGAAGATAAACAAAGAGACAAATCAAGGGATTTTGGCCAACGCAAACAGAGAGCAAATAGCAACACTTAGACTAGAATTGAGGGTCGGTTCTTGACTCCTCATTCATGTCATTTTCACTGCCAGGCAGGATATCACAGCGGTCAAGACCCTCACTTCTAAGCGTATTACTGTTCACTGCTTTCCTAGGTGTGTGACCTTTGGTAAATCCCAAACCTATCTCTACTTTGGTTTTTCCATGTGTGGACTGGGGGTCCTAGAGTACCTACCTCATGGAGTTATTAAGGATTAAATGAAATGACAGGCACATGTAAAGCATGTAACAGAGTGCCTTTGTGTGTGTGTGTTCGCCTGAGTGTGAATGGGTGTGCTAGCACTTCTTTTATAGTTCATCTAATCGTTACTGTTTTCTCCGGTGTGCCGGCTCACTCCACTGTAGAGCTCCCATCCCAGTTCAGCGCTGAGGGCTCCTTCCTCGATTTTCCCAGGCTTGCTTTGATCAGAAGCCATGCTTGGAGTAGGCTTCCACGTCAGAATCCTCAGAGCAACTGTTGATAATTTAAACTTCGAAAAGAAATTAATCATCAAGTAAGGCATCACTGGATGGGTTGGCCTGAATATTTGCAATCTGTTTGAACTCTGAAAAAAAACAACCAAAAAAAGAAAAAAAAAAAAGGAAATCAGAATGATAATTTTTGAATGTGAACTTGCTTTTGAATAGCACAGTTAATCTACTTGTAAAATGTGTCATCAGTGCCAGTCCAGGAGGACTGACCCCACTTCTATCGTGAGATGAAATTCATTACTACTTCTATGTGTCACACAGGGAGGCCGACTTCAGCAGATTACTGAAAGAATTTTCTAATAGGGCTGTTTAGGAAGGGAATGGTCTGTCTCAGGGAGGCTGTTGCCGTCTAAGAGCAGAGGCTGAGTGACCCCAGGGGAAAAGCACAGTAATGCCAGGTGGGTGGCTGGTGACCAGATGTTGAAGTCCTTTCCAGAATTGAGATCTCAGGCCTGGAATTCCTGAACTAAAAGGACTGAAGTTAGGAAGAAACTTTTCTTTTGTGTTTCCTTCATCCATATGAGTTTATGTTATTTTGTCACAGTGAGCAAATAGAAGCGTAATTCGTCCTTTTTTTTTTTTTTTGAGGTGAACTTGACATAACATAAAATTAGCCATTTTAAAGTGAGTATTCAGTGGTATTTAGTATACTCACAGTGTTGTGCAAGCACCACTTACATCTAGATCCAAACATTTTCACCGCCCCTTAAAGGAAACCCTATGTCCGTTAGACAGTTATTTCCCATTTCCCCTGTTTCCCCAATCCCTAAAAAACCCTGGTTTGCTTTCTGTTTCTATGGATTTGCTAATTTTGGGTCTGTCCTATAAATGGAGTCAGGCCATGTGTGATCTTTTGTGTCGGGATTCTTCCACATAAAGTCAAATACTATTCAGCCATAGAAAGCAATGAGTTACTGATTTATGTTTCTTTTTTTTTTTTTAAGATTTTATTTATTTATTTGAGAGAGAGAGAGAATGAGAGAGAGAGAGAGCATGAGAGGAGAGAGGTCAGCGGGAGAAGTAGGCTCTCTGCCAAACAGGGAGCCTGATGTAGGACTCGGTTCCAGGACTCCAGGATCACGACCTGAGCCGAAGGCAGTCACTAAACCAACTGAGCCAGGCAGCTGTCCTGATTTATGTTCCAATATGGATGAATTTCAAGAACTCTCACCGCTGAGCATGATGTTAGCCATGGATTTTTCATTAATGACTTTCATCATGTTGGGAAATTTCCCTTCAATTCTCAATTTTCTGAGTGTTTTCATTGCAAAAGGATGTTAGATTTTATCAAATGTTTCTTCTATGTCAGTTGATAGGACCATATGGATTGTTTATTTTATTCTCTTAGCGTGGTGCATTGCATGATTGATGTTCTTTGCATTCCCGCTTGGTCATGGTATATAATCCTTTTAATAGGCTGTTGGGTTTGGTTTGCTGATAACATGTTGAGATTTTTGCATCAATATTTGTAAGGGAAATTGGCCTGTAGTATCCTTTTCTTTTTTTTTTTTTTTAATTGAGGTAAGTTGACATATAGTATTATGTTAGTTTTAGGTATACGATACAATAATTTGATAATTGTATACAATAATTTGATAATTGTAATTTGATAATTGTATCAATAATTTGATAATTTGATAATTGTATGATAATTGTAATTTGATAAAAGTGATCACAAGAAAGTGATCACTGTAGGTCTATTTAACGTCCATCACCAGAAAATTGAACCCCTTCACACTTTTCACCTGCCCCCGACCCTTTTCCCCTTTGATAACCACCAATTTATTCTCTGTATCTATGACTTTTGTTTGTTCACTTGTTTTGGTTTTCAGATTCCAGATGTAAATGAAATCATGCAGTATCTGTCTTTCCCTGTCTGGCTTTAGTTTAGAGTAATACTGGCTTCATAGAGTGATTTATGGTTTATCGCCTCTTCTTTTACTTTTCGGAAGAGTTTGAGGAGGATTGGCATTAATTCTTCTTTAAATGTTTGGTGGAATTCACCAGTGAGGCCGTGTGGCCTGGACTTTAATTTCTTAGGATAATTTCTTCCTTTTATCCTGGAAAATTGTTTGGAGATACTCCTGAACTATTCTTGATATTCTGGGAAAAATAGTCCTGGGTTATTTCTGGGTTAAACTTGGATGGTTAGCCAGTTCTTTTGAACTACCAACTCAAATCTTATGGGTTTTGTTTTGTACTTCATCTTCACTTTTGTGAGAAAGAGAGAGAGGGTCATGGTTCAGATTCTTTTATTCACTTTGGTAATTTCTTTATCCTCAGGATTAACAGTCACCTTTTTAAATCTTTGTATTTGGTTTAATTGGATCTAAAACTATAATACTTTTTTGACTTTTGTTCTTCAGTGTTATTAGGCTTCACTATATAGATGTTTCATGGAGAACTATTGACCAGAGAAGTTGCTCACAAGTCCTCTGATACTGTTGGCTCTTTTGGTTTTAATGCTAGATAAATAGTGTGTAAAATGCTGCTTTGATTTATCGGTATTGAGAGATGACTTAATTCACATATGTGAATCTCCAGATTAATTGATGTTTAATTTAATTGATGTTGGCTTTAAGTAATAAAAATTCCCTAAAAATCATACTGGTATATTAAAAAAAATTCCCACACAGTTCTTTTCCTTTGTTAAACTTTGTGTACAGGTTATAATTTGGTGTTCTTTTTGATGACTTAGAGGAATCATTTGAGCCTCATTTATTGGGCCCTACATCCAACCACTCAAATATATAGCTTTTCACATATCTTATAGGTTTTCTTTCCCTCCCCAAATCATAACCATTATTTCCTTTTTGCTATATTACCTGTACATCTGACCTAAAAGTTTTCTACTTTTCTCAGGAAATGACAACTAGTTTTCCAAAAGAAAGGAGAGAAATGAGTAGATGAATTATATTTTATGTTCAAGTAGATATGGAATACTTTTCCATGGGGATATTCTATCATTCTTAGAAGAATGGACAGGATCTGAGACTTATGGAAAGATGACTTATGGCTGGTACTATTAGGAAAAAAAGGGACAAAAGCATATCAGTTTTCAAATGCTACTGACTACCCTACTTATGTAAATATGTCATTTACTCTTCAGCCCAATGCTTTTAGCTTTATGTTGCTATCCTTATTATACTTGATTAAGGGAAAATAAGGGACTTGGTCCAAGTTACACATGGCAGTTAGTGGCAATCATTTATTGGCATGATATCAAAAGTGCAGCCAACAAGAGCAGAAATAAACAAAAGAGACTACATCAAACTGAAAAGTCTCTGCACAGCAAAGAAAACAATTGACAAAATGAAAAGGCAATGTACAGAATGGGAGCAAATATTTGTCAACTAGATATGTAATAAGGAGTTAATATTCAAAGTACATAAGGAAGTCTTTCAACCCAATAGTGAAAAAAATATAATTCAATTAAGAAAAGGGCAAACAAATAGACATTTAAACAGACATTTCTCCAAGGAAACAAACAAATGGCTAACACCTGTTCAGTGAGCGTTACCAAAAAATCCAAAGGTAACAAGTGTTGGCGAGAATGTGGAGAAAATGGAAGCTCTGTACATGGTGTCGGTCAGAATGTAAACTGGTAAGGCCACTATCGTAGCCAGTATGGAGATCCTCAAAACTTTAAAAATGCACATACTATATGATCCAGCAATCCCACTTTTGGGTATCTATCCAAAAGAATTAAAATCAGGATCTTGAAGAGGTAATTGCACATCCAGTGTTCATGGTGGTATTATATGCAATAGCCAAGAAGTAGAAACAACGAAATGTCCACCAATGGATAAAGAGAACAAGGCAGATACACAGAGTAGAACAGTGTTCATCCTGAAAAACAAGAATGAAATCCTGCCATGTGCAATAGCTTAGATGAAATTGGGGGAAGCTAAGCTAAGGGACATGAGTCAGTTGCAGAAAGACAAATCCTTCATGATACCCCTTATATGAGGTAAATAAAATATTCAAACACCTAGAAGAAGAGAGTGGAATAGTGGTTACTAGGGGATGTGGGGAGAGGGGGATTGTTATTCAACAGGTATGAATTTTCAGGTATGCAGGTATGCAATATGATTAAGTTCTAGAAATCTGTATACTACTGTGAACAACATTGTAATTGTAGAGCTAAAATTTATTAACAGGATAGATCTCATGTTAAGTGAGCTTACTACAATAAAAAAAGTGATATGGGGAAAATATAAAAGAGGGAGACTTTAACCACATTTAAGAAAAAATGGCAGAAGTTTTTTTCACTTGCTTGCTATAGAGAAATCACTGGATTTCATGTTGGTTAAGTTCATTTGCTAAGTCTACTCATCAAATGTGCATTGAGGAGCTTTTATAAGCCAGGCTCTGTGAATGGTACCGAGGTTAGAGATGAGTAAGTTGCCAGCCTTGCCCTTCATGGGCTCAGAGTTATAAACATTGACCAAAAGAGATCATATTTAAGATAATGTGTAATGAGGACCATACTTTTGGTGTACAACAAGGAGGAAAAGAAGATAATGAGAGCCTCCGTGTGGGATGGTGCTGGAAAACTCTTTCAAAGGAATGTAAGTTTTGTGCTGAAAGTGTGGGAAGGGGAGCTGACCAAGTGGACCACAGGGGAGGCAGGACAAAGCATTTTCGTGGAGCCACAGGTTGGAATTCCAGGCAAACAAGGAGTGCCTGGGGACCTCAGTCCCTCCACTGTCAGTGACTGGAGGAGACCTTCATAGTGCTTCTCCTAGGTCCCCTGGGTCTCTTTGACCATTGCCGCCACTCCTGACTTCTGTGTGCTTTCCCTTCTACCATAGCACCTACGGTCCTTCTTCGGGACGTGGGAGAGGCAGGTGCTCTGGGCACGATCAGCTAACACACAACTGATGTCAAAATACAAGAGCTTCTGGCTTGGTCAGTACAGACTGTGAAGCATCATTTACACCCAGAGTTCCTCGGTGGGATGAGGCTGAGTCTGGGACTTTACCTAAAACCACATGCTTGCTTGGCTTCTTCCCCTGCCTTGTCTTAATTACCCATTACCAGTTGCTCCTGGGAGCCCTTTCTTAATAAATCACTTTCATTCTCATCTTTGGTTCAGAGTATGTCTCTGAAAGGCTCATCCTCAGACAATGGGACACTATTGCGTGCCTTAAAACCTCCCTAAAGTCATTTTCAAAATCAAATGCGGTAACATGTATAGGACTTTGCACTTATAAACCACCGACAAATGCCAAATATGGTTTGTTATTAAGAAGTGATGTTTGGGGGGGCCCCTGAGTGGTTCAGTCAGTTAAACATCAAACTCTTGATTTCAGCTCAGGTCATGATCTCAGGGTTGTGAGATCAAGTCCCGTGTCAGGCGCCTTTAGAAAATGTCAGACTCATTAGAAAATGAGATTTGCAGTTATACTCCACTCTTCAAATTATCAGTATGTGTTGGTTTCTTAGTAGAAACCTTTTTGATGTCAGCTCTGAGGCATCTGAATGTGAAGAGTATGGCAATTCTTGTTTTTTTCACAGATTAGCTTGACCAAGAGGGAACTCTACAGGATATTGTAGAGTATTGGAAAACAAATAAACAAATAAAACCATACACTGAAAATCATGCTTTGGGGTAATTTAATCAATCAATTAATTAAGCTAATTAATTAATTATTTATTTTCTGAGATCCATTGGATCATCTGTGATGGTTCTTTCCCAATTCTTTGGTTGTGAGGGAACCTGGATGAGAATGGCTTTGTAGGCCAGAAGTAAAGTTAACTTACCAAGTGCAGTTTTGGTGGTTTTTGTTTTATTTTGTTTTGTTTTGTTTTGGTTTGGTTTTTCCTTTTTTAATGGCTGAAGAGTGTACAGAGAAGTAAAAATCTGGTCAGGACAGCACTGGAATTCCAAATTCAGATTCTATATGGAAAGTTCATAAAATACCACTTAATTTCCTGCCTCTTAAGGCAAATCAAAGGTTGACATAATTTTTTCTTCCTTGGTCTCTAGTCAATGAATGAGATAGTATGGTAATAATGATCCTATTAAGCTTTTATTTTTTTAACCAGTAAAGGGAGAGGACTTCACTCTAAGTGATTTGTGTAGCTTCTGCCATCTCAATTCTGAATATCCCATCTCTTAGTGGTAATGACTCTGTTGGGCTCATCAACATGTGTTTTGTGAATTGAGTATAATGTGTGGGTCCATTAAGTGATCAAGCATTGAGGACCACATAACCATTAAAGCTTAACTGCTTTTGTCATGAAGCTGTTTACATTAGATGATAAGATTATTAGTATGACCCACATTCCTTCCAGTCAAACCTGTGTGTGTGTGTGTGTGTGTGCATGTATCAGTTTGCACAAAGCATAAGTGGGGTCCTATGCTAAGTAAAATGTAAGGCAGCAGTATTCATCCTAAAAACATTAATCCTGGATCCATCCAACTGAGAAAGATGGCAGAGAAGTCCAGCTGACCCCAGAGGCTTTCCCTTGCTGTGTTTATTGTTGCTGATGTGCAGCCAAGATTTCCAGTGAACTGGTGAACTGGACCTGGGAGAGAAGCCCTGGTCAGATTTCTGCCCCCTAAGCAGGTAAGCCCATCCAGTGCTGAGATTTATGCTGCTCACCATTTCAGTGCCAGTAGGAGAAGAGCTGTTTTTGATGATATATGAGCAAATTCTCTGTCCAGCAGTTCCAAGATTTCACTCTCTATGGCACCTTTCCTCTCAAAAATAAATTTTTAGAAAAGCCTTTCCTTTTCCCTAAAACTTAATCCTCTCAAAACCCAACCAACCAACCATCTTCCAAAGATAAATGAAGAGGGGGGCCTGGGTGGCTCAGCTGGTTAAGCCTCTGACTCTTGATTTTGGCTCAGGTTATGATCTCAAGGTCATGTGATCGAACCCTGCATGGGGCTCCATGCAGTGGGAAGTCTGCTTGGGATTCTCCCTCCCCCTTTCCGTTGGCCCCTCCCCCTGCTCCTGCTCATGTGCTCTCTCTCTCTCTCTCTAAAATAAATAAATAAATCCTTTTTAAAAAAAGGATAAATGAAGAAAGGTGAGGGCTGACAGATGAAAGGCCATGAAAGTCTAGTGGGTGCTATGAAACTAGAATCCACTCCTTTTTATTTTTTCCTCCATAAAAGTGGTAACATTAGCTCTAGCAGGTTACATGATGTTGTGAGTGGATCAAGGCTGTGGAAGGAAGTGTGCATCAGTGTGGGGCTGCCATAGCAGAGTAACACAGACTGAGGGGCTTAAACAATGGAAATTTATTTTCTCACAGTTCTCAGAGCTAGAAATTAGAGGTTTTGACAGGGTTGTTTTCTCCTGAGACCTCTCCTTGGTTTATAGATTGCCACCTTCTCCCTGTGCCTTCACATGTTCTTCCCTCCATGCGTGTCTGTGTCCTAATCTCTTCCTATTGGCACAACGGCCATATTGGATTAGCTCACACCCCAATGACCTCGTTGTAACTCAATCACCTCTTTAAAGACCTTGCCTCCAAATGCAGTCACATTCTGGGTACTATGCATTAAGGCCTCAACATATGTGTTTTGAGTAGACACAATTCAGCCCATAACAGAGGGGGAGATTCAGAGTAAATAGTTACAGATTAGCCACACTCACAGAAAGGTCTGAAAGAGAAGAGAGGATCAACCTGGTACCGTTTTGTATAAGTCCCTCATACAAATTTTGTTTTTCAGCTGCATTCACTAGCACTGTCCCAGGGATGAGGCCATAGGATTTACAATCCAGGAAAGAAGAGGAACAATATATCCAGGACCTTGTCCCAGAATGTTGTTTCTAAAGATTCCCCTAACCCCTAACATTATGATTTTTAATAAAGAAACATAAGGGTTTCCCAAAGGCTTCTGAGCCATTGCCCCTTCTGTGAGCTCTTTTGGCTCCCCTGTCTCTATCCTTTCAGTGGCACATTCCCTCCTGATGGTTGTTTGGATTCCACTGGCTTTTACCTGCCTGTTCCATCCTTGGTGCTTATTCACATTAAGAACAAGAACTATAATTTCAAAGCAATTTCTCCTGGGGTCTAGAGTCTAAGCAAAACACTAATCAAACCAATGTGGAAAGCCTTTGTTAGAAACTAGCAGATATTATGAAAAGGAACTCTGGGTTCAGCCATTTGGAGTAAAACTAGGTCAAGGGAGAGAGAATACAAGAAAATTGTACCCAGCAGAAATTTGGTCTGATAGAAACATTTGTATCAAACTGGCTTTTTTTTTTTTTTTTTTTTTTTGGAAGCATTACTTGTTTTCTTCACTTAGCTATTCCGAGTGTGAAGAGATGTGTCTCCTTGTGTGTATGCTCTCCCATATGCCTCTCTATTTCTCTACAGTCCTGACAGGTCGAGGTAGTGGGAAACGAGGACCTGCAGGGACCATGGTCTCTCCATTCCTTCACATGACAGTCTTGAGCTGAGGTGGTGGGAAGTGGATGGAAAAAGGGGTGTTACCACATCACCTAGCACTCAGCAAGGAAGATGGATGGCACCATGCTTTTTTCGTTTTCAGGATGCACCCACATCATCTTTGTTCCTATTCTTTTGACATAGAACTGGTTTGGATTTCTGGTTTTCAGGGTTCGCCTTCCCCCTGAACCCATCTAGTCACTTACCATTTTAGTGTTGCTTTACTTACCTCTGAACTGGAGAAGATAATGCCTCTCTCAAGGGCTACTAAATTAAATGAGATCTACGTAGAGTGCCTGACAGTGGCTGGCACAAAAGGGGAGTTGAGAAAGGATCTCCGCCCTCCTCTCCTGCACCATCTCTTCCTTCCCAAATCTGGTAGAAGGGAAAGGGGGACCAAGTACTGACCATCTGTGGCTCCTTCTAGATCTGTTGTCTCCCCTGTTTCCTTGGACTCAGGGACATATTTGTCATCATAAGGCACTTTCTGTTCTTTCTCTTCTACCCTCAGTAATGAAACTCTCCTTAAATTTTAAATTAGAAATATTGGTTTTTTTTTTGTTTTGTTTTGGTTTTTTTTTTTTGTATGTGAAGAGTAAACTTCCTTCCTGGATTATAAGAGGCTCAACTTTTAAGCATCCTTTGCATTCAAATAATGATGTCAGTTTCAGTGTAAATATTATGCCAAGCCTGTTCATCCCACAAAAAAATCATTCCCTGTACTTCCCTTGGGCATTTCTCCTTAGATTCCACTTAAAAAGGGGTAAAACTCCCAGGTTATGGGTTCAGAGGTACAGTATCATTTGCATACAGAATCATGGTGAACTACAATGATCACCCTGCTCTATGCCATCCTCCTTTATTACCTTTGTTTTCTCCCTAATGCTGAATCACTTGATAGGTCATATAGTTTACTTACTTCTCTATTTGCACTCAGGCTCCCTACCACTAGAACATAATCTCCATAGCAGCAGAGATTTTTTTTTTCCTGCTGTGACTTCAAGAGTACATAGAATAGTACTTAGCCTAAAGAGGCAGTTCATATAAATCTCTGTGGAGAGAATGAATGAATGAATTTTCTCCTTCTATCCCCATGGATTTTCAGCAATAGTCAAACATAATCTTTCATGTCAACACCTTCCTCTAACATTTACCTCTGACTTGTCCCCAAAGCTGCTTTATAACTCACACGGCTTGACCTACTCCTACTACCCCTGTATATTTCCCTCTGCTCCATAATTTTTTTCTTTTTTAATTTTAATGTTCACAAAATACATCTTCATAGTTCATATTTCACTGGTCTTAAAAATTATATGAAAAATGGTGATCTCTGCCCCATCCCTCTTCACCACTTTTCACTCTTTATCCTGCTCCCAGTGGCAACTTTTTATGTATTTGTTTTCTGGTATTTACTTCCCTATTTCAATAATATATTTCTACTTGTACCAATTAGAGGACTATTTGCATCATATTTGTTACAAAAGAAGTGCAGAAATTGTGAGTTTTAGAAACTTTCGTAGCAATTTGACATTGTCATAGTATCCCAGATCATTAACCATATTTTTTGAAATTCATTTTTATTGTAATTTATAGAAGTATAGTCCATGGGATTAAAAAACAAAAACAAAAACTGGTCCTTCTCCAAAGGCAGTTTGGGAAGAGTGTTCTCAGCTATATACAGCTCACTTGTTCTAAAGATGCTTTCACTATCACACTGTTTTTTTGTTGTTGTTGTTTGGTTTTGGTTTTGTTTTGTTTTAAGAGTAGGAGGAGGAGAGATAAATTTTTCTTAGATATTTCTGGTCTGATATCTCATTAACTCACAGATAAGTGATAATTCAGCTGGTAGAGGCTTCTGGTTAAAAAATCATTTTTACTAAGAATTTGACAGTGTAACTCCATCATCTTTCAGCATTCAATATTCTACTAAGAAATCCAATGCCTTTCTCACTTCCCAAATGTAGTTGGTGACATCTATTTTTTTTTTCCTCCAAAGAAATCTTCAGAGATTTGTCTTTACTCTTTTTTTTTTTAAAGATTTTATGTATTTATTTATTTGTCAGAGAGAGAGCAGGCAGAGGCAGAGAGAGAAGCAGGCTCCCTGCTGAGCAAGGAACCCCACATGGGACTAGATCCCAGGATCCCGGGATCATGACCTGAGCCGAAGGCAGCGGCTTAACCAACTGAGCCACCCAGGCGTCCCGATTTGTCTTTACTCTTAATGGTTGTGAAATTTCATGATTTGGTCAGGACTTAATGTCTTTCGATTCTAGGTAACTTTCTTTTCTAATTTCTTGGCATGCTTTATATTCCTTTTTTCCCCCCAAAATTCCTTTTAGTCAAATGTTGAAGACATTGAATTGATGTTTCCTTTTTGTGCCTTCTTTATCCCATGGTCTGTTCATTTATCATTCTGTTGTCCTTTCTAACTGTGCTGGTTAGGGTGGGGACAGAACCACCGCTTAGACAGATTTTCAACCAATCCCATTTTCAGCCCCTTGCCTCACCCCCACCTTCCGTGGCACTTTGTGATTCCAATTGTCGTCAGGAAACAAATTTTGTAGGCTTAACTATTTGTTTTGTAGCAGTATTTCTCTCTTCAAAAACATATATTTCAAATTTTGCACTTTGCTAAACCAATTCTTAATCCTATACCTCTTCTACATATCACAGTTTGAGGTAATAGGTGATCTTGGTTTTATTGAAATTGGAGATTCTGTTTTGTATTCTCCTTGCTGTGTTGAGCTAAATTCTAAGCGAGAAGGATGCAAAAATATGTTTTATAGTGTCTTAAAGCCCCAACTCCCTTTTTTTCCTATTTAATTTGAGTTCTAATCAACATACATCTCCTTTGAGGAACTTTCTTGAATAACTCATATTTTTTTAACACTTTCATATTCTATATGACACTTATCTTTATGTGTGTGTGTGTGTGTGTGTGCACACATATACTCTTACGTTAATAACATGCTAAAACAATTTATATTATTCGGGACTTGTCTACCTATGATTTGATTTATTTTTAAGGTCCTTGAGAGTGGAGATAAACCAAACCAAACCAAACCAATAAACAAAAACCCAACCAAACCTGTTGGCACACGTGGCCTATATAGTGCAGTTATTCAAAAACGAGTAAAGTTAAAAAAAAAAAGTGAGTGATAATAGTACAGTAATGGGGAAATGATTTTTAAAAATCTCCCTACTCATTTGTGGTAACCTGATTTCTTCCTATGTATCTTCTTTTCTCCTTATTTGACAAATCTTACTAAAATCCATACATAGCTGTTTCTGTATAAGGGAATAATAATGAATATAGATCAGAGCAAAAAGAATTTTTAGAACACACACTTCTTTTGAGAGAAAGGAGGTCACTGTGAGCACTTAAAAAAAAAAAAGGGGTGAACAAATGGTCACCAAATGCTTTTACCTGGTTAGATGCCATGAGTTGAATAAGCTCCCCTCTGCATAAAGGCACTTAAGGAGGTACTTTGACACTTTCAAGCCACCAGGAGGTCAGCTAATAAAAGACTGAACTAATAATGAAATGTTTCTATCATGGCCTAAATGGTACTACATACCAAGCTCTTAAAATGTTCCACGTCTGGGGTGCCTGGGTGGCTCAGTGGATTAAGCCTCTGCCTCCAGCTCAGGTCATGATCTCAGGGTCCTGGGATCGAGCCCCACATCGGGCTCTCCGCTCAGCGGGGAGCCTGCTTCCCCCTTTCTCTCTGCCTGCTGCTCTGCCTAGTCGTGATCTCTCTCTCTCTGCATCAAATAAATAAAATCTTTAGGAAAAAAAAAAAACAGGCATTAAAATTTAAAAAAAAAAAATGTTCCACATCTGAGAAATGAGTAACTAGGCATATACTGTGAGTTAAAGATCTTTGGCCCATTGTCACTTGGCAAAGACTACTTAAAATTCCAATTTTAAGACAATTTCTTGTTAGAAATTTATTGTTGTTGTTGTTATTTTATATTTCCCCCGTTTTGAACTGACCAATCCTGCCTGTGAACCACTGTGTATTCTGTCCATACCTCATTAGATTTATTAATATATCTCTCTTTCTCTCTCTCTCTCATAGACTGTAAGCCAGTTGAGGGGAAAGGTGATGTCTTATGATTCTTGTATTCATAGAGCAAGAACAAAATGATTACTTAATAAATACTTATTGTGCAAAAGGGGGAAATTATCTGAATAAGTACATTAAATTTATTTTCAAGAATATTTTTTTCTTCAAAGAGGAAGTTGTAAATGAAAGGCTATCACCGACGTGACCCTCTGCAGGTCAGAGCCTTTAAAGCTGCTATCCTTGAATCATTATTTTCCAAAATTCCTCAAAGTAATTTACAGGGACAGTCCTTTGTCTTCTCAAGTGCATAACAGCCACTGCAATTTATGATTTTTACATCTTTCCTCAGGACGCCTGAATACTTTTGTTTCCTTTAGCGATAAAATCATCAGATTCCTATTGCCTGGGAGCTGTGACTTATGAAATAAATCTATGAGCTTAACAGTAATGAAGAGTGAACAAATGTAATATTCACACATCTTAGAATACTCACAAATGATGAATGGAAGATGTGAATATGTGGCTTTGGTTTGGGTCACTTTCTCACTTCTGTCTATACTTTCTGTGAGGCGTTGGTTCAAAGGAAAACTCACAAAGTTATGTTCCTTGTAATACTTCCTCTGCCCAGGAAACATTTTGCAAATATACTTTAGCAGACATGTGACTTATACCAAAACCAGATTCTGGTCTTACTGCCAACAAAGCTTGGCCAATGCTTCTTTACACAGATGCACGATGTTTACACATAGCATACCTGATTGCTCTATCATCTACCCACAAAATACACTGCTTCTTCCACATAGATGTGGTTTCCAAGGCAACAGAGGGTTCCTTTAACAATGAAAGCACACAGAAGTTGATTTCCATTTCTATATGCCAAGTTCTAACCACTTCCTCCACCCATAGAACTTAACGTTTGCCAACAGGAAGGCAGAGCTGAGAATAAAGTTCTAATAGTAGAAGAAATGTTTTAATGTCTCAGCAAAGTTAAATGCTATGAAGAGATTTTTGTTTAACAGACTTACAGAGTGAGATTCATGAAAATCATTGGATAGAGCGTGAAATAAAGAGAACATACAAGGTATGGATAACCCTGAGGTACACTAGTAATGTTGGATGGGAGAAGACCCATCTTTCTGTGACTATTGAAGTCTTTTGATAAACTAAGTCTCCAGTTTTTCCTCTGTAGGAAAATTTGTTGCAAATTATCTCCACCTTCCCATTTCCCCTCCAGAATCCAACACAATCTAGAACCTACTTAGAGCTGCCCTTGCAAGACACCCAAGTTTTTCTAGAGGCCAAATCCAGTGGTTACTTGTCCATCCTTATACTCTGGTTGAGGATCCTTCTATGCTGCCTCTCCCTTCTCCTTTTCCCAAGAATCTACTCTTCCCTAGTTCTCCTCCACCTTTGTGTCTGCTCATTCCCCTTTGTAGTCTCTTGTTCCTTCACCCATGCTTTTACTGTCTGTTTTGTTTCCACCCTTGTCTCTTGTAATTCTACATTTTCCTCTAGACAATAGTCTCTAAACTGATTGCACAATAGACTTGTTGAGGATCTTGTAAAAATTCCAAATCTCAAGCCACAGTGCAGCTTCATCTCTGTGGGTGAGATGTATTAATGTATTTTGAAATTCTCCCAGGAGATTCAAATGTGCAGACAAGTTTGGGGAATGACTGCCCCAGAGTGGTCCCTCTCCTCTTAATTAACTCCAGATTAGCTGACACTCAACATGCTAGGTTTATGCCTTTTCCAGGACTAATTATGTCTGTGACATACACCCCATTACCCCTTCTTAAAATTTCTCAATAGTGTCTCATTATTTTGGGATAAAATAAAAATTGTTACCAGTGTCCATAGTCCAGCTCTGCTTACCTTCAAAGGCCCATGGCACACCACTACCCTGTCCTTCTTGAAACTCTCAGGCACATTGCTACCCCTCTGCCTGGAATGGCCCTCTTTATCTGGTTAATTCCAACTTGTCCTTTCAGCCTTGACGTTTCCCTA
Source organism: Enhydra lutris kenyoni (assembly GCF_002288905.1). Classification (NCBI taxonomy): domain Eukaryota; kingdom Metazoa; phylum Chordata; class Mammalia; order Carnivora; family Mustelidae; genus Enhydra; species Enhydra lutris. Next base: position 9,023,269 of record NW_019154125.1, on the reverse strand, counting down.
GTAGCTCCTCCTCTCACAACTCAGTGAGTTTTGTGGGTCATAGCTCTTTCCTCATTTATACTTTTTATTGGTTTATCTTACAGTAGACTTTAATTTGAGAACCAAGTATTTGCTTTTTATTTCTCTATTCAGAGTGCAGAGCACCTTGAGCCCTCTGCCTGTTCAGTGCTTGATAAATGAATGAATAAAAGAACATGATGGTTGAACATTTCTTCATTGAAACCTTATTGGGATTTCTTCTTCAGGGGAAAGAAGGCTACAAAGCCATAAAGCTTCCACACAACCTTCCTTCAGGCTCCAGAATGGTCTTTCCTTCTTCATGTTCCCTCCTTATTCATCTGGCAAGTGGAGCACCTGGACATGATCCAGGCGGTAAAACCAATTTTCATGACACTTGCGAATCACCCTGGACATCGTTTTAAGCAGCTAAAATTTCAGCAAGAGCTGTTGTGTCTTCAAGGAGATTTTCCAATAGCTAGACATTACAGCAGCTGCCTGCTGGCAAGAGCCTTGGGCAATTTTTAGTTTAAAAGGGAATCTGAGGGCACATATGTGGCACAGAAGGCCCAAGTGCCCCATCACTTACCAGAAAGACATAAGAAATCTTTGTTAAAACATTTCTATTCTGGGAAACATGAAAGTTTGAGCTGTTATTTATAGCGATGCAGTTCTATGAAATTAATCTTGAGAACGTTCTTTAAAAACTAGCATGAAAACTACAACTTAAAAAAATTTTTTGTGGGTAAATATTTCCCGCTTTTGCGATTTATAGTTTAGAACTATTCTATTAGAATTCTAATAAAATATTTATAATTAGGGGTGCCTGGTGGCTCAGTCACTTAAAAATCCAACTCTTAATTTTGGCTTCAGTTATGATCTTGTGGTCGTGGGGTCAATCCCCACATGTGGCTCCATGCTGAGCATGAAGCTGCATGGGATTCTTTCTCTCTTCTCCCTCTGCCCCTTCCCCCGCTCTAAATACATACATATATAGATACATACATACATACATACATAAAATCTTAAAAAAATTATAATTAAAAAGGCACATAATGACACCAATGGCAAGATACAATAATTAGGAAAAATGGAAGTAATGACAACTCTCCCATTTGTTCTTTGCAAGCCTCTTTTGCTTTTTATATAACTGCTATTTTCATGGTAAGGTATAAGCATTATAAAACAATATATAGGGTCTCATAAGGTTGAAATAAAAATCATTTTCCCCTCAATCATCTAGTAAAAACAAACAAATATACACAAAGGTTGCGAGAGAAAAACATGCTATCCTGAATGGCCAGCACTTCTGATTGAAACACCATTTTCCAGATTTGATTTTGGCATTGTTTTTCTCTGATAACGTGCACCTTTCCCAAGCCAGCCATATCAGTTAACCCCCTATTGTCTGGGCTGCCAGTTGTAGTCTATAAGGTCCCAACCCTTTCCTATTGGCAATGGTAGATAGAAAGTGATACTATAAAATCTCATCTCATTAGTTTCATGTGTTTATGCTCAAAGTAGCCAAAAGACATGGCCTATTATCACAACACAATCACCTGTTTTAAGTACTATGTTTGAGTAACAGTATGGGATCAGGGCCACCATCATGGCTGCTGAGCTGAGCAAGCACACAGCGACCTGTGCTTGCTTTAATGCTCTATGGCTGCCATCTTGAAATAGTTTTTTTTTTTTTTTAAGATTTTCTTTATTTATTTGACACAGAGAGAGAGGTCACAAGTAGGCAGAGAGGCAGGCAGAGAAAGAGGGGGAAGGAGGCTCCCCACCAAGCAGAGAGCCCGATGTGGGGCTCCATCCCAGGACCCTGAGATCATAACATGGGCCGAAGGCAGAGGCTTAACCCACTGAGCCACCCAGGTATCCCATCTTGAAATTCTCAATTTTTGAAAAGGCTCCCCATATTTTTGTTTTGCACTGGGCCTTGCAAATTATGCAGCTGGTCCTGTCTGTAAATCCTCACTAAGCATTTCAAAGTGAGTGAAATGTGCCTAAAATCAACAACTAAGTCAGCATTAAAGAAGGAAGCTGTGGATAGGGATATCAATTGACTAGGAAGAGAGAGAAAGAGAGAGAGAGCGAACCCATATACCTTTGCTCAGGTAATGAATTCTTCACAGGATCTTGTTTCTGCATATGAGTCTCTGGACATCACTTCATAGTATCCTTTCTTTCTGCATGCTGGTTTCTTACCTGACAGAGGCACAGGACCCCTAGATAGCATCCCCATGGTTATCCTTGTTTGCACAAGAATTGTTACTTCTTAGGGAAAGTCTTCTAAATCAAAACACTGCAAATATCTTCAGAAATTTCACTGTATGTTTGAGGGTCACCTATTAGAACATGTGGAAAGAAATTCTCCTTTTGCAGAGTCAAGTCAGCACCATGATGGTGAGGCTCAGGGGACTAAGTGACTTACTGATATCAAGGTAACCTGACAGAATTGATAGATGCATTCCACAAATATTTAAGTTTTAATGTTTCCTTTTCAAAAAATACTTAAACTAGTATAATTTGATTTCTGGCTTGGATTCATTAGCACACCGTACCAACCTTTTCTCTGAATTGGCACTTATCTGGCAAAAATGGAGATGCAATTGGAATATGGCTCTTTAGATAATATAGCAAAGAAAGATAAAAGAACTTTTTGTGGTTTAGACACTTATCAGATTTTCACTGGGACAAGAGGGGTTTGGATAAGAGGCACTAAATTGTTATTTTGTTTGAAGAGTCATTTTGGCTCAGTTTGATGCAAGAATGGAAGGTAAGCTTTCTTCTATCTTTCTTATATCTTATTGTCTTTTTTTCAAGTGATGTTTGAAACTGTTGTAGGTTTCAGAATATATATTACTTTAAGACTAGATATTTTCAGAATACTTTCTTTTGCTCTAAATTCCACCAGGTTGCAGAGACATGTGACTCAGGTGCCTGTGATGACGTACTTCCTACCCTGGAAAACTGGGAGAAAATAGTTATCATGAGTCTATCTTTTCTCCACATGCAATAAAGAAAAAAATTTAGAGAATGGGATAATCGTTACCAATCTTATTTAATAATGAAATAAAGCAAAATTAAACCCTTAGTTTTTAAAAAGTTTATTTTAAATATAAAGAACAATAAATATTTTTTAACTATGAATGAGTGAGTATTGCAGACATATGCAATTATCAAGAAGGGGGAGATTCTTAAGAAGAGAAGGGGCAATGTCCTCCTATGATAAAAATCATGGCGAAAATCACACAAAACACTTGTGAAAATGCACATTCCCATGTCCTGCCCAGAACTATAGATCAGGAGATTTTGTCAAGGGATCTGAGGGTCTGTATTATAAAGAGGCCATTCCTGTGATTCTTATGGTCAGGATAGTATAGGGAAATTTGCCTTAAGCCAGTGGCTCTTAAAGACCCATGAATAACAGCTGCAGACTTATTTTTTTTAATATTTTATTTATTTATTTGACAGACAGAGATCACAAGTAGGCAGAGAGACAGGCAGAGAGAGAGGGGAAGCAGGCTCCCTGCTGAGCAGAGAGTTCGATGCGGGGCTCGATCCCAGGACCCTGAGATCATGACCTGAGCCAAAGGCAGAGGCTCAACCCGCTGAGCCACCCAGGTGCCCCTAGCTGCAGACTTATTAAAACTGGATCCAAACTTAGTTTCTTATTCAGGTATCTGGTGAGTGGCATGTGTACTTGTAATTCTAGCAAGTTCCCAAGTGACCAGTGCAGGGACCACACATTGAGAACCACTGGTTTTAGGGCCCATTATGGTGTCTGCTATTATAACCTGCAAGGCTCAGTTGGCCCCACACCCAGAGGGCATTTGACTCTTCTCTGGCCCTGCCACTTTCTATCCCAAGCCCTTCATCACCTTTCACAAAAAGAGATTATGATGTTATGTATAGAGTAGATTCCAACCTGTGATCATGATGTCCCATAGGGTAAAGAGCTCCAAGGAAAGGTGCCAGCTCTTACCTAGATCCTGGAATACAACAAAAATGTTGAGTCTTTTAAGAAGAGCTAGTTGGTTGCCATGTTCAGGTTTAGGCAGAGTAGGAGAGAGACAATAGTACTGAGGGCATGGAAACCCTCATAAGCTCTTGAATCCAGAGTCTAGAAAAGTTTAGGTGACTGGCAACATCAGCTACTCCTTTTCCTTTAGAATGGGGTTGAGAGGAGTATAAAGAATATGTTCCCTTGTTACAACAGATTTTCTCCAAGAGGAGGTAGAAAGGGAGATTTAAAATAGCATTTTTCTTTGGCTGTATCTCCTTGAGGAAAGTTGGCAGTCCTAGTGTGTGTATGTGTGTGTGTGTGTGTGTGTGTGTGTGTATGTGTGTAGGCAGGTAAAATTTGTGGTGTGTATACTTTATGTGTAAGGATAGCAAGTGGATGTTGTCCTAGCTAAGCTAGACCCTAACAACCTTTAGCTACATCTTTCCTTCTGAGCTTTCTCTTTCACCCATGTTCAAGGTCACTTACATGTGCCCTGTTCTGGCTTAGGTGACTTCATCTTGTTATTTATCTATCATTAACACTAACCACATGTGTGCGAATCTCACTCTCTCTACAAGTAGCTTCAAGTACATGCCTTGTTCCTGCCAAGCACAAGTCTTAATTCTTGAATGATCACATAAGCAGTGTTAAAAATTTTTTTAAAAAATGTGTTGTATTTTAGAATCCTAAGCATTTTTTTCTAGATTAACTTTTAGATTATGACATTTCTGATTTGCATATCAAAGATTTGATTTCAACAGCTGCAATGTGCTTCTGAGAAGTTTTAAGAAGCAGTCCAAATAATTCACTTATACATCATTTTTGTCACATTGTTCTAGAAATGAACAGATGTTTACTGTACAAACATAAGATGATCTGAAGGACTCCTTTGCAACTCTCTGACTCCTTGTAATATGATGGTTCCAAGGAGAAGGCAACCAAAGACATAAAAGCTAATCATAAAAAGTAAAAAAAATGCAGGGAAAACTCCATTTATAGTTTTTTGCTAACAACAAATTCTCTTAGATTTTCTTCACCTTAAACTGTTTTCATTTCTCCTTAGTTCTTGAAGGATATTTCCTCTAGCTCTAGTACGTGCAGCTAATAGCTCTTTTCTTTCAATACTTGAAAAATCCTGGGGCACTTCTTTTAGCTTCAGTGGTTTCTGATGAGAAATTCATTGTCATTGGGGTTGGTGTTCTGTGAGTAATGTGTTATCTCTCCCTGGCTGCTTTCAAGACTTTTTCTTTGTCTTCAATTTTCAGAAGTTTAATTATGATATTTCTTGGTGTGGATTTCTTTGGGTTTATCCTGATTGAGTTTACTAAGTATCTTGAAGATACGGGTTTATGGCTTTATGGCTTTCACCAAATTTAGGAAGTTTTCAACCATTGTTTCTTTGAAAAAGAGAGAGAGAGAGAATACACACACACACACACACACACACACACACACACACACACACAAGAAAGGCCATGTGTGGACACAGCACAGAAAGAGAGTCCTCACCAGAAATCAAACCCTGCTAGAAACTTGATCTGAGGCTTTCTAACATCCTACTGAGAAAATAAATCTCTGTTGTTTAAGCCACAGTCTGTGGTATTTTGCTATGTCAAGCCTAGCAGATTAATAGAGATTCTGGTACTACAAATAATTATACTGCTGTAGCAAACACCTAAGAATGTGAAAGTGACTTTGGAACCCGACGAGCTTGGAGAGCTCCTGACATGCTCGAAAAAGCCTAGATTGCCACGAAGGGACTGTTGGTGGAAATATGGACACTCAATGCAATTCTGGTGGAGGCTCCAAAAGAAAAGAGGAGAGGTGGAGGGAAAGCCTGCATCTTCTTAGAGAATACCTAAATAACTCTGTACAGATTGTTGGAAGAACTATGGATGTTAAGGATGATTCTGGTGAGATCTCTGATGGAAATGAAGAATAGGCTATTGAAAGTCAGAGGAAAATGATTCTTGTTGCAAAGTGGCACAGAACTTGACTGAATTGTATTCTACTATTTTGTGGAGGGTCGAACTTGCGAACAATGAGATTGGATGTTTAGCAGAGATTTCCAAGCAAAGTATTGAAGGCAAAGCTTGGCTCCTCCTGACTACTTAGAGTAAAATATGAGAAAAGAGAGACGAACTGAAGTAGGCAAAGAAACCAGAACTTTAAGATTTGGAAATTCTCAGTCTAAGTCTCTTGCAAAAATGGGAAAAATGTTCTGAAGAGATCACCAAGGATGTGGCTGGACTATCCCATGATAAAGAGATTACAGGATTGTACAGACATAAACACTGCCTGTTTAAACTGAAAGGGATGGACCTGGGCTCAAATAACCAAGCCAGCCTTCTTGGTTTCTACAGGATGGGGCCATAGAGATGTTCGTGTTTAAGGAATAGGCACTATTCTTTAAGAAAAGGGAAAAATTACCTTGAACCAATTTGGAGATCATCAGGCTACTGTTCCCCAACAGCGATTTTCAAGGGTGAGGCCATCACCACTATGGTTTTGCCAGGCCAGGCTGCCACCACCCAGAACCTCTTATGGCAGGGGTGCTCACAGTGAATATTGCTAAAGGTTTCTGGTTGTTAAACCACCTGCCAATCTTTTAGCCGGGGGAATGGGCTTTTTGGGAACTTTTTTGTTTGTGTTAATGCTTCTGGGTTGGAGGTTCTGCAGTGCCCTGCTGGGAAGTCTGGGAGGACCAATGCTGTTGTTCTTCAAGTCCCAATGTCCCTCAGCAGCCCACTTTTGTGTACCTTACAGAGGCTTTCTGTGCTTATCATTGTGTCATGTCCAGGGTTCCTAGTTGTATAACAGATCACCTGGGAGCAATGGGTCTGCTCCATCTTGGCCAGAAGAAGAAATTTCTTGGTCTATGGAAGATCAGAAATAAATGTGCTAAATCTGGTAGACTATAAGAAAACAATTACAGATATAGAGGAACTTCCACCATGTGCATATGTGTTTTTGAGTATGTTTTTTATTTTTCCCTACTGGTTTCTTTGCTGACATTCCAAAGTCATCCCATTTCACCACTATCCCTTTAGTGGTCATTATTGTTGAGAGATAGAACTTTTTTCTACAATTCTTACTGCAATGTTTCCTTCAATTTAATTTACATCAACTAGTTAGAGACAGAATAAAAAAGAAGACAGTAGTCAAGTTGCAAATAAAACCTACTATTTTTTCCATTGTTCTCTAATAATATTTTCATCAAACTATGATCAAGGGGGAAGGTAGAAGATTGTTATTTCTGTGAGGATGATATTTTTGGACAACCCACACCTAGCTAAATGAAAACTGGTAAATATGTATGTATTGGGGTGCCTGGGTGGCTTACTCAGTTAAGCATTTGCCTTCTGCTCAGGTCATGATCCCAGAGTTTTGGATAAAATCTTGCATTGGGCTCCTTGCTCAGTGGGGACCCTGCTTCTCCCTCTCCCTCTGTTGCTTCCCATGTTTGTGCTCTCTCTCTCTCTATTAAATAAATAAAATCTTTGAAAAAAGATATATTTGTATTTTTTAAAGTTCAAAATGTTATCTTGACAACTGAAGTAGGGTCTCATCATTTAAATCATAAGCACAGAGCTATGAATTAAATTTGGGAGATGTCACCTTGGGTTTTAGAAGAGCTTCTCTCTCTACCAGCTGGAAATGCTAGCTTCTCTAGAGTTCCATGAAAATCAGATCTCCAGAGAATAGTAATTGAGCTGAACATGTGAGGTTTCATTCTGTGCTCATTAGAGGCTGATAGATGAGATCCTGGGGCCAACAAAAAGGAATCTTTGGGAGAAAAATTATTTTTTTCCATTCTGAGAATTATTTCCGTAAGAGTGAGCTATCCCATTTGAAATTAAAACCTTACATTCTTAGATTTTCCTGTATTAAAAATTCCAACCAACATCAAATTTTATCTAGAAGAGATTTCTTTATGCTTTTTCTGATGAGATTTGTCTATTTTAGCACGTAAGATGAAAATGGGCTAATTCACACATTAGATTCTCTGAGGGGATTTACGGGAAGAAAAACCCATGTTATTTGGTATTTGTTTCTCTGTGGTTCTGGAATAGGAATGCGCAAATGTATTGGGGTTGAAAGTCTCCCCTACTGTGCACAATGGGGACTTTAAGAGTTGAATCAGTTTAATTGTCTTTAGTGCTCATCTATGAGGATTTGTCTATAAATCAGTAGATTTACAAGGAAATTTTTTCTTTAGTGTTATTAGCCAATAAAATAATCACGGTTTCTATAAAATGATATAGGCAAAACAGGATGTTGCTAAATAAATTGTTCTCTGGAACTCATCCTTTCCTCAGCAAAAAAAAAAAAAAACACAAAAAAACAAAAAAACAAAAAACACCATCCTTGGGTTTCCCTTCTCTCATCTCCCACAGAGAGGACCAAAAGCCCATATCATTTGAGAGGAATGTTTCCTTACTTTTTTAGAGTTGAGGGAGATGGTACATTATGATCCTGATTGTATTATATCCCAACTGGTTTTGTTGCCTGTCCAAATATAAAAACACAACAAACTAACCCCAGTCAGAAACGATGATACTGAATCTCATCATGGAATTATTTTCTGACTAAAAACCCAGTTCTCCTACACAGTTTTATAGAACATAAAGAGAGAGCATTGGTGAGTGCTTATGAGTATGGTGGGCTTGGCAATTCGATTTCCACATCTGAATCCTAAGCCTATCACTTCCTAGTCCTGTAACCTTAGGCAATTCATGGACTATGTTGAGGCTTAAGGATTTTTACTTGTGAGTTGAGGAAGTTCCTACCAAAAAGGCAGTGGTTCTCACAGCAGGCTGTGCATGCAAATCTTGGAGGGGAATGTTAAAGAATACAGAGGCCCTAGATGTCAGGATATTTTACTCTTCTCGCCCCCAGGAGGTCTAACGTGCTTGTATTTGAGAACGACTGTTCAAACACCATGTTCAAGGATGAGCAGCGACAGCATCACCAGGGAGTTTGCTAGAAATGTCTACTCTTAAGCTCTACCATGGAATTATTGGATCAGAACTTGCATTTTAACCTGTGATTTTTAATATTCAAGTTTGAAGAGCATTGGTCTAAATCGTCATGAGGATGAAGTGAGAGAATTCATCTAAGCTGCTAAGAGTAGTATAGAACACTCTGGATAAAAGTTTGCTGTTTTACGTTTCGTACCTTCTCTCTTTTTTTTTTTTTAGGGTTTTTATTTATTTAACAGAGATAGAGAGAGAGCACAAGTTGGCAGAGTGGCAGGCAGAGGGAGAGGGAGAAGCAGGCTCTCCACAGAGCAGGGAACCCGATGTGGAGCTGGATCTCAGGACCCTGGATCATGACCTGAGCCGAAGGAAGGCTCTTAACTGACTGAGACACCCAGGCACCCTTGTACGTTCTCTATTGTTTCATTGTCTATGTGTTCTCTCTTTCTAGTCTTCTTTTTAAAAATAAGATAATTTTCAAAAGTATTTTATTTATTTATTTGAGAGAGAATGAAAGTAAGGGAGATCCCAGAGGGAGAGGGAGAAACAGACTCACCACTGAGCATAGAACCGAACAAGGGACTCATTCCCTGGATACTGGGATCATGACCTGAGCCGAAGGCAGACCCTTAACTGACTGAGTCACCCAGGCACCCCACCAGTTTATCTTCTTCACTAACTATAAAACCATTTAGGGCAGCTCCTGGAGCTGGTTCAGTTTTCTATCCCTAGTGCCTAGCCTCATGTCTAGGATATGATATAGGCAGATAGTAATATCTGTTGAAAGGATAAGGCCACACACTTTGTCCTAGGATCTGGGAATTGTTTTCTAAAGTTGGTTCTGCCACACATTTGCTTTGGGACCTGAGCTGAAGTATCCCAGTTCTGAACCTGACTTTCTTACCTATATATTGAAGAAGTGACCTACCACTTTCAAATTCTACACCTAAGTAATTTTATTACACCTGTATACATGGCTGAACTTTTCTCGGGGTGGGTTTTTTTGCTTGTTTTGCTATTGTTTGTAAAGCTAACTGAATTTTCTGCCATTTTTAATGGACTGGAAGGATATGAGAAAGGCACAGCCTGGTTATTGCTGTGTAAATTAAATGCACTTGACAATGTAGAACAACTTTGAACAACCAATACATAACAAAATCACCAGGAATCTTAAAAATACTGATGCCCAAGCTGACCTTAATATAAATTCTGATTTAAATACTGTTAAAAAAAAAAAAAACCTAGATCCTGGAACAGGTTTTTGTTTGTTTTTTGTTTTTAGGAAGGGTCTTACTTGATTCGAAAGGGCAGCCAGGGTTGATCTCCTTGCTAAAGATAACACCTAATTCTGCATAGCTTTAAAACATTTTACTTACCCTTCTATAGTCACACGAACATGGAAAGTACTGAGATATGCCTCCCTCAGTAAGGTGAAGGCCTGTGGTCCAAGGGCATTTTGTTCTTTAGTTATGCCATCTGCTGTGGGGTTCCTCCTTGGCACTGTTTCTGCCATTTATGATGTTCCCATGGTTGTCAGAGAAACTTGTGATCCTGAGAGAATCTTGGCACTACCTTATTAATCATATTTAAAAGTCTAGAAAGTTAGGACATTTGGTATGTATGTATGAACGTGTTTGAACACATGTATTGTATATATTTGAAATACCTGATTACATACGTGCTTGAAATAATAGCTTGGTTTCTGTTTTAAACAATAGGTCTATAACACCTCATTCCAATTCCATTTCATAGGTGTTTTGTATCCATAGCTAGAACAAACACTTATTTCCAGTATTGCATAATGTTATTTTTCAAAATTATTTTACTTTTAAAAGAATCTCTACAACATGGGGCTCAAACTCATAGCCCTGAGACCAAGAGTCACAGGCTCTACTAACTGAGCCAGCCGGGCACCCCTGTGTAGTGTTATTTTTAAAAGAAAAACCAAAAACTCTTCTGTTTCTATATAGGCCATAAAATGGCATTATCATCTTATTTCCATCTTATCACTACAGGCCACAACTCAGTAGTTGAGTAACTTTGTACTGGTAGAAATATTTATTGAAACAGATTCACAAACCTATATAAAATGCAATTTATTAATGGCATAGATAAAAAAATATTTTACTTGAAATTATTTTCCCAAATTATCTAAGGATTTAAGTTTATGGCTTAGCACCATAATTGTTTTTAGATCTCTTTTTTTTTTTTCTTATTGATTCATAAGCATCAATAGTGGACCTTGTTTTCGAGCCACAGAGGTATAATGCTGATGTGATAACACACATATAAACCATTAAACTGAACACATGTATGGATTCAAATACAATATGTGAAGGTGGTATTTGAGATGGTCAATTGAATGAATATTTTGAATTTTTTATTTTCACTTTTTTCCTCTCTAAGGAAAAAATGTGAAAATATACATGGCTTCTATATAGTAGTGTATATTCATGCTTAAATCACTGGGATGCTTACAGTAAGCTTCAGCATCCCAAAAGATGAAGCATGGCCTTTCTGTTGTTATTTTTTTTTCCTAACAGAACATAGATCATATGGACATTTTGCCTAATAGTTTTCAATTTCAAGAGTATGAAATATATCTCTAGGTAATTATTTGGAATATGGTTCATTCTATAGAGGTAAATAGAGGGGACCTGGATTCACAGCTATTTTTCACTGCTGTGTGTGATTACATTACATGATTTGCATTTTCTTTTTTTGTTGGGAAGAACTTGCAGGTTCCCTATTAGTATGGGAGGCAGATGGACTTGAGTTGGCCCAGTTCCCTGGGAAGGGTCAGAATAGTGGGAGAAAGTCTGAGTTAGGCAAGATGGGTATACCAACATGTTTATATGAAACTGGACTTTGCATAAAATACCCAACTGAAACAATGCAAGTAAGAACCTAATAATCAACCAGGGATTAGACCTGGACACTGAACACAGGAGGCGGTCAGGGACTGGGCAGGAATCAACTTGGGGGTTTTGATTACACACTGGTCATTCATGGTGAATGTGGCTGAAACTGATTACCCAAAGGGAATCAGGGCCCGAGGGCAAATGGATTTGTTTGAGAGAGACAAAGAATATTGAAGGGTCAACCAGAAGTCTTCTTAGTCTATTGCTGGACATTTCTGACAAAGACTGAGGTTGACGACATAAATGACTTCTCTTCAAAGACTAATAATGTTTCCAAACTCAAGAGATTTTTTCCCCCTAAAATCATAGTCATCCATTCAGAGAAGCAGAAGCTTCATAAGACCCATCTTTTCATGTCTACCTCTTGATTTTGGCTCAGGGCATGATCTCAGGGTCCTGGGGTCAAGCTCTGAATTGGGATTTGTGGGGTATCTGCTTGAGGAGTCACCTTCTCTCTCTTTCCCCCACTCATGCACATATACCCTCTCTCTAGAATAAATAAATAAACCTTTAAAAAATCAGCTTTTCATATTTTAATAGAGATGAAAAAGATACTCATGAGCAATTGTGGGGGAGGGAGTGGAGCTTGGAGGTAATTCATCACTGAATATTTCACTTTGTTCTCTGACTTCATTCCCCACTATAAAATTGTGTCTTTTTTGGTCAAAGGGTAGCTTTTCAATACATCAAGTGAATAAATATATTTTTGTTGATTGATTTTAAGATTTTTGTTTAAACACCACTATTAGAGAAGAAGACTCCCAGATCCTCTCTCTTCTTCCTAAATGTCAATTTTTAGAGATTCCTAGAAATCACTGTTTATTTTCTTCAGGTTCTCACAAATCTTTGGTCTGATAATACGTTGAAGTTTTATGGAGGATGGCAGACTTCAAGCTATAGTTTGTGTTTTCCAGTCTCTTTTCTATAATCTTTCAAAAGCCAGAAATTAATTTTCTATGAACCCACTTGATTATATTTTCAAATTTGGAAGGTATGGTTGGTTAGGTCTCATCAAGGTTGTGACTTGTTTCTGCATCTTATCCTATTGTTAATTTTATTTACCACTTCACCATATCTCTTACTACTTTTATTAGTAAGAAAACAAACCAAAATACAAGTTAATCACAAGGCATTCTTGAACTCATTAGATATAAAAACAAAAACATTTGAATCTTTGGATAAAAATAATGAAATGCACATTTCTAGTTTTCTTTAGATTCATAGTTATTTCATGCATCATTCTGTTGCCAGTTGGAATTTTCTTAAGCCCCAGAAATTTTCAATTAGTTTACTCAGAATCCTGTTAATTTCATAATATATAAATATATAAAATTCTCCCTTTAGGTTTCTGGAAATAATACAAGTTGTCTTCTCATATCTTGTCTGGCCTTCTGGTTCTTTATTCTGTATGTGTTCCATTGTCTCTATGCTGTGCTACCTGTATCCAATTATGAAAATCAAATTTTGACTGAAAGAATTCACTTACATAAAACCCCTTGTGAGCAGTGTGGACTTTCCTGAAGATTTCACGTGGGAAAAAAGGAAAGGTTTATACTGAAATAATAGATATTCATTCATCAGCATTATAGGCATTAATAGAAAGATATGGTGAGTTTCACAGGCCTCTTAATTCATCCCAGCCACTTCCTTGCCTATCTCCCATGGTCACAAGATAAGAAATTCTGCCCCTCTCCCAAATGGGCCCAACTCAATTATTCCACTCCACAATACATAGATTTTCTTCTAGGCAGACATAGAGTTGTCCCTAAGAGGAAATTCGGTGAATAAAATTTCCCCACTGGGTACACCTTTACTGCAGGCCACGACTCAGTAGTTGAGTAACTTTGTTCTGGTAGAAATACTTACTGAAACAGATTCACAAATCTATATAAAGTGCAATTTATTAATGCATAGATATAAAAATATTTTATTTGAAATTATTTTCCCAAGTTATCTAAGGATTTAAGTTTATGGCTTAGCACCATAATAATTTTTAGATCTCTTTTTTTTCTTATTGATTCATAAGCGTCAATAGTGAACCTTGTTTTTGAGCCATATTCATGTTTTTTAATAAAGCCATAGGTTTTTATGTATCTTCAAGATATTGTGTTTGCTATAAGGAGCAGAGAACCACAAAACCGCATTGAGGAACATTCTATACAGAGTTATTGAACGAATGAACGGCTAAGCATGTTCATGAACAAATTATTCCCTCCCACATACCACTCTCAGAGAGCAGACAGAATTTCATACAAATGCCAGGTGTCACTGATCAACTTCACGAGATGCCATAGCAACACTGACCATGATGTGCAAGGCCCTGCCAGCCTTGCGCAAGGTTGTTCTACTCTGGTATTGTTCTACTCTGGTATTATTCTGTCTCTATCCGAGTTAGTATGCATGTAAACATGTTGCTCCAAATAGGGAAGTGGAGGCACCAGCATTAAGACTATTTTTTCTTCCCGTTCTTTCTATCAACCTCATTCCATTTGAGGCTTTATGATGCACCTTTTAGTATAGGCTTTGTTTTATAGTTCTTTTTTATTTTTTAAAGATTTTATTTATTTATTCATTTGACAGAGTGAGAGAGCATGAGCTGGGGAAGGGGCAGAGGGAGAGGGAGAGGGAGAAGCAGGCTTCCCCCTGAGCAGGGAGCCCGGTGCGGGACTTGATCCCAGGACCCTGGAATTATGACCTGGCCGAAGGCAGACACTTAACCGATTGAGCCACCCAGGTGCACCTGTTTGACAGTTCTCATGACATATTTGTCTAAATTGTGAGCATATCACAAAGCTCTGTTTTTAATCAAAAGCAAAATATAAAAAAAAGATACATATTGACTGCAATGTTTTGTGATCAGCAGCTTATAAATGTCAAAAATATGACAGATATTTGTTGAGTACCTCTGTCCCTTTCATTAGGGCTCCTGCTCTGACTCTGTCCTGATTTTTCACAGGGCATCTTTTTTCCTTTTCTTTTGCATTCTTTAGAAAAAGGGGAAATCATGAAAGAGATGGCTTTAAAAGTCTGCAAGGTGGATTGAGTTCTGCATCGGGCTCCCTGCTTAGTGGGGAGTCTGCTTCTCCCTCTGCCTGCTCTGTCTGCCATTCCCTCCGCTTGTGTACTGTCTCATTCTCTCTCTGAGGAAGGTAGGAAGGAGAGAAGGAAGGAAGGAAGGGAGGAAGGAAGGAAATCTGGCAAGGGCTAAACACATAATACCTTATTATAGTCAAAGATTGTGTCAAATTTTCAAGTGATATTGCATGTATTATCAATGCTCTTGTAAGTACTCACCCCGTACACGTCTGCATGTTTTTTTCCTTCACTTCCGGACGAGACGGAACAATAGAGGCTGGAGTTGCTCTTCCTCCTGAAACAGCCAAAGCAACCAGTCAGAATGTCTGTGAAGTGGTAGTTTTCAAGGTCCTTGGCATCAGGGAGTGCAGAACAGCGATCCCTGAGTGAGGAGAAGCAAACAAGTGAGCCCTACAACTGGTCCAGCTTACTGCCTTGAGGCAGTTTGCAGACCACCAAGGAGGAAAGAGGAACCAAGACGGATCCAGGCAGATTCTTTTGCATTAATAACATGGAGCAGACAGTGAAAAGGGCCCAGAAGGCTAGAATTCCCACTACTAGTCTCTTTTCAAAGAAATCATGTAGCTATTTCTAAAAATGTTGGCTTGCTTTACTATTTTCTAATGTAAATTTTTATGTATTGAGAGTTTGACAATGTATCATGGTACATTGGAGAGGCATTTTGTTTTCCATTTATACTCTTGTCGTAATCCTGAGTTATGTTCTCCTTTACCCTATATATTTCCTTTAAATGTATAGCCCCACTATAGAGTCCTGTACTTCCATTATAAGTATAACATTGAATATTCTCAGAAGGGTTGGCACGTCTGTGAAATCTAGCTGAAATATTATAGGATTAGAATCAGTGCTCCTTAGATAATTATTATAATCCTAAATGTGCCAGTAATGGGATGTGAATAATATCACAAAAATTAATAAAGCTGCATACAGTTCATTTCCACAAACAGGCAATCTCCCCTATAATTTACATTTATGATATGGTCTTGGTAGGATTTTAATGTGAGCCACTTAGATATAAATATCATCTAAACATTGCCCTTAAATACTTAAGCATAACTCTAGAACATAATTATGTCCTCAAAGCCTGATGTTTGCCATTCATAAACTCCCTCAAATGTCACTTATGATAAACTGAACAGAACTGAAAAATGCATACAGTCATTTTTTAATTCACTCACATGTGAAATCAAATCAATTTAACTTTGTGTCTGGAGAAAAGTATGTTGAGCGCTCTCTTTGGCATTGCACGTGATTGGAAGGTAGCCTCTGGAAGTCTCTGAGAGGCTCTACCTCAGATTGTTCCTCACACCCAACAGCTGCCTGGTGCCCTGCGCTTGGGAATGAGGGCTTCACAGGCATCTACGCACCTCTGGGGCATGGAGGGCGTTTAGCTTTGAGAATGTCCTAGAAAGTAGGGAAATTAGCCTTGCAGCCTTGGCCATCCTGCTGGGTGTCCTTCCCTCCACTCCCCACCCACCCTTCTCCACCCCAATGAGCAAGCAGGTCGGCTAGCCCTGATGGCAGCCCACCACATGGGTTGAGGTGAGGCCAGGGAATCCCCTCTGTGGTTTGCATATCTGTTGGTTTTTACTTGCTAAGAGGACAAAGAGGCAATGAAAGAAAAGCATACTAGATGAAAGATGAAAAAGATTCACATAATTTGGATTTTTTTTTTCAGAGCAATTGGCTTTCCTAATCTTCTGAAGTAGTTCCAAGAAGGTGTTAATCACCTGTATAGATCAGAAGGGATGTTTTCTCCTTTCAGGTAGTTATACCACTTCCTGTTAGTTAATCTTTCTCTCCTGAAGCCATCCTGCATTCTTGTCCTCTGCTCTTTCCCTATCCTCCCTCCTCATTTCTGCATGTCCCTTCCCTCAAAGTGTTTTGCTTTCTATTTTCCAGCTTCCGCTTATCTTTTAATTAAATCACTCAGGGACATATCAAAAGTCTTCAGGGCTCACTTTGAGCTGGGGAAATGTAGAAAGCTCTCTCCTGACTATAAACAAATGTTAATTTAAATTAAGTTTGAGAAATGTTTTCTCTGCAAGGCTTATTTTTGAATTATTTGTAATGTCATCTTTGGCATATGTATCCTAGAGAGATGAATTATTTTGTAAAACATTTAATATATCTCCAACTCATTCTTGCTAGTGCTTTAGCACCAGTTTAAGTGGTATCTAATTAATTAGTGAGATAGCATCTTTGATTGTGAAATTAGATGTTTTTATACATGATTCTGATAGTCTCCATAAGTTCCAAATCTGAAATCATGAGTGACGTTCAGCTCTACTTAAAATAAGGGGACATACAGAGAGGTGCATCTGGCCACTACAGTTGTGAATGATAAGAGTGATTTAATGGGATTGGCCCAGGCTGGCGGCCTTCCGTGATGATGAAATTTCTTACCTGAGCATTTCATTACCCAAGCTGATTCTAGAAGAGACACCAGGTGACCATATGTGCTGCATATACCATGAAGCCCTGAAGTCACTTGAACTGAACAAAATGACATTAGGAATGTGGGCAACTAAACCACTATGAAGTGAACAATGAGTAAATATCCTTGTCTTAGGCGGAGTCTAGTGAGTTTTGAGTGAGAATGGAGAACATCTCTTGTTCCTCCTTGTCTCTTTCATGGCATTCAGCTCTGTTGTGCATGTACTTTGCACTCAGTAAATGGTCAATCTATGGCTGCCTACCCCTGGGGCTGCATTCACCATGCACTGCCTCAGGATCATACATTGGCCATGTGCTAGGTCTGACCATTTGGATCTCCCTCCAGAAGACATCACAGTGAACTTGGCACATAGTGTACTGTGAGGCCTGAGAGACCAGGCCCTGCACCGCAGCCCAGACACCCTCCTGGACGTATGAGCTTGGGTTGATCTTCTCGGGCAAAGCAGGGAGAGCTAGTTAAAAACTCTTTCTTTTTCCCAGGACATTCTTCCCAGTGTCTCCACCTAGACTTCTCTTCCCATCCTTCAAGTCTAAGCTTCAAGGGCCTCCTCTGACACCAGAGCTCTGAGGAGTCCCCACATGGTCATGGTTCCACATCTAGCAGGGCAGAAAACAGCTCCAAATGTAAGTTCTTTAAAAATTAATTAATTGATTTTATTTTTTGAGAGAGAGAATACAAGCTGGGTGGGGAGGGTGGTGGGGAGATAATCTTAAGTAGGCTCCATGCCCAGTGCAGTGCCCGAGACAGGGCTCCATCTCACAACCGAGACTATGAACTGAACTGAAATCAAGAGTAAGGAGCTTAACCAACTGAACCACTCAGGTACCCCAAGAAAACTGATGTTTTAAAAAGAAAAAAAACCAAATCCCTTCATGTCATCACACTATCTTTCACAGCTGCCATTTGTCCCGGCGGGTTGGTGGTATATAAAGGAAATTATATATATGCATGCAAATTCAGTTAGGTTAAATGGTTTGCTCAGTATCTTCTCTACTAAGTTTTAAGTTCTGTGAGGGCAGGAACCAAAGCCCACCTTGGATGTGCTCCATAGTAGACTCTTTAATTCAGGTTTGTTGAATGAATCTACATGTCTGTACTAGTTTGTTGGGCTTGTTGAAACAAAACACTACAAACTGGATGGCTGAAACAACAGAAAGCTGTGGTCACATAGTTCTGGGGACTAGAAGTCCAAAATTACGTGGTTGGCAGGGTTGATTCTTCTGAGGGAAAGAGCTGTTCTAAGCCTCTGTCTCTGGTTTTTACACACTGTCTTTCTATACACATCACTTTCTCCCCACATTCATATCTATCTCCAAAGTTATCCTTTTTACGAAGACATGAGTCTCATTGTTTTAGAACCTACTCAGTGACCTCATTTTAACTTGATTACCTCTGTGAAGACCTTATCTCTGGAAGTAGTCACAGTTGAGGGGGTTAGGACTTCAACATAAGAATTTGGGAGGGACTTAATTCACACCGTAACTATGCCTTACAAAGTTGGTGACAATTCCATGCCACTGCCACTAACTAGTTGAAATGACAATTACATTATACTCTGATGTTTAAATCATACATTTTGACCCCTGATAAAACTGTGTTTGGAATTCTAAGCATTGTTGGCAAAAGAAAATCCTGGTATATATATATATATATAAATATATATATAACCCTGGAATTTAGGGAATTTAGAAGATCCTGGCTTATATATAAACATAGCAAGGAAATACATAAACATATGTATGTGTATAAACCAAAAGCTAAGCCCAAACTCTTTCTCTAGACTCTATCTTTTCCTCTCCTATCTAGCCAATGGTGGGAAAATGAGCAACCATGGATTATTGGGAATGAAATATCTCAAAATACTTTTCCCATTATAGTAAGGTATGATTTGTCAGGTGCTGGGAAGGCAGGCATGTTGGACTCACATGATATTAGTAGTTGCCAGAGAGACAAGTCACAGTGAGACCAGGCATTTGTACATTGGTAGAGAGGGAAGGTGAATACAAAGGGAGGTTGGAGAAAATTTCTCATTCTTTGCCTGGGACAGATTGAAGTGATTAATAATGCCTGAAAACCTGGAGGACAAAATGCCAAGTGACATAAGCCAGACACAGAAGGACTAACATTATATGAAATCACTTATATGAGGAATCTAAAATAGTTAGGCTCATGGAGGAAAGAATGAAATGATGGTTGCCAGGGCCAGGGGAGGGACAGTGAGGAAATGTTCATCAAAGAGTACAAAGTTTCAGTTATACAAGATGAATAAGTCCTACAGAGCTACTGCACAGCACACAGTCTATAATTAACAATATTATATTGTATACTTAAAAATTTACTGAGAGGTTGTATCTTATATAAAGTGTTCTTATGACAAAAAAAAGTAATAATAAAAATAAATTGGAAAGTAGGAAACTTTTGGAGGTAATGGCTATGATAATGGCATACATTGTGGTGATGGGTTCATGGATGTATGCTAATCTCCAAATTAATCTCCGAATTAAATACACTAATTATGTAACAGTTTTTTGTATCTCAGTAAAGTTAAAAAAATGATGTCTAGAAAATGTGAAATAACTATCAGTGGGTCTTAATAAGGTATCTGCCTGTGAGGTATCTTATGTGTGAGGGATTACATGTGGCTTCCTGTGGTTAATGACAGCATTTGGAGGGTTTTGGAACTTATGAACTGAGCATTCTTTTCTAATAGGACTGAGATTTTGGCATGACTATCATCCATGGGGTGGTCCTAACCATCAAGTGTTGAATTTTTGGAACAAATGGAAAGAAGAGGGTTGTTCTTTTTTCTTTTTTAAAAAGATTTATTTATTTATTTATTTATTTATTTATTTATCTATCTATCTATTTATTTGTTGTTTAAGAGAGAGAGCATGAGCAAGCAGGGAGCGGGGCAAAGGAGAGGGAGAAGCAGACTTCCCACTGAGTGTGCGGCCTGGCGTGGGGCTTAGTCCCCAGGACCCCAAGATCATGAGCTGAGCTGAAGCCAGATGCTTAACCGACTGGACCACCCAGGCATCCCAGGGTTATCCTCTGAGGTAGGGATTGCCTTCTGAAACCTCTAATCAATGATATTGAAAATATTGCTGCCTTCCTTCTTTCACCTGAAAGATTTCTGGCTCCGTGGCACCAAGAATTTGTTGCTTATCACCACTTATTGCCAAGCAGCATGATTTACAGAGTTATCATTATTTCCAGGCTACGTTATGAAATACATTAAAGATTTGGCCACTTTCTCCAGCTTTTGTTATGTGATCTAAATTCTGATGTCAATCTGGACCATGTCTTGTCCTTTGCGACATGCCTCATAGTATGGATATGACAAGTAAAGATACAACCAGTGCTGTGTAGTGCAAACACGTGGTCCTCGTTTGATCATCTCAAGCAGGGAATTATGCCTAAGTCCGAAGGATAACCTTGTCATTCAGAATTTTTTTTTCTTTTTTTTTTTCAGAATTTAATTGCAACTGTGGGACACATTTTTAGAATTCAGGAGACCAACCAATAGTATGAAAGCATTTCTTGGGTATTTTATAGACAGAGCTGGACAAATTTAATGCAAATCTCAGAAACACTCATGAGCACAAGGTATGTCCTCCCTATGACAGTCCTCTGGAGGCTAGGTTGTCTGGCCCAGAGATGACATGTGATAGCAGTCCTTACCAGTATTTGCAGCAGACCATCTATGTTTGAGGAAGTAAAAGGCAGCTCAGTCATCATTTAGAACCTGGTTCCTGGCTGGGTGCTCATGCCAATGGGACAGTGCCCAGTTAATGACAATTTCAGTCTTCAAGGGAAAACTCAAACAAAACAAGTATATGAGTAGAAACATGCCAGCAATTTGCTAAGGAGATTGGGGAAATTTTTAAATAGCATTCAAATATGGAACCAAATGGATTGGCTATTGCTAATGATACACAGCATTTGTCTTGCATTTCTATAGCTGTTTAAAGAACTGCTAACTGTGCAGTATTTATAAATATTCACTGGATTCTGTGAAGTTTTGTCAGGCAGGTATTGTTATCCTAATTAGCAGATGAAGAAAAGAGGTTTAAAAGAAAACACACAAAGATGAAAGGAACTGCCCCTTTTTACATGTGTAATTACTACAATAATTAAATCACTATGAGCTTAATGAAACCAGGATCCAAAACATTGCAAAAACCAAAAAAGTGACGTCCTATTCACAACTTTAAGGGGTTGAAATAATTATTTCTTAAAATATATTCAAAGACTGTTTTCCCAATTTGTCTATATATTTGACTGTCTCATAAGGATGTGAAATGTAGACATTTCATACTGGGGAGACAAGAATTAAATTTGAATTATTTGTGCTATGTCATACACAAAATAAATGTAAAGTGACAAAATAATAGTAAATGAAAGATGATAAAATGATACTTCAAAATAAGCTTGAAAAGAAAAATGGAAAGTGTCCACTTAAAATTTAAACATAGTACAATTAATTAAAAATACTTGTGTAAGTAGTATTTTTCATAAAGATTATTTATTTAAAATCCTTGTCCTTGCTTGCATTTTTACCACTATCAAACCCCTAAAATTGTCCTTAACCACTATGAGATACATATACTTAGATACTTGGATGGATGGATAGATGCAGAAGACTGTCACCTATGTTTTTAAAATTAACATTTTCTAATCTTGAAACATCACTCTGTTGTGCCAACATTCTACACTTTTTATAATTAACTCTAAGTGTATTTTTAAATATGTTTTTGTTAATTTAAGGGCCTGCTTATCCAGCGAAATTAAGAGAATTCTTCCCTCCTGCGGTGTCCTCCACACTGACGAGGCTGTAGCTACACTTGCCTCCACATTGACCATCACACGTCAGAGGCTACCTTCTCAGGGCCCTTGGAGACTCTCCTGCACACCACCAGGTGGCACTCGGCTCACTCCTGACCTGCCATCACCAGGGATGCCCCAGCCCAGCCCCTAGCCTGCTCTGACCACCGTGTTTAAGATGGAAGGTTCCCTCTCTGTCATCTTGCACTCCTAATTCCCCTTACCTAATTTGCCACCATGCCTCTAATACACATCTTGCACACCATATAATCTTTATTTTAAAAATCTGCCTCCAACCCACGGAAAGTTGACATTTCATAGGGAAGGATCTTTCCTTGACATGTCCCAACATCTAAAAGAGTATCTGGCACACAATAGCAGTCAACAAATATTTGAGATGTCACCATTTTATTTATTCCCATTATTTTTAGTCACCTAGAATGTGTGTTTTATGCTAACAGAGATTTCTTAGATTACAGTCTTTTAAAAATATACATTATATATATATATGTATATATATACACACATATTACTCTTGTATGTAGATGGAAATAAAAATATAAGCAAAATAAATTGCTTTTTCCCACTCAGAATCTGACTTTCTTGACTTTCAATTCAGAGTCACTCCTGACTTGGTATCTGCTTGGTATCATCTTCTGGGCCATTGAAGCCATTGGCAATAAACCAATTCTCCAAAGAATCCACAGCAAGAACACAACACCCTTGGTATGGCTGCAATTACTTTGTTGAGCCAGCCTGTTTGGGGGCTCCTGCCTTGGGAATGTTAATAAACATTTCTTTCACCCATCCCCACCTTCATTTGGTCCTAAGTGGTTAACTAGCACTCCTCACTATTGTCTCAGATTTTCTTTCTTCTTTCTTTAGAAAGACTTTGGAAATTTTCCCAAACATATATAAAGGTAAAACCATTTACCCAACATCCAGCTTCAATGATCCTCCCTTGATTTTTGTTTGTTTGTTTCCTTTTTCACTGGCATATTTTAGAGAAAACACTACACATTTCACCTGGAATGCCTCAGACGGACCTCTACCTGACAAGGACAATTTTTCTGGAACCATTTTTCAAGGCTCAGAAAAAGTTGTTGTTGTTTTTAATAAATAACACGGATTGTATCTAAACGCTAAAATTACCAAAACATGTGAACTATGTTGCTTGAACATCTTTACCTTTTTGTGTGGTCTGCTTGCCATACTCTGCTATTTTTTAAAAAGGGTAGTTCTTAAAATAATATATTCATTTTACTGCTGACAGTTTGAACTGTCATTCAGACAATACACGTTCAGGTTTTATACCATGAGCAGTTTATTAAGGATTACACATGAAACTAACTAGTGTTTCTGTTCTTGAGAAATGCATGTTCTAGCTGCGAAGACTGATACTACACAGACGTGCACACATACACACCCAAAGACAAGCTGCACATTTCAAGTAAAATAATATAATTAATGTTCAATAATCCAAGTGCACAAGCATTCAGGGGCAAATAAAGTCTCTTTGAAGCAGGGTCAGTGAGTCAAGATTTAGAAAAACATGGGCACTGCAAGTTCAAGCACGGGGACCAGAATTAGCATATGGTAAAAGCTAAGGGAAGAAAAATAAGAAGGGGAATGTGAGTGATGATAAATTATTAAGTAGGTTTTGTTCATGGCAAAGCTCTGAGGTATAATGCTGACCTTTGAGCTCCTCATGAAAAAGTCTCGTTATAACTGTTCAAAAGTTTATTTACCTTTGGAAGGGAGACTGAGAAAAAAGTTTTGGAGACATGAACATCTAAATAGGAGACGTATCTAATGAGGGTAATTGGGCGGGCAATGTGGTGCCTATTAGAGGCAGCTCTGGAGGAGGGGTGTTGATCTGGCAGGAAGCGTATAAGCAGGACAGAGATTTTTGCCATGTAGATGGAACACAGAGACCTGGGACAGAGCTGATCCACATCCATGACTTTCCTGGGAAATATGACCACTTCCTCACTCCATGCTCTGCTCTATCATTCAATGAAAAAGAAGAACTTCCCTGGGGTGGTCACAGTTAAAGACCAAATTCCGTAGTTATTTGCAACCCCTCTGTAGACGAGCGATGTTACAACCTGGGGTTCATCTCAGGAAACTCGGAACAGGGTCTGATGGCAGCTCTGCTTTCTCTAAGCTATTTGAGAGCAAGCACAATGCGTGCCAGGCACTATCCATATATCTTCTTCTTTAATCCTGGTAACAACTCTTTTAACTGCTGACATCATTATCTATTTTATTATTTTATTTTTTTTGTTTTATTTTAATTTTATTATTTTATTTTATTTTATTATTTTATTTATTGTAGAGAGTGAGCAGAGGGAGAGAAAGGGAGAAGCAGACTCCCCAGTGCTGGGAGCCCAATGAAGGACTCCAACCCAGAATCCTGGGATCATGACCTGGGCTGAAGGCAGAGACTTAACCAACTGAGCCACCCAGGTGCCTTATTATCCCTATTTTAAAGGCAAGGAAACAAGAACACATTACAGAAATAGCTCTGATGCATAGCTAGCAGGCGGTAGAACCCAGATAGTTTCATTCTAGGGCCCACGCTGTTGACCTTGGTGTACAGCGCCCCCCTTAAATTGCTTAACATTTCCATTCCTTCATCTCTGTGTTCATAAATGAAGTGAGAACATTACCTTCTGTGTATTTGTGCTGTGTGCAAGCTGTGTGCTAACTGTAGTATAGTGGAAATTTTTTGGACTCATAAGAAAATAGACAAATATTTACAGTGGTTTTGGTTGGAAGGACACAGAAATTAATTCAACATGATTTATTTTCTTCACACACATCTAGAACACTTATCTAGGGAATGGAAAGGAGAAAGAATGGCTGGTGGCAGTCAAGACTCTGTGTGCACCTGTGCATGGCTTGGTTCTCAAGCTGATACTGGGATTTCTGCAAAGCTGAAAAACCACTTTCATGGGGGCTGAGGCTCAAGAAGATAGACAACTTTCTCAGGATCATATTGTTCTCTCTGTGTGTTTTTTCATGCCAAAGATGAAGTACGCTTAGACCTTTTATTTCTTGGCTAATATCATCTTAGACTCTCTTGGCATGCTGTGGTCCTATCACTCCTTCGGTTGTGATAATTGTAAATGTGGATCCATGACATGTTGCTTTGCTTTTTCCTTTCCCATCTGGATTTCATTCTCTCAGTTCCCACACCTGAGTTCAGGGTCCTAAGTGACTCATTGAAAGCCAGCCTCTCTTTTCAGGTCTCATTCTTCACTCAACACTGCGAGATCAATGTCACACCTACACTAGAGCAGCTTGTAAGGTGTTTCCAACTTGCTGAGTTAGTTGATGACAAAGAAAAAAAGGTCTGGTGCTGTTCTAGATCATACAATGGGAAGTCATCACAGTAAGCAGAAATTTCTCAAATATGGAAGTGGCAGTAGGGTAAGTAATAAGAATTGGACTATGCATTTTAATCTCACTGAATCTGTTTCCGTATTTATTGTGTACAATAATGCTAATTGCCAAACCTACCCAAAATATATAAAAGTGCCTTCTAAAATACAAAATATATCCTAAGTACTGGGTATCAATAATATTGCCCTTGCCCACAGTCTCCAAACACAAAAAGGTAGAGATTCAAAAGTGTAATCAACATATTTACATGCTAAATAGGAAACAGTGGCACTTACTACAGGTCCATTCAGCTCTGTCCTAGGATAGGTATTATGGATTGTATTGTATCCCCTGCCGAATTCATCTGTTGAAGCCCTAACACACAATGCAACTATATCTGGAAATAAGGTATTTAGGCAAGTAGTTAAGGTAAAATGAAGTATTTAGGATGGAGCTCCAATCTGATGTGACTTCTCTTTAGAAGAAGACATGCCAGGGGCACATGCCCAGAAGAAAGACCGTGTGAGGACATGGGGAGGGAATGGCCATCTGCAAGTCAGGGAGAGAGGCCTCAGGAAAAGTCAAACCTGCCAACCCCTTGATCTTGGGTTTCCAGTCTCCAGAACTGTGAGGAAATACATTTCTGTTGTTTAAGCCCCCCAGTCTGTATTTTATCATGGCTGCCCTAGCAGACTAATTAATTGAGCAGGCAAGAGCAGAAACCCTCTTGTGGTATGCCTAAGTCTTGCTTATTGAGAGAATTAGTCACATATTCAATACCACACTGAAAGTCAGTTTTCTAGCTTTCAGGCAGAAGTAGCTTCAACATGAATAACTTGATGAAGACCTTGCTTCTCCACTTGGCTTTATGAAAGTACCTCCCACTGTCCCCAGGGACACTGAGTCCTTCCCAGTTAATCTAGGCAGAGGAGACTCTGCTTTCTGATGGGGTCTTCTGCCAATGGAAGGGGCTCAGTGAGCATACAGAGGAAGGCAAATCTGTTTCCCTTAAATCTTGTTTAGTTTAGGTTTTTACTTTTCCCAAAAAGTTCCTAAAAGATTCTGAACAGATAATAGTTGCTTGTAGAGTAAATAAGAAAAGTCAGGTAAGGGTAATCATTACCCTATTTTGTTATTTTAAATAAATGTATTCCTGAATAATATAATATAATATAATATAATATAATCTGAATTGTTATTCAGACATTAATGTGTATGTTGCATATCTTAAAAGACACAGGTTGGAAACACTTGTTATCTTCATATATATATATATATATATATGAAGATACCATATATATATATGATATAGATATCATATATATATGAATATATATATACACACACATATATATGTGTTGGAACACTTGGTATCTTCATATATATATATATGTATATATATATATATATCTCCACGATGTAAAGTTGAAAGTTGTACACAAAAGCCCAGAAAGTTCATAGTGGCAGGTTTTGTGGCCTGAATTGTTCAGTTCATTAGTTTGATTTTTTGTCTTTCCCTACTGACGTGGCCACGTGGCACTAAATGAAAAGAAGATTTGGAAGCCATCTAGTGAATCCGGT
This sequence comes from Enhydra lutris kenyoni, assembly GCF_002288905.1. NCBI lineage: Eukaryota > Metazoa > Chordata > Mammalia > Carnivora > Mustelidae > Enhydra > Enhydra lutris. Next base: position 8,996,014 of record NW_019154125.1, on the reverse strand, counting down.
TCTTGATCTTGACTGGTGTGTGAAGCAGAAAGCTGTTAGTCTTTGAATCTTGTGTCCTTATTACATATTTTGAGCACTTTCTGTGTGCCCAGTACTGTGCTAGGTTGTAGCGCAATGACAGTATGTATTTCTAATTGTTGGAATTTTCAATAGGTGCTACTAACCTGGTATCAGCCTTCTAATTATTGCCTAAGGATATCTACTGAAGTGCCTCAAACTACAACGGGATCTGCTTGATGTTCTGCCCACCTCCAACTCCCCACCCAAGGCCCCAGGATAAATAAATGATGCCCTATGTCCTTGAGCCCAAGAATCTTGAGAGGTATTACCTACTGAATGTTTCTGGTGCTCAATAAATTAGCATGATGGAATCAAGGACTGGAAGAGGAACGTGACATGTTTAGGGGAGAATGAACCTTGTGTTTAGGCATGAGGAGCTGGCCCGAACCCATGGCCTAGAGCTTCAGGGATGTAGGAAGATAGAAGGAAGCTCTTGAAAGGGTCAAAATAGCAGCCTGCAAAGGGAAATGGGACTTGAGGCCAACTTGAGGTTGAGTGTTCTTTTATTCCTGTTTCATAGACACTATCTGGCAGCATATGTATGGGAATATGAGCCCTGAACAAGTAAATATGGAAAGGTTTTATTCTTTTTTGCCCCAAAGGGAGCTCTATCTCAGAGTCAGCCATGTTGGAACAGTAAGGTAGGAAAGCAAATACATTCCGTGAAGTAATGCTGCCATGGGTATTTTTGGGTTTACTTTTTACATTGTTTTTTATTATAACTCAATATAATTAACTCTAAAATCCTGACAAACATTTGAGAAACTAGCAAAAGCAAAATCTAAATGTAGGATTAGAGGTTATATCTGCCACGTGATTCAGACTTTCAAATGACTTTGTATGCCAAGGTAATGGTGTCAGAAGTACTTTGATTGCTTTTCTGGTGGGGAACATAGGGCTGGGGAAAGTGATGGTGGTCACTGTTAGATGAGTGCAGTGGGGGTAGAAATGGGTCAGAATGGTTTCATTTCAACCCCCTGAATAATTGGTTCAATTCTCTGCCTCAATTTGTTTAAATTGTATTAAACACATGTGACTTTTCTTGTGAATTTTTATACCATTTTCATTGGCAATAGATGTATTCATGTTGGCAAAATTGCCCCCCAGTTCAATCAACTGGCCATGACACATTCATATAAGGACACATTTTGTGGATTCCTGTAAATATTTGTCATTCTCGGAACCTTGGGGTAGAGGGACAGTGATGATTTGGTTGGACCAGAGCCCACTTCAGTGACACTAATGCTCATGGAGCTCATCCTGCGTGCTGTCTTGTCCTCTTTTCTTTACTTCTTTGTTCTTTATCCTCCCTTCCAAGGTTACCATTCCCAGGAGTCAAGGGCCTTATTGGTACCATCTTTTGAATGCTACAGTTTAGGACAAGCAACAGAAGATTCCTTGTTTTGGAGAATTGTGTGCTCTGGCATTTGAGTGTGATGGAGATCAGATGCTATCCCACACTAGGCCACTTTGGCATGAAGATTGAAGATTGTTTCTAATTGAAGATAACTGAGAAACAGCAGACTACAGAAAAAGCTCTTCACCCTCCTGCTTTTTGTTTAAAAACAATGCATAAATTCTCCTTTGTGATGGCATCCCCACCCCTCTCCCCTACTAAGAAGATCAGAATGAGTTTTAATCACTGAGGATGACTCCCACCTGCCCAGAGAGGCACTAAGACGACTCCACATGACAAACTTTACTAAAATAACACTTATCTTCCATTAGTTTCCCCATATATTTACCTTCCCTTAAGTCACTGCCCCTTAAAGCTCAAAACCCTTTGCCTTGTCATTCTCCAGAAATTTACTGCCCTTTGTTAAAATGGTATATAAATCTCCCAGTCTCACTACATCTTTGGGGTTTTCATTTTAGTTCTGTGAGATGCCCCTCCCCCCATATGCATCTGAAGTAAATTTCTCCTGTGAATGTGTTTTTCAACAATTCAAGTCAGGGCCACAACCACTGAACCACTTTAGGGTAGAGGAAAAGGATTTTGTTTTGCTTTGTTTTTTCTTCTTTTCAAGTGACTCAAGAAAACCTTAGAGATCTTCTAAGTGCCTTAAAATATCTAGAGTTTCATGATATAAAGTAGCTCACAACCTACCTAACAGCTCAGGCAAAGGTTTAGGGACTAAGATGCAGAACATTTACCTTCCCAGCACTGCCTGCCACTTGCTGGTTGGGGCTAGTGACTCAGCCTTTTCAAGCTTATCTACTTATCTGCAAAATGACAATATTAATTATTTTAACCAGTCCTATTCACAGGGTTGTATATGAAAAAAAAAAACAGTGGATAATGCTATAAAATATTTTATGAATATAATATTAAGGCTTAGTTCTAATTTTACTTCCAGATAAAACAGTGTTTAAAAATCCTTCTAGGGGACACCTGGGTGGTTCAGTCGGTTATGCATCTGCGTTCGGCTCAGGTCCTGATCCTGGGGACCTTGGAGTTCTTGGGATGGAGCCCCAGGTGTCAAGCTCTGCATTGTGCTTCTTGTCCTATTCCCTGTTCAGCGGAGAGCCTGCTTCTCTCTCTCTCTCTCTTTCTCCCCTCCCACCCCTGCTCATGCTCTCTCTCTCAAATAAATAAATAAATAAATAAGCAAATAAATAAGAGTCTCATGCTTTACAAACTGAGCTAGCCAGGTGCCTGAATAAATAAATAAATAAATAAATAAATAAATAAATAAATAAATAAACAAATAAAATCATTAAAAATTCCTTCTAGGACTACCATAAGAAATCAGCCAGAGATGGGTAGATTCTACTTTGCTGACACCCTAGACCATAGCAAGGTTTTCTGTCATCTAAAGTGTTATGAAAGCCTTGAAATTACATAACACATCCAGAAGCCACATAAAATAGATTTGTACAATTCAAAAAGGTCACTCCAGGAAAGAGGTCTATTGATATTTCTAAATTTCCCTGTGTGCCTTTTCCTGCCCCTTTCAAAATAAAGTGGTTGGCTGTAAATATAGACACTGTCATAGGCTCTTTATTGTTATTTATATTCTCATAATTTCATTCCCCTATATTTAAAGGCAAGCTCAGTTCAGTTCTTTTTTACAGCAAATATAGAAGGTTGCCTTGAATGTGTGAATATAAACTGTAAACCTAAATTATTATACAGATGTGCACATAAGACTGCAAGTCATCTATAACTAAAGATAGTCAATGGCTTGGGAGAGGTTCTTGTTAGGAAAATAGCAGATTTATTTAAAGCCTTCACATGCCAGTTTTCTTCTCTGCGCCTGGTCCATTTGGTCTGGAAACAGCTTGGCAAGGCCACGCTTCCCCTTCTTTTCACAAACACACTCTTTGCTTTCACATGGCCTCCTCACTCCTTCCTTGCTTCACATTTTCCAGGCATTTCCTGCCAAGCCACACTGACTGTTTTTTTTTTTTTTTTGGAGTGGAGAAAAGTATGGCCAGTCATCCCCTGAGCTGTGTTAGAGCAAGTCCCTCTAGGTATCTTAACAGCTCTTCTGAGCAACTTTCTCTTTGGACTGTGTTAAGAGTAACTCGGAGACTTCTGGAGTGTTGGCTCCAAGCGTTGGGCAGAATATTACTTATGTAATAAATCAAACTGACAGGATGGTACCAACCGTTACTGGTGTGGGTTTGATAGGAAATAGAGAACATTCAGAAAAAAGTTTGCAAAGTTCCCACCACTGTTGTTTTCATCAATATGTATTCAGAAATTTCTTGTGAAGATGAAAGATTTAGGGGAAAAACTGTTTTGCAATGAATTTATTTGGGCTAACTATTTCACTTGAACTAAGTTTCTTCTGAGTGATCAGCGGTGTGTTTAAGGAGGTGAAGTAATGATAACCTCAGCATTAAATTAGGAACCTGAAAAAAAAATAATAAATGTGCCCTGCTAAGCCTCTAATTTACTCTAGAGGGTGTGAACTTGGGGCTGAGGAGGACTGTAACTCTTTATCAGTGAATGATTTATGCTAGGACTGCCTTTGAAAATGATGAATTCCAGACGAGGTATGGAGTCTGGTAGGTGCTGACCCGTTCTGTGTCTCTTTCTGTCAGTGAGCTTTTGGCTGAAGCTGTGAGAGCTTCAGGACGACCAGCCCAGTTCAAGGTTCTATTCTTACTGCCAGGTGCTCTTGGCGAAAAAGGGGTCCCTAAGTGCTGAGGCTCTTACAGCATTGTACTGGGGGCCAACCAGGGAGGTGCTGGGGGTGCCTGGGCTGGCCACAGAGCTGAGGAGTCCACCAGAACTGTGTGGTCTTCCCAGGAAACTTGGGGCCAGAGATGTTCTGTCCTGGGTGACCCCTCCATCCCTTCTCCTTCTCCCCCTCCTCCCACGCTGCCCCACTCCCTCCCCCACTTCCCACTCCATCATGTGAAGGAGAAGAGATTCCGAGATTATTAAATCTCCTCTAAAGGATTCTGTTGGTCAGGACATCAAACATTTTAGTTTCCAGGACGATTTCCTAGAAAAATGGCAATGCTTACTAAATATGAAGAAATAATGTCCAAGTAGTGCATGCCTTTACATCATTCTCTCGCTTGCTTTTGGTCTATTAGGGACACACACTGCTCTTCAGTCCTTCAGCCAGGTGGGACAGGGTGCACAGACTCTATCACTGCCCCACCCAGTGATAGGGTGGATTAGAGTTAGAGCACTTGTGTTGCACTTCCTGTGTTCCCAGCAATGATCTGAGGGCCATTCAAATATCAATTCACTTCAACTTCATAAAAATAGAAGGTAGGTACCATTATTAGTCTCCCCAAATACAGGTGAGGAAACTAAGGCCCAGAATGGTTTAGTTAGTTGCCCAAGGTCACACAGCTAAGAGCTGAAGAGCTGAGGTTGAAACCTGAGGCCCCAAGGTCCATGTTCTTCACCCTTGCACCACTTGTAGACAGAGTGGCTGATGGAGCCTGAGAGCATCATTGTTACGTATCCTTCCCCATCTGTTTATCAGGCATATATATATATATATTTTTTTTTTTTTTCTTTTTCTGTGAGCAATCTTTGTCCATTTGTAATTAGGGTCAGATTTTTTTCACATTGATTTGTAAGAAATCTAGATTAATAAAATGAGCTCTCTGTCATGTGTGATGCAATTGTTTTTTCTGTTTATTGTTTTTTGACTTTGTCCCCAGTGGGTTTTTTTTTTTTCCACATAAATTATCTAACTTTTTCTTTACGACTTCTAGATTTTTGCCATGCTTAGAATTATCTGTGTTTTGATATTATGAAATGTTACACAAATATATTCACATCCCCTAAGATTTTTATGATTTTTAAAAATATTTACCATCTGGAATTTATCTTATTATGAGGTATAAATTGTCCAGCTTCCTTCTGTTCTGAATGAGTAGATAGTTGATCTATAATTTACCTGCTGATTTAAAGCTTCAATGTTATAATGTAACAAGTTCTCCTATGTTCTTGGTTTATTTTCTGGCTTGTTTGGTCTGCTTGACCCATATACCATATTCCTGCACCAGTACTAAATTTCTTTATTATGTCTTCATAATGTGCCCCTATTATTTATTTGGGCTGTTATCCTCTGCTACTCTTCTTTTTCAGATTTCTCTGGTTGTTTTGCATGCTTATTCTTTTGTGTGAGCGTACATTTGGATGTTATAATTGGACTTACTAGATTGCTTTAAGGAAAATTAATTAACCTTTGAAGGTGGTGGAAGGAAAGTGACTGGAAGCAGAGAAAAGAACAGTGTGACAGCATAGAATGAATTAGAGCCAAAGAGAAGGAAATATGTGTGTGGTGGGGTGGGGTGGGTACAGTTAGGCCTAACCTATCTGCAACTGACCTAAATGCTATTTAATGCTGTTGAGTGCATTGTCAATAACTAGACATATAAATAATTAAAAACAAAAACTTTCAGAGCTGGATTGTATATGAGATATAATCTAGTCTCTAATTTACTTTTTATAAATGCAGAAATGAGGCTTGCCAAAGCTGGGACATGTGCACGTTTACACATTAGTAAATTAGCTCATTAGAAGTAAAATCAGGATCAAACCTTTACTCCCAGCCCAGATAGAGGAGTCAGCTGGGATTTGACAGCAGTCTAAGAAACACAACATGTATAAACCTAGCTGTTATGAAATGATGAAACAGTGTGCTGGAGTTCTGTGTAGACAGAGGATCGCAGGGCCATGTGGGGCAGGCCCGTGGACCAGGAAGGGGGATTTGCATTTCCTTCCCAACAACATCAAACACAGAAGATCTCAACAAGGAAGGTGTAATTGTTTCTTCTCCCAAGAGTAGATTCACTATTTTAAGATGAAACTGGATAAGAAAACAACAAGGCATTGACATGTACAGGGATGCTCATCTGTATTTTTCCTCAAAATCACACAGAAAGAAACCATTGCAGGCATTAAATAGAAGAGTTGTGTTTTTCATATGTACACAAAGATTTTTTTATTTTATTTGATTTCTTTTCAGTGTTTCAGAATTCATTGTTTATGCACCATACACAAAGATCTTTAACAAAAAATTTTAAAAATTCATATTTTTTTCTCCAGAAACCAGATTGAGTAAAGAAGTGAAATATTCCTGGTGACTCTCACACAAGGATTGAAAAAGAAGAGAAAAGAAAAGCTTCTTCAAATGCAGATTTATCTTGGAGCTAGTGCCAGACGCTTGAAAAGACCACTCCATTCAAGAAAAGGGTGTTATGGAGCCTCTGTTCTATTATAAAGAAATTCAGTGTGGAGCTTCCCACTCACCTTAGAGCAGACAATGGGAAGTTACAACGTTCACTTCAAGGCTTGGCCACCTTGCCCATAGTTTGCTTTTAATCATTTTCAACCCAATATGGATTCTTGCTAAAACCCAACTTGTTGACTGTATCATCACTGTTTGTTCCAAGGGAAGATGGTTTTGTTCATGGTAAGCGAGCGCATTCATAGAAATTTAAATCATTCGTACAAGTTCATAAAGCAAAGCAAGAATCCTTGGCAAATGGATAGTTTTTAGCCATGTTTTTGGTGTGTGAGAGCCTAGCCTACTTCCTGTCTGTTCGGAACTTATACTGTGCTTAAAATAGCTCACAAGGATATGAATTCAATAATACGTGGAATTAAAACCAAGTAGAAATTAGAAGACACTTAAATCTGTATAATCCTTTATGCCCTTTAATTTATTTCCTAAAATGTTGTTAAGAACTTTTAATAGGATATTCAATTTAAAAAAAGGAAGTAACATTTTATTGGGTAAAACACATAAGGGTTCTAGAACCTGACAGACATCTGTCCCCTAGACCTGCTGCCTCCAGCAGATGTCTTTGAGACTCTTCTTGCCTACTGAGATGCCACGACTTTCAATACCAGAGATGCTGTCTTTAGAGCAGCTGTATTGCTGCGAAGGATTTGGCAATGATTATTTACTTATGGTGGGTTCTTAATACAGGATTTATACATATATACACACACAATTATATTTGTTGCTTTCATAGGAAATTTCAGAGCAAAGCAAAAAGATGTTTTGGATTGAATTCAGTTAATCTTGTTCAAATAATTATAAGATAACTTTATTATTTTATGGGCATGCAGAACCTCAAGGAATAGATCAAAATCTGCAGCAGAAGTATGATATACGAGAAGTAAAACCGAGGGAAAATGGCATTTGTGGCCTGCCTACCAGATATGAAGGCATTTCCATATACTTTCCCAATTATTCCTTCCATTGGCCAATGTGGTCCCATTTTGCAGATGATGAAAACAGGCTTAGAAGAATGAACTTGCTTGTCGAAGTCCACTCATGGTTTAATGGCAGACCCATGATTTGTTTATTTGACAGACAGAGATCACAAGTAGGCAGAGAGGCAGGCAGAGAGAGAGGAGGAAGCAGGCTCCCTGATGAGCAGAGAGCCCGATGCGGGGCTCGATCCCAGGACCCTGAGATCATGACGCAAGCCAAAGGCAGAGGCTTTAACCCACTGAGCCACCCAGGCACCCCAGACCCATGATTTGAATTCCTGATGGATTCATTCCAAATTATGTGTTCTCTTTTGTCCCTAAGCATATCTCCTTATTAAATATGCAAACTTTGTATGTCTATTTCTCTACTACCCCCCCTTTCTTTGAAGTGACTAACATAGATTTGCTTTCACTGAAATCATAATAGGAAAAAAAGAGATTTCTCTTGTTAAGCCAAAGAGAGTGTTCACAGTTCTTCTAGAAGTTTATAAATTCAGTGCCTTTCCTAGTAAGGACCTCTGAGCTTACATGAGCACAGAGAAGATTTTCTTCAAGAAGCCAAAGTAATCGATCATATTAAAGCTCTATTTACCAACTCTTTAACCTAATATTGGAACAATCATTAACCATTCTCTGTGTTCAAAGGACAGTTCCTGGGGATGGGCAAAGGTTTCAGAGGGGAGAAGAATAGAGTAACAAGAAAAAGCCATAAAATATCATTGCTATTAGGCAAATTCATTATTTCTTGGAAGGGATTCAGTCTTACACAAAAGTCTAAAGGCCTGCAGATAGCATCTTTTGCTCTGTGAATTTCATAAAGTATCTGATTGAAAAGAAAAATCTGCACATTTGTTGAGACCAAAAGTAGAATGGTGCCAACCTGGGACGAGGCATGGGATGGGGATAGGGAGTTACTGTTTAATGGCCACAGAGCTCCAGTTTGGAAAAATGTTCTGGAGATGGATGGTGGCACTGGCTGCCCAACCATGTGAGTGCACTGAGTGCCACAGGAGACCTCGCAGAGAGCCATGTCATAGAGCAACTGGGACATGGACTTTGGAGCCAAGGCACCTGGGTTCCAGTCTCAAACCCACCAGTTACAAACTATGAAATCTTAAACAAGGTATGGATCATCTCTGTGCCTCATTATACTCATTGGCACGCAGGCTAGTAATAGCAGCTGCCTTGGAAGGCTGCTCTGGGTTTCAGATGCGTTAATATGTGTTAAGTGTTGGGAAGAGTGCCTGGTGCATAGTAAGTCTTCCCTGAGTGTTAATAAAAAAGTTCCACATTCCTTTCAGTCTTTCCCTCCCCTCCTTTCCCTCTTCCTTCTTCCTCTGTGCTCGGCCCAACCCGCTTCTGTGTTGCCTGTTGCAATCCATGGCATCACTTAAAGTCGAAACCCTAAAAATCACTCTCTAATTTTCCCATTGCCTCACTTCCGTTGTCCACCTGTTACACCAGTTCTGACTCCCAGTGCAATCCACTCATTCACAGTCTCTCACCGAAGAGTCAGCTCTGGCTCAGGCTGTCCTCGGATCTCTACTGCTTGTTGCCATAACCTGTCTCTGGGCCCGCCCTTCCTCAACTAGTCATCCTCACTGCCACCATAACTACATTTTAAAAATACTAATATTTATAATTTTTCAATGAAGATGCCTTGGCTCCCCCTCTTATGGAACTTGAATGGTCTAGAAAATGCATTGGGAATTCATTAAATGACTCAGCAGAAGGGACATGAGCTGATATCTGTTTTAAAAATTCCCTGTAGGTGTCATGTGGAGAACAGACTTACGGGGCCAAGAGGAGACAGACCAGCTCAAAGCCTTTATAGTGACTAAATGATGAGATGGTGGCCATGGAAATGGAGAGAAGTAGACAGATGAGAGATAGAACTTCAAAGTGAAATAATAAGGCAGGGGTGAAGTAGAACCAATAAAAGGTTTATGACTGATTGATTAAAGAAGATCTGTGAAATTTTATGCAAACACAGTGTCCCTGGATACAGAAAATGTCACTTAAAATTATTTTCAGATCCATTTTCTGTGTTAAATATTCACCTTAAATTACCACAGTTAACTTACTTCTGCACTATCTCCTTTTTACCTGCTGTAATTGTGAGACATACCTATTCCAGAGAATGCTGGAAAAAGCCAAGCTAGGCTAAATTTGAGAGAAAATTCACTGCAAAATTACAGTGCACACTGGGATCTGGAAAGACACCTGCAGAAATCTACTTGAACGGCCTGTACTGTTCTCAACCCTTCTCTCCCATACTGTAAATCTCTAGTGAATGGAATATCAGATGACTGGATAAAAATACATCTGTCATTGTCCATGGTGGGAAAAGAAGGGCCATTTGAATTTCAGTTAGCAGTCCAAAGCGTGGTGTTAGAGAGAACTATTTCTTTAAGCACCCCTCATTACTGAGGACACTGGGAGTCCTGTATGCTGGTGTGGGGCCAACCTTTTCACACTTAGCACTTTTCACATGCACTCACTCTGGGTCCATTGTCCAGTTACCTGTTCCCTTGTCTCTTGAGATTTCACCTAAAGTGAGCAAACCTCTCTTTGCTACATTTAAGTATTATTATTTTTTCTCTCAGAAGTCTTTAGATGGTAATAATGGACATAATTTTCAATGAATCATGGTTCCCCCCACCCCTTTCTCCTATATTTTTTTCCACATTGTTTCACCTCAGTTTGCTTCTATTCCTATTCCCACATGTCCATGTCAACACCATGTTCCATGAACATGGGAATAGAGATTGGTGATACCTCAGGATTCTATTGTTGACTCATCAAGAAATGCTTTGTTTTCATTCAGTCAGTGCTGATATATTAAGCCCTCTGTAGTAAGAGTCACTGTGGAAAATTCCATTTTCTAGGCCACTTTTAAGTAGCATGAATCTACTATTATGACAAGATGTCAGTGACAAGATGAGTTCATGGTGCCACAGAGTAGGTACACGTCCCTCTTGCGGGAGCCCACAGTGAGGTTAGAACTGTGTGGGTTGGGTCTTCATCGAGAGATTTGAGGTGAGCCTTCAAGAGCTGGGCCATGTAGACATGAAAGGTATGGAGAGGAAATGAATGTGAGATGTAATGGGCAAGGAAGAATATGAACCAACCCCATTTAGCTTACTGGGTCTACTGGGCCTTCTAAAAGGCATATTTCTTTAGTTAGCTTTATGATCAGGTATTATGCCCTGGTTCCCAGAGAAGAGCTGGAGCAGAGAAAGTTGAACAGGCTGGGTGGTCACTCAGTTGGGAGCACTCACCTCCCACCCAATCCTGCAGCTTCTATAAACATTTCCTCATGAATTTTTATCAGTTCTCATTCCCCCTCTGGCTTTGTAGACATACAAAGCAATGGTGCCCAGAGGATATGAAAACTCTTATATGGTGATGCCAAAATAAACTTTTATGAGCCGTCTTGCTCAAGGAATACAGTCTGGCATTTTAAATGGTGGCATATCTCAATTTTGTGAGGAAGGTGTCTGCAGGAAGGGATTTACTGAAGCTGTAAAGCAAAGAGGACTATGTTCTTCCACATTTGTGGGTTCTGTTTGTTATGGGCAGGATGGTGGGTTTATCCTACATCTGTACCATGGTGACCATTCAGGATGAAAGATGAATAAATGATTCCAGATCTATCTCAGCACACCTTTCACAGACAAAGCAAAACAACAGCAATGGAGAGACCCATCTTCAAGCATCCCTTGGTCTTACCCCAATGGCTGACACTGGCATTCCATCCTTTAGGTAAGTTGCTTCTTACTTTTATAAAGGTAACCTCTGAATGGTTACCTTTGTATTTAGCTTATTAGACCCTTGTATTTAGCTTATTAGAAGTCTATGAGGCAGAAAGAGTAGGGTTTGCTCTTTAAACAAAGTATAAGTGCTAAACTTTATATCCATTTCTCCAGCGCTCAACATCTCTTGTACCCTTGATTTAGCCAATACATGTCACAGCTCAGATGTTCAGTAAATACGTGTTAAATGAACAAGTGAGTCAATGCGTAAAATACCAGAGTGGCATATTTCCATGCTCTGTTAACTATTTTTAAATATCTTTCAAGTTCTAGAGAAGAAGATCAGAGTTTAATTCCATGATTCATTTAGACATTGCCTTTTAGCTCTTCATCTTCACATACCTGTGCCTCTAAAATACTAGCCTAGTCTTGCAGTCCTTCATAAGAATAGTGCCTGGCAAAAAACAAAACATAAAAAACAAAACACAAACAAAAAAACTAGTGCCTAACATTTGAATTCTAAGTAAATATTAATTCAATACATGAATAAATGATATAATGAGTAGAAATAATGAGTAGATGTCCTAGATTTGAATAGCCTAGGACAAACGACTATTTCTCATAGAAGATCCTTTTCAGAATCTAAGCATTGTTGTGTGGTAATGAGAATAACGGGCATAATTTTAAGACCATCACACTCAAGAGTTGACACACCAGGAAGAACATTCCTATTTTGTAAAAGCCTACCAGAGACGATTAATCATTCATTGTGATTACTTAAGTAAGTTAAGTAAGCTATGATGTTTGCATAGTTTTGTAAAACTGTCTTTTGTTATCTAAGGATTCATTGTCTCTACTCTGTTATCCAGTTATTTAATGAAGTTTGTGACCTTGGACAAATCACTGAAAGCCTGTGGATCTTAGTTTTCTCATCCGTCAATGAACAAAGTTGTTCTTCATCAGGGAAGACTGCTGGGGCAGCTTCAACTATTCCACAATTGAAGAGAAACCATAGTCATGTTTGATTTCAAGATTTTCAGAGAAAATTGCAATTTACCTGCCAAGTTTTCAATGCTAACCATTCAATATCTTTCTTTTCCCTTTCCGTTCCCAAACCTCTTAGACTCAGCACAAAAATTCTTGATAATACATTTTGTTTCTACAGCAGTTCAACTGGGCAGAATACCTAGCCCTGGGGAGGACTAATTCTTGGTCTTCATTGACTTGGCCAATGGGTTTCTGGGTCTGTGAACAGTCAGGTGCAGTGATGTTAATGGGTCACAAAAAGACCATAAATTCTTTGCAGAATGGCCACATCTGTGTTTTAGAAATGTAGTGGTTTTTTTTTTAATTATTTCATTAAAAATACTAACCAAAATTATAATGATTTTTATATATTTCTGTATTCAAAATTATTTTTCAGACGTGAATAAAGGTTTAACTTGGCAATGTTTTCCATCCTTTGTCCATTCAGTTTAAAATGTATGTGCGGTTTTCCCCCCAAAAGTTAAAATTTATGAGTATGGTTGAAAAATATTCAGTTCAAAGTGAAGTCACCTGTGACATTATAATGTACATTTGTTGACATGTTCATCTTCCCAATAGACTGTGAATGTCTTAAGGACAAGGATCATAAATTCTTTGCAAAAATGGCCACATCTGTGCTTTAGAAATGCAGTGGTTTTTTTAGTTATTTCATTTTTTAAAAATCTTACTAAAAATTATAGCCATTTGTATATATTTTTGTACTGAAGATTATTATTTGCAGAGATTAGGAATAAAGGCTTAATGTGGTTGTGTTTTCCATCTTTTGTCCATACAGTTTAAAATGCATGTGGTTTTTCTCCCCAAAGATTCAATTTTATGAGTATGGTTGACAACTATTCAGTTCAAAGTCAAGTCACCTGTGACATTATAGTGCCTGTTTGTTGACATGTCCCTCTCTCCAGTAGACTGAGAGACAAGGAACATGTGCTATTCATTACTTTGTCCCTTGAAACTATCTGACAAAGTAGCCACATAGTAGATGTTAAAATGAAGACAGAGTAATAAAATTCAGCAATAAAACTAGGAGCTTTGGAGAAATCTTCACAGTAATTTTCAAAGCTGAATAAGTAAGAAAATAAGATAAAAAATTACATAAACTTCAAGAAATCAGTTATTTTTTTTAAAAGATCTTATTTATTTGAAAGAGAGAGACAGAGAGCATGAGTGGGGGAAGGGCAGAGAGCAAGGGAGAAGAAGTAGCCCCACTGAGCAAGGAGCCTGATGACAGAGAGCTCCATCCCAGGAGCCTGAAATCATGACCTGAGCTTAAGGCAGATGTTTAACCAACTGAGCCATCCAGGCATCCCAAGAAATCAGTTATTTAAACAGAACCTTTCTCTTAAGGTTTTAAAGCATCCAGGTTATCTGGAGAACATTTCTGCATCACAAAAGGCTGTTTCTCACGCAGGCCTGTAATGGCCTCATTTCCCAACGCAGTGGTGGTGTTTATGGTTCCAACAATGTCTCATCTGTGGACCAGAAGTTAGAGTTAATCCCAAATCTGTTCCATTTATAGCCAGTGTACTTATCTCAATAGAAGCTAAATAATTAATACAGATATATAAAATATTAAAGGGAGCACATGTTTCTCCAAACTTCAGATGAGCTACAAGGTTGGATTCGCCATACAATTAGAAAAGTGGCTTTATCCCGGCATCTGTGGAAGTGTTTTTTTTTTTTTAAAGATTTTATTTATTTATTTGTCAGAGAGAGAGAGAGCGAGCACAGTCAGACAGAGTGGCAGGCAGAGGCAGAGGGAGAAGCAGGCTCCCCACAGAACAAGGAGCCCGATGTGGGACTCGATCCCAGGACGCTGGGATCATGACCTGAGCCAAAGGCAGCTGCTTAACCAGCTGAGCCACCCAGGCGTCCCTGTGGAAGTGTTTTTGATTAGTGCACATTACTATGCATTATTTGGAGAGCCTGGTGGAGAAGCTCAGCAGGTATCACAGAGCCAACCACACCTAGGTGAGAACCTGGATCTCTGTGGGAGGCATAAAAGATTCCCTCCTGTTCCCATATCAGGTGACAGCTTGGCGTTTTTGGTTGGCTTCTCACAGCAGCCCTTGGAGAGGCAGCCTCCTATCTGGGAGCAGCACAGCCAAGCAGACGCATAGCAGAACCTCGTGGTGGCACTGAGAGCACAGCCTGGGGATGAAAACTGGTAATCAAATACCATATTCTCTTTAAAGTGCCACAGTTTATACCTCTTTCCCTGGAATCATTGTTTTATAGCACACCCTCTTTCACTCTGAAAAGCATTGTGATGTGAATGATAAATTATATGCTCTCTGTAATTATTGGGTCAGATTTTTCGGTCTGCAGTATCTTTTAGGCTGTGGTCCAGACTCCCCAAAGTGAGACCCCACAATGTGTAACTTCCATCTCCCGGGCAGGTCTGTTACCCAAGCTTAGTCAGAGTTTCTTCCGGAGATTTCCATTTTGAAGTGAACAATCTTATGAAGGTGACTCCCTGAGGAGCCCTTCTGTAGCCGGAGCACCTGCTTTCAGGGGTCAGGGGTGCAGGGGTGTTTGGTAGCATGGTGGTGCAAATAGCAGCTCTAGGAACCAGCACAGTACAGCTCAGTGGAGTTTCCTCCCTGGGCTGATTCTGCAAGTGTACACACGCTTTCTTGATAGCTTAGCCAAAAAGATATCCTCCAGTCTTCCCCACAATCCTATGTGCTATTCAATATCTTTTAATAAGCATTTTTTTTTAATGCTTCGTCAGCCAGTCTGTTTTTATTGCTTACAACTGAGGAGCTTAGTTGCTATATGGGCAAATTTGAACATCTGAATTCATAGAGTATCTCAATGGAATATTTTTTGAAAAGATTTTTCTTTTTTATTTCTTTGAGAGTATTTGAGAGAGAGCTAGAGTGCTCATGAGGGGGCGCGGGGGGGGGGCAGTGGCAGAGAGAAGCAAAGAAGCAGACTCCCCACTGAGCAGGGAGCAACACAGAGTTTGATCCCAGGACCCTGAGATCATGACCTGAGCTGAAGGCAGATGCTTAACCGACCGAGCCACCCAGGGGCCCCTTTTTCAACAGAATATTTTAACTGCAAGATGTACATGTTATTCTTTTTAAAATGATGTTCAGGTCAAGTGATAACCTTTCTCCTTACATGTGGAATGGCTAGAAAATTGTTTGGATATCAAGTCTGGCATTTTAATCCTATGTTTTCCATACTATGTGTTCAGAGACACCAGTACTGTGTAATGCCCACAGTGACAGTCAACTAGATGGCCTCATTTTCAATAATATGACCTGAAAAGTGTTTAATTAGCTTTCTTCCTGCTGTCAACTCGCTCTCACTTGGATGTACTCATTACAGAAGCTAAAGAATAGCGGGTCATAAAGGCTAGTTGAAATACGCTGTTACGTTCTCTAGAAGAGATTTTTTGCAGATCGCATGTATCATTCAACTAGCAACAGAGGTGGCCCATTATATAGTGGTATGATATGACATTTTGGAAATTATCTTTGTGTTCAGATCAAGAATTCCAGGTAGATCGTCTAGCATAATGAATTTCCTGGGTACTTACTAGTTGTCAGTTTAAGTGAGTACAAATCTGCATATATTTGGACAAAATCTTTCAAACTATTATTCCAGTCTTTGTTATGCAGTGACACTTTTCTTTGATTATAATGTACAAAGGAACTCATCACAATGAATAATAAAAATGTTTGAAGGCCAATGGAATAGCTCACAAGGAACTTGCTAGCATAGAAGGATAGTGGTATCCCTAGTAACAGCCCTGAGAAGGGTCTGGGCCTCCTGTAGAATGCCTAAAAGGGTCATATGTTGCTGTGACCTATATACTCATACATAACTAAACCAGGGCTCTAAGCTCATGTATGCAACTGTCATACCTCCTAAGAATCATATTCTCAGGGCATGGACAGATTCACAAGGATATATACACAAGTGTACATTAGCTGCTTCTGCTTAGTGAATTATAAGCCCTTTTGTATGAACAAAAGCATTATATATGTTTTGTGACTTAGAAAAATTATAGAGGTAGAGGAGATTGTGAAAGTTAAAACTGTTCATAATTTCCATGATTATAGTAAACATTTAAAGGCATTTCTGTTCCTCTACGCGGAGTAACGAATAGCCCCAATTCCCATGTTCAAACATTGAGATAGACTGTGGTCAACAGGAAGGAAGGAAGGAAGGAAGGAAGGAAGGAAGAAGGAAGGAAGGAAGCTTTCTGAGTTCACATAAAATTTTCTAATCTGCCTTTGTCATTGTTTTTCCTTTTACCCATCCCCCTTTAGTTCATTACCACACTCTTATTTTCATAGTCCCCAAACCATACCTGTATTGAGTATCACCATTAAAAAAATTCTTCATACTCCTTTGAAGTGATGGGATCCCTAGCACCTAACTAGGAAATTTACTTTCCTAGTAGATAATAGTTATTGAACCCTGTTTAAATGCCAGAGAATGTGCATTAATTCATAACATCATTACATCATTATTATGGCAACCTTACAAAGCAGGCACTGTTTTTAACATACCCATTTTATAGATGATACCAGAGCTCGAAGAAGTTAGTAAGACTTTCCAGTTAAGAAATGGTATAGCCACAATTTAGGCAAACACCCATATGGACCCTAGCACAATGATAGAACACTCAGTATTCTCTCAATTAACAGTTAATGAGTTCAGTGCCATTAACCATAAAGTCAGAGTACTAGAAAAAATTTTTGGAAATGATCAAGACCTTTAAGTCCATACATGGCTCATGCTGCATCTTGAAAGCTTAAAAAATGTCAAACTCACAGAAAATACCTCCTACTGATTTTGGTAGGTGAAAATATCTTCCCTTTAATGTGTCTGGGCTACCTTGTATGAGAGTTTTCTTTCAATTTTAGTTTGAAAAAGAATAAATTGAAAAGTTATTTCTACTTACACGAAGAATTATGTATTTGCACACCAAGATATCCAGAGCTCTTCTGGATTAAATGTTGGGTTTCATTTTATAGGTTTATTATTTTTTAAGTTTCAGTCTTAGAAAAAAATGTAGAAAGTTAAGGGGTAAGAGAAGTTTTTCTTCTATGAGTGATTTTAGGATTATACCAAGGAAAAAATTTTCATTACCTAATATTTAATTTTAAGTGTATTTAACCGGCTTTGTAAAACCCTAGTACATAGTTCCTGCTCAATACTGTTGCAACTAAGAACCCCAACAGCTAATGGTTTAAAGAATGGAGTTTTACTCCTGCAGAATTTTCTTTGTGAGTAGGGGACTTCAGTTGTTAAACAGTTTCCCCTGCCCCGGAGCTCAATTCTTTCATCAGTTGCCTTTTTTATTTCTGTCCAACTAGAAGTGCCTAGAATAGAAGTCTTTCTAAAAGTGGCTAACCCCCACGTACTCAGTTATTAGTTGTTGATTTCCCCCCTACTTACATTCTGAAATAGAAGTTCTTTATTTCTGTTGCTTTTTTTTTTTTTAAATGATGAGAATAGGTAAATGCCAAAAAAAGTGGGGGGTGCGGTTTAGAAGAGTGGATCCAAAATTCAAAAAAAGTTGCAGCTGACGGTTAGAGATTTTTCTGGAATTGATATTTTTAGAGTACAGTCAGGTCTTCCAGGTGAAATAGAGGCTCTGAGAAAAACCACACCAGGTCAGAGCTATTTTCAAAGATTTGCCATTTGTGGGTTCTCTTTCCACTTGCCCCTTCAGCTTACTTCAAATAGAAGAGGACACGGTGCAGGACACAAGAGAAACATCCCAGATCTTATGTTTTCCTAATGGGCTCTCTCTGCAAGACTGAAATATACTCTTAAAAATACCAGTCTGTCCTGTCCCTATGCTTTAATAAAGACACCTTTTTGCATTGGAAAAAAAAAAAAAACCCACAAAAAACAGGGTGTTCAAATTAAATTCAATAATTCCTGTTAACAGCCACCAGCTTACTCATGCTCTAAGAATGAAAAAAGATGTTGCTGAGTCTTTTGCATAAACCATGGAGATATATTTCTTATAGTAGAAACACCATGAACACTTTCTTTGTAATAAACAACAGAACACCCACAATATAGTGAGTGGAAGAGAATACATAATTCATCCAAACTGTTATGCTCTGCAGTAAATAACTGAAAACTTCCACAATGAAGTCCATTTTTTTTTCCTTACCTGAATAGACTTTTTTAAAAGATTTTATTTATTTATTTGACAGAGAAAGATCACAAGTAGGCAGAAAGGCAGGCAGAGAGAGAGAGAAGCAGGCTCCCGGATGAGCAAAGAGCCTGATGCGGGGCTGGATCCCAGGACCCTGAGATCATGACCTGAGCCGAAGGCAGCGGCTTAACCCACTAAGCCACCCAGGTGCCCCTAGATTTTTTTTTTTTTCCTGATGACAAAATGTCTTTGCTAAAAACAAAATGCCTTAAGCCTAGACCTTACACTGAAAATCGTCTTGTATTTCTGTTTTAACTGTTCAAACACTGGAAAACACATCCTATCAGTCTTCAATTTCACTGATTTTTCTGATAGGAAAGTCCTCAGAAGATTGTCATGAAAGGAATCCATCCAATGTCATTTTTCTGAGATTGTATTTATTCACTAGGGACTATATTTTTTTCCAGAAGTCTCCAGCAATTTTTCTGGTCATTTGAGTATAAATCCACTGCTAAGTCAGGAGCTGCTTCTAATTCAGAAGCAAAAATAGCAAGGTTGCTTTAATGAATTATGTCAACATATAGAATTTCATTCATAACCATGTAAACAAGTAATGAAGAGAGAAAGTTATTCTGTTAGTCGATTTCCATCTGTGGAACTTAAATGCTTTTTGCACAGTAAATTAAGATTCAACAGATTTCTGACTCAAATTACTATAATGAAGAAATATGATCTCACATAATTTAAGACAAGAATTTTGTGCTCAGGTTATTTTCTCTGAATTTGCAATTACTTGAGTTGGGGGAGGAGTTAAGAACATAATATGGAAGGTTAGAAAATTTTTGAATTAGGAAGAATTCAAAGTACTGTTTGGCACGAAAGAAACCATTAAAACATACAGATTAGCACAAGATACAAATACCTTTACCTCATGTTTCTCCTGCTGCTACATCCTTTCAGATTATTACACCCTTAAGATATTGATCAACTAGTTTGACCACTAGATAAATGCCACACCATGGATTTCTATAGATGATAGACATAGTGTGGTTGTTTTTATGAATGATGATGTCATGTATTCTCACCTCCTAATCATATGTATGAATAATGGCATACCCTGTATAGTCAAGTGATTTATCCCTAATAAATGAAATTCTTCCATGGGTTCTAACACAGGCAAGGCTACAATTTAATATTAGCTCCTTACAGAAAGTTCTCTTGGCAACAGAATTTTTTTCTGGACTGAAAAATGTTACCAGTGAGCAATGATAAAATGTTCACTTGATTTTCAGTCCCAATTAATCTATCTTACTTAATTAAAATTTAATATGGAAGTTACTGAATTTCCCCAGTGTGGCAAAATGTGTGCTAAATGCAAGGGAAATATAGATTAATAAAATATAAGCCTTGTCCTTTAGGTAATTGTAAATAGAGAGCATAAAGATTAGTTTTATATCATAATCTCAGAAGCCGTTAAAACTGAGTTTAAGATTCTGTTCACATCATTGTCTTTGCATTAAGATATTAGTGTAATGCTGCACTTTTTAGATGTACCTAAAATGGAAATGAATTAACTGATTGAAAATTGTGATCATAGAATGTTGGTCACCTTAATCAAAATATGAACCTATGAGTCCCACATTCCTCCAGAATACCAAAGAAATAAGGGAGTTGGGCATAAAGATTAGCTTCTAAATCCACATAATTTGGAGTGAAAATAGCAGACACAAGATTCCCCACTGTCAATCTACTTCTAGAGTAATTTATTCCAAAATGAAAATCCAAGTTAAGATGATATCATCAAGGGACTACAAAATATAGTGGGAAGTATGGTTCTTTAATAGACAGTTCGGTCTGAATCAGGGAGAAGTGAATCACCAAAATTCCTTGTCTTTGTTTGTGGAACAGTACTTGGAGTGCATATACTTCCATGTCCCTATATTGAAAAACAACATGGCTGCTCACTCCAGAAATATCTGCAGGAGGTAAGACAGTGAACCAACTAAACAATTTACTTATTAAGATTAACTCAATGAGATTTACTTCAAGACCCTAGCTTTATTGGCCACACTGACTTCTTTCAGATTAATTGAGCGTTTGGGGGGGCTTATTTTCTTTTTGTGGTTACTCTTTGCATCTTTGACTTACCATGGTCTACTGTAAATTAACATTATACCACTGCATATAAAATGCAAGAACCCTATAATATTTGTTCTTTCCTTGTGGCAATATATATAATAGACCATATAATATATACTTACTACTTTTGGCTTTTAACAGTCAATTATTTTTTCAAAAACCTAAAAGAATAAAAATCTGTTTTATGTACTTACAGATTTACCATATCTCTGGGCATTTATTCCCTTGTATAGATCTGAATTTCCATCTGGTATTATTTTTCTTCATCCCGAAGAACATGTTTTAACATTTTTTGTAAAGCAAGTATCCTAGCAATGAATTATTTTAGCTTCCGTTTGAAATGTGTTTATTTCACCTTTGTTTTTAAGGAATGTTTCCTTTGCATATAGATTCCTAGAATAACAGTTTTTCTGCTTTGCCGTACAGCTGGCCCTTGAGTAATATGGGCGTTAGGTATATTGATCCCCCCCACACTTGAAAATCTGGATATAACTTTGACTCCTCCCAGATTTAGCTACTAATAACCTACTGTTGAGAAAGCCTTATAGATAACCAATGCAACACACATTTTGGATGTTATATGTATTACATACTATATTCTAACAATAAAGTAAGTAAAGGAATAGAAAATGTTATTAAGAAAACCATAAAGAAGAGAAAACACATTTACAGTATTGTATTCAATATAAATATTAAAAAAATCCACATGTAAGTGGATCCATGCAGTTCAAATCATGTTGTTCAAGGATCAACTGTACTTTAAAGTTGTTATTCTATCATATTCTGGATTGGTTTTGGTAAAAAGTCAGTGATAATTTTTATTTTTGTACATTTATATGAAGTACTTTAGATTTCTTTTTATTATTGATTTTCAGCAAATGGATTATAATGTGCCTTAGTGTGATTTAATTTGTTTATTCTATTTAGTGTTTTTCAATTATCTTGGGTTTGTCAATGGATATTTTTAACCTAATATGGAAAATCATTGGAAATATTTCTTTAAATATTTCTTCTGCCCCTTTCTGTTTCTGGAACCCTTTTTATATTCATAGATGGCTTGATATTATCCCATGTATCACTGAGATTCTGTTGATTCTTTTCATCCTTTTTTCTCTGTTTCAGTTTGGAAAGTTTCTAATGTCATGTTTATAAATTCACTAATATCGTGTTTAATTTCTTGTTGAACTTATTCAATACATTTTAATTTCAGATATTGTGATTTTTCAGCTGTAGAAATTCCATTTGATCCTTTTTATATTATTAATTTGTTTATTATGCTTATATTTTTATTTAAATCTTTGAATATATTTGTAATAACTGTTTTAAACTTGTCTGCAAATTCAATCATCTTTGTCAATTACAGATTTGTTTTTGTTTTTAAGATTTTATTCATTTATTTGAGAGAGAGAGAGAGAGAGAGAGAGCGTGCATGAGAGGGGAGAAGTTCAGAGGGAGAAGCAGACTCCCTGGGGAGTTGGGAGCCAGATGTGGGACTTGATCCCAGGACTCCAGGATCATGACCTGAGCCAAAGGCAGTTGCTTAACCAACTGAGCCACCCAGACACCTTACAGATTTGTCTCTATTGACAACTTTTTCTTTCTCTCTCTCTTTTTTTAAAGAGTTCATTTATTTATTTGTCAGAGAGAGACAGAAAGAGAGTGAGCACAAGCAAGGGAAGCTGCTGGCAGAGGGAGAGGGAGAAGCAGGGTCCCTGCTGAGCAGAGAGCCCAACACTGGGCTCAATTCCACGACCCTGGGATCATGACCTGAGCTGAAGGCAAACCCTTAACTATCTGAACCACCCAGGTGTCCTGACAGTTTTTTCTTCCGATGATGGGTCATATTTTTCTGCATCTTTGCATGTCTACTAGTATTTGATTGGTTGCTGAACATTGTGAATATTACATTATTGATTATCAAGGTTAGGTTGTTTTCTTTTAAGGAGTGCTGGGCTTTGTGCCTGCTGGCACTAAATTAACATGCCAAATAGCTTGATATTTTGAAAACTGGTTTTAAGTTTTGTTTAGGAAGGTTTAGAATTATTTCTAACCCACTAATTTATCTTTACTACTAAGGTAAAAGTCTTTTGGGGTCCCTACTGAATGTCCCTGGTTATTCAATGAGCTCTCTTCTCTCTCGTTGATCCTAACTCCAACATTTCCCAGGCCCCTGCAAGTTCTACTGTTGTCCAATGTGTAGTTATCCTGGAATTGTGTTTTCCTTTGTGGTTATTCTTTGCCCAGCTTTGTTGAATCTCAAGCCTCAGAGACCTCACTTGAAGACCTCTGAGCTTTTTTTTTTTTTTTTTTTTTGACATAGATCCTTTATGTCAGGAATTCCTCTGCCAAGCAAACTGGAGCTGACCAAGTCTCCCAAATTTTGAACCTTATTTTCCCAGCTCAGCAATTCCATTGGGCTCATCTTGGTTTTCTCCTTTTGCACCATGGTCTGCCTCTAGGTAGAAATCAGAATTGACTGTCAGCCCCTATCATTTGTTTTTCTCCCCTCAAGGATCACAATCTCGTACTGACTTTTCTCTTATGTCTGAACACTCTATTTCATATATTTTGCTGACTTTTTTAGTTGACTACAGGAAGGGGGCAAATTGAGACCAGTTACTTTGTTATAGCCAGAATGAGAAATCCAAAACTTAATCTTTTATTTTTTTTTATTTTTTATTTTTTCAAAACTTAATCTTTTAAAAAATTACCTCTCTCCCTTCACTAGAAATAAATTTTATGAGACTAGAGACTACTTTTACTGTTCTATCTCAAATTTCTTAAATAGTATCTGATTTACAACAGGTCCTCAAATATTTGTTGAATGAATGGTGACAAGGAGTCTAATCAGGAGGCATTTAAGTGCACATGAAATCTCATATGAACAGTGGCTTAATTTAATAGAATCTTATATTTTGCACATTGTAAGAAGTCTAGAAGTAGATGGTTTCTGGCTGTGGTTTAACTGCAGGGTATTAAAGACTCTGTCTTGTCACTCCATTCCTACAGGTTTTTCTCTACTCTACACTTGTAGCTATACGGTTACAAAAAAACTGTCCTGTAACTTGGCATCTGTAAGGAGTATGTGCTGTATTAATAGAGTATATTTAATTCTTCAATAGAGGATGAAAAAAGCAAATAAATGAATATAATGCATATTTTAAGTTTTAAGTATAGATTTTAAGCAAGTAAGTTATGAATCATAGTATCAAATTATAAGATGTATAGATTTTAAGTTACTAATCCATAAGAAACATTAGATATACAATACATGGAGCATTAATGTGTTGTGGTAGAACAAAGAAGGATATTACCTATAGATAGATAAAGAAAAATCATGTAAATCTTAAATATGCACAAGGTATTGATGATATTATGTCTGGTTTGAAAGCTAAGTTGCTCCTAAATGAGTCCCCCATTGGTAACACCCATTCTAACCCATATATCCTTTACCCATGGTGGGTACATAAGATGCATGGCTGCTGTTCAGGATATTGGTGAATGATACCGTGATCAGGGGCACCACTGCATGACTGTAACTGAGCAACGTGTGTTGACTTCAGGCACCTTCTGTTGGTAGAGACTCCTTGCCTTCCTTCTACTCCCACAGTAGAGACCTCTTGCTTTCGCTGAACTCAGCTTGGCATCGAGGCCTATGTAGCAAATAGAGGCTAGGTGAGCATTGTATCCTAACACAGGACTAGGGAATCCTTTTCTTCTCCTCCTTCCCCTTGCTTCTCACTGTAGGTTTTAGATTTATTTAACTCTCTGCGTGATTCAAGCATCTTAGTTGGATTTGCGGTCTTCTACCCCAAGACCTCAGGGATATTCCTCCTGGTAGTGCATTTAGGAGGTACTCTGGCTTCACCATATTTTCCCACTTGGCAGTATGACCCCCGCGTTGTGGATAAGAAGAGGTAGGGGCAGAGCCAGCAAGTCTTGGGTTTGTTTGTTTATTTATTTATTTATTTATTTACACATAATGTATTATTTGATTCAAGGGTACAGGTCTGTGAATCATCAGTCTTACACAATTCACAGTACTGTCATAGCACATACCCTCCCCAATGTCCATAACCGAGCCACCCTATCCCTCCCTCCAAACCCCAGCAACCTGGGTTTGGTTATTTTTTTAAGAAGCAATCCTAAACTTTTCTTGAAGCTTCCTAACAGATTTCCCTTTATGTTCCTATTGGCGAGGACTGTGGTCCATGGAGACTTCTAGCCTGCCGGAGAGGATGGGAAGGACAATTTCTAGTTTTTGAAGCCTCTGTCATGGTTGTGGGCAATGAAAAATGTTGTAAATAGGCAACCAACAGTGTCTGCCCCAGTATGCTAGTGAAACTGAGGTTCAGATTCCTTGTCAACAAATTAGCTCCTTACTCATTGAATTTTTGTGAGGATTAAATAAATATTATATACAAGATACCTTGTACAGTGTCTGGCCAATGGAAGTTTAAAAATGTTAATAAACAATAAATATATAAACAAAATACAATAACCAATAAGTAAATAATAAACAATGTTTATTATTCCGTTTCTCTGCAGAAAACAAAAACAAAACAAAACAAAAACAACAACAAACTAGGTGTCCTATCATTTTTTTACCAATTCCAACTTCTCAGAATGATAGTTAAAGATTTCAGCAATTTGATCACCATCTATCTACTCTCATTTCCCCTGACTGACTGGGTAAACACACCAATGTTTGAACATGCCCAGCAATACACACTCTATGGGGCTTCCCTGGTATCTGTGGATGCTTCTTCTCCTTCCTCCAGACCCAGGACCAGTGTTGTGCCCATTTACCTTTTAGATGGGATGACTTTCCTCTATTCCCTGTGGTTTCATATATTACATCATTGCTTTATTAAAGCACAGTCTGAAATTCAGACCTCGGTTTAGCCGCACAACTGTCAAATTTTATCCTCAGAATTTTAAGTTCTTTGTGCAGGACTGTCCCCTACCCACAGGGCCCAGATACAATAGGGTTTCAAGATATTTTTAGATGTATTCTTTTATTGAGGAGGGGCTTCAAAAATGGGTGCATTTCCCACCTAAACATGAACATCTCTGTGCCTTGAAGTCATTCCAAATATATAGTGTTAGACAATTAAAAGCTGTTTTCTCTAAGAGTCCTAATTCAGATTGATAGGCAGGGCTCTGACCTAAATATCCTCCAGGCCACGTTGTTCTCGCTCTGATGTGTGACACTTCAATAGATTCCAACAGGAGAAGGATCCCTGGGGCTAAGAGCAGCGGGAGATGTCAGTTCTGGGAATGAATTCAGTTAAAAGCTCCTTATTTTTGTTTGAGGGAAAACTCACTTGGCCCTTTGAGTTAGCATAGGCTATGATCTACAAGAATTACTACAAACATACAACTGGGAAGGAAATCTACCAAGTCAGTACTTGGAAAATTGAATGTGCACAGCATCTGTGATTAAATGTAAACAGGAGAAAAACAGTGTTGTGTTGACTCACAAATAGGTTCGTTTCAAAAATAAAACAAATCCAATAATTTCCTTAAATTAAAGCCTAAATGTAGGTAATTGGCACCACATACTGTCTTTTAAATCCAAACATTAAGAATGAGCCACAATTCTGTAGACTTAATGAAAAAGAAAATGCTAGTTCACTATCTTAACTTAAAAAAAAAAATTGTAACAAAGACTTTTCTCTATGGTGGTATTCAATTCATCATGAGGCGCATAGCTATTCTTTGAAAATCTTGGTCTAGAAATTCCTTCGTTGCAAGAATATGTAACTTGGCAAGAAATGTTTTCAAAAGGATTTTTTTTTAATTTAATTGAAAGTTCTGGCAAACATTTTCTCTATTTCATCTCCATTTTGAAGGAACTTACATGTTTTAAACAGCAAAATAAACATTTCAAAATAGTTAAAACACATCAATTCTCAGAAAACGATACAGAGCTTATAAAACATTTTACTTTGATAAGAGACATCAGAGATAATTTTTTCAAGATAATGTCCTTTAATAGAACATTTCTAGACTTCGAAGGTATTTAGACTATGAAACATTGGATAGTGGTCATATCTTTTTTATGTTCTTCACAGATCTGTTTTTCACAGGGAAAATTATAGGAGTTTAATGTAATAGAATTTTTGTTATTTCCATTAGATCTGATAATAAAGGACATGGTTATAAATAATATTTATGGCTCCTTGGTACATTATAAGTTTATATAAATATTATTAGAAGAAAAAGAAAAAAAAAGGGTGGCCAGGAATATTTATTTCTTATTTGAATCTGTGAGGAATGTATTTTAAGCAGGTACATTTGAATATTGACAATCAGATTCCAGGAAATAATAACTCTTAACTTCTTTATTTTTTCAGGGGTTCAGTCCAATGGATAGTTTGTGTAAGGTGTTAAAATTTAAATTTTAAGCAAGATTATAGGTAATGGGAAAATTTTAGATATAAAATTTGCATAGCATTGGGCCCTAGTATCATGTCTCACTTCACCCCATTCTACTTCCAGTTTTTAAGAGGTCAGAATTTAGTCTAATTTCACAGAAAAGTAAAGATTTTCCTCCTTTGTCATTGTATTTACAATCAGAAAAAAAATCAACTGAATAATCTTAATGATCTTATTGGCTTTATTTAATGATTCATACATGGAGCAGCATTCCATCTAGCAAACAAAGCAGTTCTGAAAAGCTGTACAAAATGAAAGACTTCTACAGGCAGAATTAGGTGGGACAAGAAGTTACTAGTAAAGAATGGGTTGTTTGTGGCGAGGTCACCTTCCTCTGGTGGTAATCAAACAGATTACCTCACTATTGCTGACCAGGTAATTCGACTGGCTGGTTTAGGATTCCCCTCCTGGGAGAGGCTGACACTGCAATTACATTAGGTATTATGGCTCAGTTTGGTGATGTGGGGCTTAGCACAAGTGACTCCATTTTCAGCCTGTTGTCTCTTTTTTGCAAAGGTTATTGCACTGGCATGTGAAAATTAAATATTTCAGACAGATTTGGAAAATAGTGGCAGGTTGGTGACATATATGTGTATACACACACACACACACACACACACACACACACACACATGCCTGGCTGGCTTCGTCAGTTAAGTATCTGATTTGATTTTTGCTCAGGTCATGATCCCAGGGTCCTGAGAGGGAGCACTGTGTCAATCTCCACACTCAGTGGGGAGTCTGCTTGGGGATTCTCTCTCTCCCTCTGCCTCTGCCCTTCCCCCTGCTCCCATGTTCTTGCTCTCTCTCAAATAAATGATTATCTTTTAAAAATACATTAAAACAATCAGGAAGGAGTTACTAAAATAGGATTGCTACTCCTCTGTCATTCACTAACATGACCATATCTGTTGGATCTCTAATTTCATAAAACAAATTGCTCTATCTTGCTTTTCAAGACCCACCCTATAGGCGGAGATAAAGGAAGGAAAAAAAAAAAAGTTTTACTCCAGGATGCATTGTATATGTTTTAGTTAAAAAAACTGAATAACTGTTCCATTAAAAGATTGACTTGCAAAATAAAAAGTATTCATAGTCCTGCCAAGACCCTGCTTTCAGTCTCGAAATTCTTACTCCTCTCTTTGTCTTGATTGAGTCAGACTGGAGATATGCATTAATGGCTAAAATCTGAATAATGATAACCTAGACCAACAGTGTTCCTGTTCACCTTCACACAGAATTCAAGGTGACCTCATTTTCAAACGTAGGGACTAATTCTTTTAGTGTGCATCTCTCCCTCGATGACTCATGCTTTGAATATGCTGAAAGCATCCTATGAATATACTGGATGATTTATAAGCTGGAGAAGGTACGTATGCAAGGAATTAGCCTCTTGCAGTTGCATTTTGTTGTCTTTAAAGTAGTCTTCCTTTATAACTGCCATGAGTGAAGAGTGTTCCTGTTTTAAAGGCTAAAAGGAGAGCTCCAGACTTGCACAGAGAGCAGGGAGTGGCAGTGAGTGGCCCTGCTCCCTCAGGATTTAAAAGACTGGGAAGTGGCTGGGCACCAAGCAAGGGCAAGACTGTTAACACGCCAGCCTGGCCCAGAGGCTCGCTGCATATGTTTTGGTGTTCATTGCCCAACTTCAGAGGTAGGATTCAGGGATGGTGTTGGCTGGGTTGCTTCTTTCTCACCCTGCTTCTTCTGGTCTTGACTGTGAGCAGAGTAGTCCCCAGACATTGTCTGAAACCAGCAGAGGGAGCCTCCGAAGTGCATGCTGCAACGACAGGCTGGGGCTCTGAGGCAGGAAAAGGTCCACAGAGGGCAGGATATCGGTCTTGGAAAATGAAGAATCCCAGCAAGCCTACTTCCACACCTCCCCAAAGACTTTTCCTGCTGTCCCAGAGAGAACAGATAGCAATTTTAAAGGCCACCAGGCCTCAAAAAATCTTGATCTTTGACCTATGACTGGGTCATAGAAGAGAATAATGATCAGATAGAAATTCCAATGGCATTAGAAATTCCAGGCAAGACAAGTTGGTGAAACTGCTTTAAGAGGCAGGCACCTGTGCCAGGTCACCTACTGGTCCTTATCTCTGATTTCAACTAGGAAGAATTTGACACTGAGAGTCATAATTACCTTATTTCCTTGATATAAAAGAAATATATTTCTGTTGATATGAGCATTGCATATGTTTCTTTCTTGCTTGCTTTTTCTAAAGAATTATCACTACTGTTTTAGAAATTCAGACCTTAAGGTATATCCCCACCAAAGAACCACAGGGTGAAAGGCAAGGGTGGATAAAAATATGCCCAATCTTGTTGCCCAAAGGTGCAAATGAGACAGCCTTCAGAGGAAGCATCCACACTGGCCGCTGGGAGTACCCTGAGCTGGGAGAAGGAGCACTGAACTTTTCAAGACAAGAGAAGCCCATCTCAAATTGTTTAGGTCTGGAAGCTGGTCATTGATGGATCCATGCGCTTTCATCTGGAATTTCATGCCAACCATGAAGTTGATGCAATTCTACAGTATAGGGAAGCTCTCAGAAAAAGGCATCTAGACTTGGGCACAGCTGTGTTTTGGGCTTGTGGCTGAGAGCTAAACCCAGCCACCAAGGGCAGTAATTTTACGGACAGCAAGGTCTGAGGCAGAGGCCACATTTTGGGCTCTTGACTGGAACATGTGACTGGTGATGGAACAAATGTAATGATCTTGAGCATTCTGTTTCCCTGTGATACGGGTTTTTGTTTTGTACCTATCACCTAATCTCTCTCACTTTTAATGGATTGCTGAAATCAATTAGCTAGTCATTTGTATAAGGCTTTTTTCTTTTTTTTTTTTTTTAAGATTTTATTTATTTGACAGAGAGAGATCACAAGTAGGCAGAGAGGCAGGCAGGGAGAGAGAAGGGGAAGCAGGATCCCTGATGAGCAGAGGACCTGATGCAGGGCTCCATCCCAGGACCCTGAGATCATGACCTGAGCCGAAGGCAGAGACTTAACCTACTTAGCCACCCGGGTGCCCCTGTATAAGGCTTTCTTTCACATCATGTTCAAGATGGGTTTTTGTTTGTTTGTTTTTGAGCTCTTTTCGTTAAATTTTGAAAACATGGTCAGAAAGGTTTGCGAGATCATGTAAGACTTTTTTATCTTCCACTACAATTTGATGATCTGAACAGAGTGTGTGATATTGGAATGGGCTGTTCCCACAGAGTTCGAATGTGCTCATGAGTAAATCTATCAGGATCCAAAAAACAGAGCACAACACAGGAAAAGAGATCCTTGGTTTTTCTTTTATATGTTTTTCATTCCTGGATTCATTTCTTTTGAAGTATAATGATTTAAACTGCAGATAACTGATCCCAGATGTTTGCTATAATTTATGACTTGACTTATACTTCAAAGTCAGGAACATTAAAATCCCTATCATCAAAGTCTTCCAAAAAGTTTTCTTCGCGTTGTGAAAAAGGAAAAAGATGTTGAATGTAATACCAAGATCCTCCTAGAAATCAGAAGAAAAAAAAATCAGAATTAGAAATTCCAGGATCCTTATTAAAATGCATGTTTAAGTATATTCTAGTTATGTATGTAACATATATATGTTCATTGTAATAAATTAAACATACAGAAAAAAGAGTCAGAAAAGACAGGTAAATCACTCATACTTAAATCCATCCAAATAAAATGGTTACTTATATTTTGAAATATGTCTACCCTTTTTGCAAACATACAGTATATAGTTAATGTTGACATATTCTTGTGTTGCCAGATTTTTGCAACATGATGTATCATAAAAATTTTCTCTGGAAAATATGAAAAATACAAAAAAGGAAAAGAAAAATTATTTAAAATTTCCCATCCTAGAAATAAATACATTTTAGATGCAGTTTACTTGCTTTCTATATTTTTGAATGCATAGACCAGGAATTGCAGATTTTTTGGTAAAGTGTCAGATAGTAAATATTTTAGGCTTTTCACACAGATGGTTTTGGTCACAAGTAATCTCCCCGTCATTGCCAGCCAAAAGTAAACACACACAATATATAAACAAATGGGTGTGGCTGTTTGCCAATAAAACTTTATTTACAAAAATAGGCATGGGCCAAAATTGGCCTTTGGGTTGCAGATGGCCAGTCCCTGGCACAGACATAGTAAATTTGTATAAACATAGTTGTTTAGTAATATGTTGTATATACTGTTTGTAACCAGATTTCTTCTTGACTTTCTTGTGACTATTTCAGGTGATAAAATACACTTCTAAAACATACATATATGTATGTTTATTTTTATACGTGTATACCATGATTTATATATTAAATCTCACATTATTGGACTCCATTTTACATTTTTTTAACAATATAACTGATGAGGGCGCCTGGGTGGCTCAGTGGGTTAAGCTGCTGCCTTCGGCTCAGGTCATGATCTCAGGATCCTGGGATCAAGTCCCGCATCGGGCTCTCTGCTCAGCAAGAAGCCTGCTTCCCTCTCTCTCTCTCTCTCTCTCTCTCTGCCTGCCTCTCTGACTACTTGTGATCTCTCTCTGTCAAATAAATAAAATAAAATAAAATCTTTAAAAAAAAAAAAAACAATATAACTGATGAAAATAATTTGCACATAATTTTGTGTGCATGTTTCTGATTTTTTAATGTAGAATAAAATTATGGAAATCAAATTATTGGATCAAATAGAATAAATGTTCCTTAGGCTTTTAAACTTATTGCCAAATTGCCCCACAGAAAGTTTGTACTGATTTATGTAATACCAAAAGTAGATGAAAGTGACTATTTCCTAACATATACTGTATCTCCTGAGTCTAACATCATTTGATTCTTTTTTTTTTTTTTTTTTAAAGATTTTATTTAGTTATTTGACAGACAGAGATCACAAGTAGGCAGAGAGGCAGGCAGAGAGAGAGAGGAAGGGAAGCAGGCTCTCTGCTGAGCAGAGAGCCCTATGTGGGGCTCGATCCCAGTACCCTGAGACCATGACCTGAGCCGAAGGCAGAGGCTTAACCCACTGAGCCACCCAGGCGCCCCACATCATTTGATTCTTTACTAGTGTTTCTCTGCCAATAATATTCACTTTTTCATATGTTCATAGGTTACTTAATTTCTTCCTTTGTGAATTTCTTCTTTCATTTTTTTAAATCACTTTTCTTATTGGTAGTTTTAATTTTTTCCTATTGATTAGTAAGACTTTTTGTGACACATGAAGGCTATAAATCTTTCATCATGCATATTATAAATTTCCCCTTAGTTTGTTGTTTCCTTTACATTTATTTGATTGGGTTTTATTTTAATTCAGAGAAGTTATTTTAAAGTATTTAAAGTAAATAATATTTCTTTTTCTTTTTAAAATTTTTATTTATTTGACAGAGAGATCACAAGTAGGCAGAGAGACAGGTGGAGGGTGGCGGGGACGGGAAGCAGACTCCCTGCTGAGCAGAGAGCCTGATGCCAGCCTTGTTCCCAGGACCCTGAGATCATGACCTGAGCCAAACACAGAGCCTTAACCCACTGAGTGACCCAGGCACCCATAAATAATATTTCTCTTACAATTTTTTATAGAAAAGAAGAACTTCCTTGTTATCTTCATGGTGTATTTATGTTCTTTTAACATTTTATTCTAGTTCATTTGGAATTTATAGTGCATTAATGATATAATTATATATTTTCAGTTTTTTTAAATAGATAATTGTTTAAGAACTCTTTTTTGTGTGAAATATCACCTTAATCATAAAGGCAATTCTTCTATTTACTATGGTCTATTTCTGTATATTTTATTCTGTTGCTTTAACCTTGCTGCAGATTATTTTGGCAGTACCAATAGCATTTCAATTAGAATAACTTTACAGTGGCTTTTGATGTACAACAGTGCAGGTCCCCTCTTTTAATTTCTACTAATCTTCAAACATTTTTCTTAATCTGTCTTACTAATGAATGTTAGGATCATCTTTAAGTTCTTGTTGATTCTTATTTCTATTAGAAATGCATTCATTGTATAGATCATTTGGGGGAGGACTCTTATCTTGATGATGAAGTTTCATTCCAGCCAGCATTGTAATCTGCCTCTCCATTTGTTAGACTACTTTTAAGTCTCTCTGTAATTTGTTTTCTTCATCCGGGTTCTGCATATTTATTTCCTAAGTATGTTTGAATTCCATGTTGCTATTATGAACTGAGGTTGCTTTGTTTTGTTTTTTCATTATATATTCCAAAGTCATTTCTATAAAACTACTCCCCAATGTCTGGAGTCTAAGGGTAATTCTTACTCCCTTCAAATCCAACCCATCCCTGAATTCTGTAGAGTAGCCTTTCTTCTCCACCCCTACTGTCACTGGGTTCATACAAGCTCTGAACATCTTTTGGATGAATGATTAAAGTTTTCTATATTAATCTCCCTGGCTCCAACATAATTTCACTCTAACCACCACTTTGATGAGGAGTGATTGTTCTAAAATTCAAATATTATCATATTTCTCTTCAAAGTCTTGAATCTTGGAAAGATTCTCTTTGACTTGTGTCATATTTTTAAGCATAGATGGTCCCACTGTCAACTTGTTGTCCCCTTTTATCTCCCACTCAATTCTCAGTTGCCA
Organism: Enhydra lutris kenyoni; assembly: GCF_002288905.1. NCBI lineage: Eukaryota > Metazoa > Chordata > Mammalia > Carnivora > Mustelidae > Enhydra > Enhydra lutris. The sequence goes on along the minus strand of NW_019154125.1, from coordinate 8,962,139 downwards.
CTAAGCTCCAGCCTTTCAGGCTGTTCACAGTTCGGAGTGAATAATAAGTAGAAGACTCCATAGTTTGCATGCACTGTCTCCTCTGTAACAGTGTCATCAAAATCATTCCTCTTGTTAGACTGAGCATTGCAGTATTCAATGTAACTGAATTATTGTCTGGAACAAGCAAACCCCAAATTTTAATGAATTAACACAGTGAAAGTCTGTGGTTCTTCTAGGCAGCTCAAGTCCATGTGGTGATTCAGACACTTAGTTTCCTTCCACTTTGTGATGGCACCATCTTGAACATATGGCCTCCATGGTTTCCACAGAGAGGGAAGAGAGGCTATGAGGATCTTGTGGGGGGTATTTTGACCAAATTTTGACATCCTTCTGTCCACATTTCATTCACCAAAACTCATAATAGGCTCTAACATGACTTCATCGAATGGTGGGAAAGGAAAAGAAATTGATGGACACCAAACTTACCTATGCCACAACTATTCAAGGGCAAGATCTGTATTCCATTAGCTTCAGTATTCCCAGCATCAAGCACAGTGTTTGATATATAGAAAGGGTTTATAAATATAGAGCAAACTGATAAATGCATAAGTAATTGTAATAACTCTATTATTTATGCAAATTAATTCAATTTCTAGAATCCAAATAGGATAGTATGGCTACACAAAGGTAAGACTCTATTGAGAGGGGGTATAGTTTTAGGAAGGGATGCTTTCAGGGAGAAGGTATTACTTCAAGAGAGGCTTGTAAACAAATTCAAATGAGAAAGATGCCAGTTCATCTGCTATCTATTGGGAGTTCCTTGATTTAGGTCTTCTTCTACTTTTTCTTCTCATTATAGGTTTCACCTCTGAGCAATTGAGTTCATATTCATGGTGTCAAGAATCATCTACAGATAGGCTCATGACTTACACATTTATATCCAAATTCAGACCTTTCTGTTTCAGGTCAAACCTGCAATTAAAGCTATTTAGTTAGATTCTACCTTCAGTTTAAGATTTAATGAGACCTCTATTTTCAACTCAACACAGGTCAAGCTGAACTTCTGATCTTTCCTCCAAATCTTGGTCCTCTACAATATTTTCCCTACAACAAACAGTGTTTCCTGAGGCTCCATCCATACTGCTGCACAGCATGCTTGTTCCTATTAAGCCTCCCCATATGAACTCCTCATTTTCATTTTCTTTTTTATTTGCAAAACCGAAACCTGGTCATGGCAATCCTCTTCTCACTGGCTTCTTATTACTTCTCATGTGAATGCCAGGATCCTAACACGGGCTGAATGGCTCTGTACTACCTTCACCTTTTCTTATTCCTCCTGTACAAGATCTTCTCATTACACTATATCCCTTTCTTTCACACATCACAGTGTATAATTATATTATTAATAAAAAAAACATACTGCTGTTGTCTCCACTAGGATGTAACTTCACCTGTCACAGCATACACTAGAGTCTACCCCTTGAGACTTCTGGAGTCCATATTTTATAAAAGATTTAGAAGTAGCTATTTCTCTAGACTCCTTGAAAAGTCTCCCCCTTTTTTTTTTTTTTGAGGAAACTGAGCAGAGGATGTAGTGGGGTGAACTGTGGTCCTTGCTCTCCACTCTTGGGGTTCATCTTGCGTTCACAAGAATTTCCTTCCTTTTCCCTCCATTCTAGATCCCTCTCACCCTCAGCAAGTATCTGCACTGGTATAAGTGGCTTACCTGGTGGTCTGACACAGACCCTCAGCTCTGTGGCTTTTGAGTGGCTGGTCACCATACACCTCTCAGGCCATGATCGTGTGTTCATTTAAAATTAGGCAAAGGCAGACTTGGAAGCATCCTAGTGCATCATCTGAGTGCTACCAGTATGCCTTCTTTTTTTGTGTCTGCTAGTTTTTGAACACAGTAGCCTGAGCTTCCAGGTGGTGGTCATTGCTGAAAGCACATTGGAGTGCTTTCTTGTCCTGTGGTAAGAACCAGGACCCCTAAAGCTACAAAGTTCATGGCTGTAGGGTTGGGAAGCACAAATTCAGCAAGTGAATCACTGGGAATGATTATAAGTGAGACCATTTCCTATTGTCCATTTCCCTGGACTCAGCTCTTGAACCTGACAGAGACACATCACCAATAACAGTTGTTGACTCAGATTGTGTACTGTGTCCTAGGGGATGGACCCGATCCTCACACGGTGCTGCCCCTGAGCTCATGCTTCACTTGTACCTTCCATTCCATCGTCTGTCAGGCAAGCAGGTTTTGGGATTGCAGTAGGCGATATGACCAGTGGATTTTATGCCCATTGTTGGTCATTTGTTATAAGGTGAGTCCCTTAGTCTAAGATGATGTTGGGTGGTTACCCTGATAGGAATATCAAAAGCTCTGAAAATACTCAGACAATGGAACTGGTGGAGGTTCTATGAGCAGGAAAGGCAAATCCATGTCTATTCTTGTGAACTTGTAACTATTCTTGTAAAAATGAATTGTCGTCCCTTCAAGAGTGGGTGAGGTCCAGTGTAGTCAACTTGCTACCAAGTGGCTTTTTGTCTCCTTGAAGAAGGACAACATACTGGCAACTTGTGCAGACCATCCTCATGATGGATTTTGGGCCTGCCTAAACTTCTGAGTGGACAGTCAGACTCATCATATGCTGGACATTTCTGGTTACATGGTCACTTTCTGTCTAGTAATGAAAAGCTTTCCTTCAACTGGGTCCAGTAGCATGCCCACAGTTGTATTTTGAAAGCTGTCCAGTTCTTCATTGCAGATGGCATGGCCTTGCTCCAGAACTCTAGGAAATGACATTGTAATTTTTCCTCTGTGGTTTTCCATAAGCCCCACAGGCATCTTTTTCTATCACATATATCTCTAACATCTGATGTCCGCTATGTCATATGGTCCAAGAAGCAGGACATCCTGTGGTGAAAACTGAGCATATTACAGAGGACTTTCCAGCACTGGAAAGCTAATAGGCTTTCTAGAATTGGGCTAGAGAAATAGTCCCAGGTGCAATATTTACCCCAAAGACGCCTAGCAGGAGTTGTCTGACCCTGGGTCATATATATAATCTTTCCTTATTAAAGGGAAATTTTAAGCACAGAATTCAGAATAGGGTTGACTCTCAGACAGGAGGAGACATGACTGAAGCACATGTGGTTTCAGACATACTGCGTTTTATTCCTTTAGCTTAGTTTTGAGAATGTGACTGTAACATTACTCTTTTAAGATTTCAATATATATGAAATATTTCTAAGAAAATTTTAAAATATTAAAAAAATAAGTTTAATTTTAAGAGGAAAGTGAGAAGTGAAAGATAAAAGTGTAGCCAAAGGGAGATGTCTGGGATGAGGGCAGGAAGATTCTTTATGATGGAAGGAACTTGACCATGATATAGGGTACTTAGAAAAAAAAATCATGGAAAGAACCCAAATGTAAAGTGCTGGAAGACACTGGATCAAAAGTTAGGAGCAGTAGAAGGGTCATATCTGGATCAAAAGAGGTAGGACAAATGCAAATATAACTGATTTTAACCTTGTGAAGGACAGGAAGTTGAGAGATGAAGGTTTATGGCAGATCACTTCAAGTTTCTCTGCAAGGTGGGTTTAAGGTCATCATCTAAGAGAGGTGAGGTGGGGAGATTGCAGACAATACCATGGTTGAGGGGAATGGTTTGCGGGGACATAGAGAAGCTCATGCAAGGAATGCTGAGCTCAGCCAAAAGCCCAGCTGAGATCATGAATGTACCTCCAGCACCATTCAGAAGCCCACGGGGTTCATAGTGGGGAGAGGCGATGGTTGGATAGATCCAAGATTGGGAGATGTTAGGGAACATATAGTGGAAAGACGGGAGTAAAGATATTGAGAGTGTAAGAGCATGGTGTCTGGAATAGAGGCTGGATAGAAGAGGAAGGAAAATCATGAAGAAGGAATGTGTTGAAATAATTAAGAGAAAGAAGAAGAAGGAGGAGGAGAAGGAAGAAGAGGAGGAGGAGGCAGAGGAGAAGAAGGAGGAAGAGGAGGAGAGGGAGGAGGAGGAGGAGAAGAAGAAGAGGGAGGAGGAGGAGAAGAAGGAGAAGAAGGAGGAGAAGGAGGAGAAGGAGGAGGAGGAGGAGGAGGAGGAGGAGGAGAACAACAACAACAAGTAAAATGAGGCCAATATGGAAGGAAAGACATGAACAGTAATGAGAAGGCACAAAGCCTGGTACATATCAGCCATCAGGTGGCACCATTAGCTCAGTGTGGCTGGCAAGACTCTTGCTGGTCTTTAGATGCTGTGAGGGCAGGGTCCCAGCTGTTTTGTCTCCAAAGTCTAGCTTGACATCTGTCAGGCATGGTATCTGCCACTGTGCACAAAGAAAGCCAGAGACTTAGAAAAGTGGAGACTATTCTATTCAGTGCCTGGTGTATTGCAATGCAAAATTACAGAGATGGAGCAATTTGGGGGAATAAGATGGAGGTAGTGAGCATGACACGGGATGAGTAAAGCATAGGGTAAGAAATCTAAGCTGGTGGAGTTGTAGCCATGAAATAACTGTGGATAAGTTTTCTGGACAATGAAGCAGCTCACTATGAAGGGTACCACACAGAATAAGTTGCCTATAATTTCTGTAGGGTCAGTTGCATTGTTCATGCTCATTTCAGGGTTCTGTTAAGAACACTTTTAATGAGGTGATTGTCATAGTTGAGTTTGCCTATGATTTTTTATTTGTGATGTTTCATCATGATGTTTATGATATTGTTTATGATGTTTCATTGTGGTAAATATAAAACCTTCTCGGTACATCCAAGACAGACTCAAATGTATAGACTCTCAGATTCATCTTCTTTAATACATTGCTACTGTGTCCTATTTGACCTTGTAATGGACATAAAGCAAGTTTGAACAGTTAGCAACCCTTTTAATTAAAAAGAAATCAAAGCCATGGTCAATATAATTTAGCTAATATATTTCATAAGGCCCGTTCCCCTGCTTCAGTTATCCTAAACATTTTATTTTATTTTATTTTATTTTATTTTATTTTATTTCTTTTCAGTATCCTAAACATCTCAATAGTTGCTTTCTTTGATGATTTAGCTGATCTATCAAAAGTGACATATACAGGTTCTTCTTTCCATCACCCCCTCCCCCAACAAAAGTTCATGGAACACCTTCTGTATGAAAGGTACTCTGCAAGGGGCCATGGGGAAAAATGAACATCAACCATGTTTCTGTATTAAAGGATTGAAAAACTTTTTACCTGGAAGCTTAAGGGTTTAAAGAAAAATGAACTATATACATAAATAACTATGTCACAATTCAGAGTATAATAGGACTCTAAGAATACTATCAAGCTAAATTCCTCCTCCAAACTTAAATGATACTCAGCAGAGTTAGTATAGCACTCTTATAGACTGTTGATGGCATTACAAACAATGCACACTTTCTGGAAGAGCTCAGTGGGTGATATCAAGGGCAGTAGAAGTGTTTTACTATTCAAAGCTGTTCTGTAGGTCAAGCCTGAGGAGCCAAGTCCTGCTGGAACGGCTCCTGGAGGAAACCAGGAAGAACACAGAGCCAGAGGCCAGAGGGAAATATCCTTCAGAAGAGAGGTCAAAATCCTCAAAACCATGGCAAGATGCCTGCTAAAACACGTTCAGTGAGAAGTTAACGGGGGAATCCAGGTGGTGGAGATGTTGGCAGTCACTGTAACATCTTTTGAGTTCACTCGTGGTTTTGAAAAGTTTCAAAGTAAGATGTAAGGGGAAAAGTCATCCAAGTCAGATTGCCTTGATGTTCATATTGGCCTGGAGAAATTGAGAAGACCCCTAAGAGTGGTGGAGTGAGGATCTGAGGAGCAGAGGGAAGGAGGGCAGCCTGGACAGACAGCAGGCCAGCTGGCAGCCAAGCTTCCACCGGCTTCTTCTGGGTTCTGCACCAGTGAGACATGCCCGGAGACAAAGGGAGAGACCTTCTATTCCTGCATTTCTCTACTTAATCCCAAGGAACTAGTAAAGATATTACATAAGAAGTCCTATTTTTAAAATGGAATAGATTCCAGTGTTTCCACAAATGACAACTGCTGTGTAATGTTAAGACAGAAAAGCAGGACATGGCATTGTGTGTGCCCTGTGTTTACAAACTACATAAAAAAGGCATTTCTAAGAATGACTGAAAGGGAAAATACAGCAATAACTATATTTGGATGACGGTATTATCGGTAATTTTTCTATCGTTTAGAAAGACATTTATTTTCTAAATGTTCTGTAATATTATTATGGCAAATATACTTTCAGAATGAATATCAAGAAATAGAAAAAAAATTTCCGTGAAATATACGAAGAGGTGTTTTTTTGTTGTTTTGTTTTGTTTTGATGCACAAGAGATTCAGTGATTTTCATTTCAGCTGGATAAGTATGATGAGCAAACCCAAATAAACTGTGGGACTTTTCAAGTTATCCAAATCTGTCCAGAGATTGGATAAATCCCTCTCAGGATAGGTCTGTTCTCCTTCATAAGAGTCCTGGCCTGATGAGCCAATCAAACCGATGGAAAGAGTAATCACTAGGCAGAAAGTGGGCCAGCTACCACCTTGGGAGTTGGGAAGATTCCATGACAGGGGCATTTTTCTGCACCTTGAAGGAAGAGCAGAAAGTCAATGGTCAGCAGAAGTCCAAGGAGGAAAGCAGATTTTATCTAAATGAAAGACAATAACTTCTACAAGGGTAAATGCAGAGAGGTGTCTAGTGTGCTTGGAGATCTGCAGTGGTGGGTAGGCAGATTAAGATGGGAGGCAAGTGGGGCCAGATCCAAGAAATTAGACTGATGGAGAGGAAGGGGGCCATAGTGACTGGCATTTGTCAATTACAGTGAAAAGGGAAACCCTCATAGTCCTGGGAGATGTAACTTGTTACATTTTCTAAAAGTATCACCTCATCCCCCATGACCTCTCTGGGGCTTCTATTCTGGTGACCTTACCTCCAGGTACATAGCCTTTTTTGGTAGCTCCCCTCCCTTGATGTGACCTTCCATACCTTCCATTTCCAAATAACTCTCAGAATTCCCCGAGTCAAGCACAAAAGCCATGGAGTATTTACTTCCACTGGGTATTTATACTGAAATATTGTAATCTCCTTAAAGACCAGAGCAGGAAAAAAGTGAAGTATGAGAGAGATGTAAAAGGGAACAGCAGAGAGAAGTAGGAGATTTTTTAACTGGACAGAACTGTATGTTTTAACAATGAACAAATATAGCAGAATGTTTTTAAAATGTAAAATTATTCACGATCTCTTCGAAAAACAATTGTCTTGAATTTAAAAAAAAAATCCTTCTTCGGGACTCTTGGGTGGTTCAGTTGGTTAAGTGTCTGCCTTTGGCATAGGTATTGATCCCAGGGTCCTGGGATCAAGTCCCACATCGAGGAGAGGAGGAAGCCTGCTTCTCCCTCTGCCTGTTGCTCCTCCTGCTTATGCTCTCTCTCTCTCATAAAAAATGAATAAAATTTTTAAAAAATCCTTTGATTCTAGAGGAAATAAATGTCTGGTAAATCTAGAGGTGAGACAGTTGGGTGCAAATAAGGCCAAAATTCAGCCAAGGAGAGTTGCATAGGGCATCCCATGGTCTTTCTCAGGTGACCGCTCTGATTAAACTGATGATCTGATACACATTAAAAGGTTGGAATTTTTTTTTAAAAGAAAGTTGGAAAAAATATGAAAGGAAAAAGATACTTAGGAGCACCTGGGTGGCTCATTTGGTTAAGCATCTGACTCAATTTTGGCTCAGGTCATGATCTCAGGATCCTGAGATAGAGTGCCCTGTTGGGCTCTGTGCCAGGCCTGGAGATTACAATATTTCAGTATAGAAGCCCCTGAGAGGTCATGGGGGATGGGGTGGTACTTTTAGAAAATTTAACAAGTTACATCTCCCGGGACTATGAGATTCTCTCTCTCTTTCTCGGCTCCCAACCCCTACAAATCCCAGCCCATGCTCCCTTTTATTTAAAAAAAAAAAAAAAAAAAAAAAAAAAAAAAAGCTTATTTACAGAAGTGATTTTTTGAAAAAGGAATAGGAGATTTAGTGATGACCACACTTTTTAAGGTTTTTTTGTGAATTAAGCTATTATTTTTTAAATGGTATCTGCAGATTGTCAAACTCATGCTCATGATAGAATGTTACTATATATTTTTTTTTTTAATTTTATTTTTTATAAACATATATTTTTATCCCCAGGGGTACAGGTCTGTGAATCGCCAGGTTTACACACTTCACAGCACTCATCATAGCACATACCCTCCCCAATGTCCATAATCCCACCCCCCCAACCCCCCTCCCCCCATTAACCCTCAGTTTGTTTTGTGAGATTAAGAGTCACTTATGGTTTGTCTCCCTCCCAATCCCATAGAATGTTACTATATTTTTAACAGAATGGTGGATGAATTAGAAAGGTGTCCTGACTTCAGAAAGTAATTTTGTAGTTTTTATCGGAGGTCCTAGCTACTTCTAATGACAAATTTGCAATGTCAGTTTATTTGAAAAGATTATGCTCATATAAAGTTTCTCGCTCAGAACCTAATTCATTCACACAGGGTGATCTTGTTTTCACCTTGTTGATAGGCCATAATTTATCAACATCATCAGGTTTCTGAAAGTGTGACATTTACTTACCTTTCCACATCTTTGCTTCCATTTTGCTCACATGAAGACAGCAAATAATGACAACCAGTGCCTTGGCCTTTCATGAAAACCAGTCATCATTTACTTGAGGTCAACTTTTTACTTTCTTTCCTCACCTCCTGTCCTTGCCCTCCCCTCCATGTCTTCTACTTTTATTGAACATAAATGTGTCGAGTACTTGGTGCCTACCCTTCATGAGTTTATAAGTAGGCAGAGATTACTGGTAAACACATTACTACGATCAAATGTAATTTAGTGTTACAACAACAGGGTGTTAACAATGAGTTATGTGAGCAACTAATTTCTCTGAAGAGCGAGGTGAATATTCTGGAAGAGCTTCAGAAAGATGACACCTGAACTTAATAAAGAGTGAATAGGAGGTGGACAGGTGCATGGAGCTGGGAAAAGTATTCTGGAAACTTTCAGGTGTGTTTGCCTATGTCTCCAGTCCATTCTACCCACATGCCTCCTATATTTGAGGGTTTACTTTCTGGACCAAACATCTACATTTTTTCCTCAACAATGCGTTTTTTTTTCTCTTAAAGATTTTATTTATTCATTTATTTGAGAGAGAGAGAGATTGTGACAGAGATAGCAAGAGAGCATGACTGGGAAGGAGAGAGAGAAGCAGGCTCCTTGCTGAGCAGGAAGCCCTACGTGGGGCTCCATCCAGGACCCTGAGATCATGACCTGAGCTGAAGGCAGATGTTTAACTGACTGAGCCACCCAGGTACCTGTGTTCAACAATGTGTTTCTCCTCTACTTTGGTGGAGAGTAAGTTCAAACTTAAGACTGTCGTTCTATATTACCATTGGCAATTAACTACCAAGTAAGTTTGCCTAATAAATTTTCCCATAGTTATATTGATACTGTCTACACTAAACACACACACACACACACACACACACACACACACACACACATCAACAACAACCCTAGAGAGCAATTACCCTTTACAATTGAAGTGATGCCATTTTCCACCAAACAAAATCTCTAGAGAAAGTTCAGGTAGGCTCAGATGTCTGGAGAAGTGCATGAAATGTGAGCCAATTTTAGACTATTGTTTTCAGAAAATTTTGGACAATTTCTACCACGTAATGACCTAGCAAAATCCTAAAATATACTGCCCATTTTGAAACTATGTAATCCCCTCTAACACTGAAGTGTTTAATAGGTCTGTTTTCAATCGAAGGATCAAAGCTAGCTATTGTAAAAGAACTTCCTGGAAGCTACAAGAAAATCTTGCTTGTCATTCTATAAACTTCTACCTTTGGTGATAATCTCTTAAAGCTATTTCCTGGTGGATTTTACCTATTGAAAATATCAAGGCTTTGGTGATTCTGGCCTTTGGTTGACCCAAGAGGAGAAGGGATGTTATTCCAAACTCACCTGCTTTTTGACATTAGCGGGTATTATAACAAAATGAGTTGGTGCCGTAAGGAGTTTTGCAACCTTATAACTTTATTGAGGCTCCTTTTGTGCCAGGATCCGTGCTAAGTAATATTTATCTTTTCTTTTACTTAATCCAAACGATGAGATGCATAATATTATGCATCTCAAATCAAATAATATTATTTGACAGATAAGGAAACTAAGATTTAGATAACTTAAATAACTTGCCCAGAGTCAAAACTGAGAATTGATGAAGCTGGAATTCAAATACAGATGGGCATGACTTTTGAAAGCTGCCAGCACAGGGATATACTTGGTCTTCTCAGAACTCAACAGAAGCTCCAAGAGAAGCATTTGGTGACTTGTGAAAAAAATCATTAAAGAAAAGACAGAATTGGAGGATATTTAGGATTTAACACAGAGACACGTAAAACCTAGTCATCCTCATTCCTGGTATGTCTCCTACTTTTGAACACTCTGTCTTTTGTTTGTTGCAATTAACCTTGAGTTGCAGCCTGCCATGCTATTTCCTAAAATAAACTGCTATCCAAGTTGAGAATGTTTGTGTTGGAATTATATATTCACATCCTCAAACACAGGCTGCGAAATGAAACTGCATCTCATAACTCAAACTGTCATTGATGAGTTCACAGCATCCCGTCAATCATATTTAGGGGGTCTGATGTGTGTCCCCAGGATGCCATTGGCACTTGGACACTTCATAAATCACAATGATAACCGTAACATTGATGTTCTTATACATAATTGTGACTATTAACACAATTGTGTCACTTTAATTTACGCACAGACCTTCTTTGGCTATTATATATAAAATCATTCTAAGTTTGGGGAATGAAGTGGGTTGAAGCAACAAAAGGAAGGAGTGAGTTGATATAATGGTTTCTGTTCTAAGGAGAAGCTACATTGCTCATGTATTTAAAACGCATGCAGCTTTGAATGAGATCTTAACTGAAGATGAATTCAATCTCTTCCAGTACATGTTCTGGACTTTTCCCATTAAATGTGCTGTCCACAAGGGTCAGCTTTAGCCTGTCCTGATGCTTGGTATTGGAGTAACTGCTTCACTTCACTGCAAGAATGTGACCAAGCCCCTGTGGCAAGGCGTTCCCTGATTCTCAATCTTAGTTTCCTCTTTGTGAAACGGAGGGATTCAACCAGACAAGAATTAGTCCTAAGGGTCCATCAAGATCTAATATTTAATTCTTAATCCAGAATAGCTTCCCCTGGGTACCCAGAATGGTCTACTAGAAACCCAATGTGCATTTATTATGTATTCAGATATAAATCATTTTCATATTAACCCAAACCAAGCAAACTGTATTAGTAAAGCAAATATCATAATTATTCAATTATTTTTAATGCATAAGAATAGTTTTTGGATAATGAGCATCAAACTTCCTTTTAATTATATGGAAAATAAAAAATTAGTCCTGGCACAGTACTCCAGACTACACTTATGCTGAATATAATGTTATTTTCCTATTCAAGAAAATTTTTTTTTCCTCTCTGCACCATCAGGATTGTCTCCAAATGGAAAGGGATAAAATATGAAGGTTGCAACACAACTCACTTTATTGAGGACTTGGAGCAACTTGAGTAATCACAATGAAGTAGATAAATAGAAACATGCTCTCTGTGCAGTTTGTTCCCCTGTCTACATTCAGGGCAAAAATTATTTGGTAGGGATGATTAGATATCAGTGTATCCAAAGTCCTGACTCCCCCCTCCCCCCAAATATGGTGCTAGGGATTGATCCTTTATTGAATTCTGTATTTGCCAAAATGACACAGTCTTGAGTTGTAGGTGTGTTAGTCACCAGACTAGATGCATAATACAATTGCTGAAAAAAACTTGTTAAAAACTCAGGCTCAGGGGCAGCTAGGTGGCTCAGTGGCTTAAGTATCTGCCTTCAGCTCAAGTCATGATCCCAGGGTCCTGAGCTCCTTGTTCAGTGGGGAGCCTGCTTCTCCCTCTCCCACTCTCTCTGCTTGTGCTCTCTCCCTCTATCAAAATAAACAAATAAAACTAAAAAAAAAAAAAAAAAAAGTCAGGCTCAGGGATCCCTCCTGAAGCCTCCTAGCTCCAGATTCCTAGGAAACTGCATTTGCAAGAACAACTTAGGTGATTTTTTTAATAAAGTAAGCCATTTGAAGAAATCTCTAAAAAGAACATATACACCCAATGTTTTCAAATAAGTTGCACAACTCAAACCCCAAAGTTAATGACTATTGCAACTTACTTGTTTTCTCAACTCATATTCACTGAGCCCTGGACACAGACCTCTTCTAAAGTAGATGTTATTGGGGTGCCTGGGTGGCTCAGTGGGTTAAAGCCTCTGCCTTCGGCTAGGGTCATGATCCCAGGGTATTGGGCTTTCTGCTCAGTGGGGGGCCCGCCTCCTCCTCTCTCTCTCTGACTGCCTGCCTCTCTGCCTACTTGTGATCTCTGTCTGTCAAATAAATAAATAAAATCTTAAAAAAGATTTTTTAATTAAATCTTAAAAAATCTTTTTTAAGATTTTATCTTAAAAAATCTTTTTTAAGATTTTATTTATTTATTTGACAGACAGAGATCACAAGTAGGCAGAGAGGCAGGCAGAGAGAGAGGAAGGGAAGCAGGCTCCCTGCTGAGAAGAGAGCCCGACTCGGGGCTCGATCCCAGGACCCCGGGATCATGACCTGAGCCGAAGGCAGCGGCTTAACCCCCTGAGCCACCCAGGTGCCCCAATAAAATCTTTTTTTAAAAAAAGTAGATGTTATTTTGATTAACAAGGTAAATATCATCTCTGCCCCTTTACAAGGGAAATAGACGTAATCTAGACATAAATAAGAATAAAAATAACTATACATTATGATGAAAGATGTCTTATGAAGGAAAGAAAACGCTTTGGGGAAGGTTATCAGGAAAGGCTTAGCTTAAATGGGAATATTTAGCTAAATGTTATGAAAGGGTCCACACACAAGTGTTCAGGCAGTGCAAACAGCAGGTGCAAAATTCCTGCAGGTGGACCAAAGCTGGAGTGTTTGAAAAAAAGGAGGCGAGAGTACCAGATGGAGTGTACTGAGCAAGGCACCGAGGGGCCAGGTTGTGCTGGAGAGGAAGAGGAGATCTGATTGCAGAGACCGTCTTGGTCATGAATAGAGATTGGGGTTTTATTTTTATTACAAGTGGAAAACATGGATGAGTTTCAAGCTGGAAATGATATGATACAATCTATATTTAAAAAAACAAGTGGGCAACAGGTTACATTGAGACAAGGAAGGGAACATGGGTTGAAATTCGTATGTTTTGGTATAGATTTCAAGTATATTACTTAAAGGATTCTGAGATAAACACAAACACACAGTCTGATGTGTATTGATAAGATAGCTATTGCTGTTTTAATACAAAGATGTTTTTCTTAAATTGCATATAAAATATTATCTATTAATATTTATTAAAGCTATTTTCACAAAATATTCTTTGTGGAATAATTGTTTATTATTCAATAAATACAATAAAATTGTATATTTCCACAAAAATTTCTTCTTGATCAGAGTAAACAAAATGAGGTGCTGATTTCAAAGTAATCTGGAAAAACCAAACACATCAGGACAAAGTAAAAGAGAGACATTAAAAACTGGACAGTTGAAATCAACAGCCAAAGGAAATAATTAAGATCTTCAAGGAATGTTTACTAGTCAACCAATCCTGCTTGATTATCCATGTTTATCAAATCATTTGTCCAGCAGCCTCTGTTTCCACTTATCTCAGCAAGGGCTAACAGATTTTTTAAAATATTATATTTTCAAAAAGATGAATTACGAATAAATAGAAGTCTACATAGATGCATAGGCATTCTATAAACTAAATGTAGCAAAACATTCATTTAGAATGTTTAAGGTGGTACATTGCTCCCCACACAATTCTTCCCTTTTCCTGTAATTTTTCAAAATGAAATACTGGGGAAAGTAATATACTGAAAAATTATCATACTTTTCTACAAAATGAAGCAGAAATTGTCTAATTCCTTGCAGTGTGTGTGTCAGGCACATTTTAGTATACATACAGTTTAATTGAAATGTACCCAATATACTAAGTATTTTTTTAAATTAAAATTTTTTTTTATTTACTTGAAAATGTATGTATTTTTCTCTGTCCCCTGGTTTCTGGCACAGAGTTTCTGAAACCCTTCTAATTTCCTGGGTGAAAGGAATGTCTTTTATTCTGATGAGGTAACTCTGGGTGGGCCCCCAGATGGCTCCTGGATGGGAGCTGGTCACTGGAAAGAACAAGCCATGTTTGCCAGCTTGGAATTTTCAGCCCCACCCCACACTCTCTGGAGAAGGGAGAAGGGCTGGAAATGGAGTTCAGGATCCATTATGCTTATGTGAGGAAGCCTTCATAAAAGTCCCAAAAGTATAGAGCTCAGAGAGCTTCTGGGTTGGTAAACACACCCACAGCAGGAGAGTGATGCACCCCAGCTCCAAGGGGACAGAAGATTCTCTGTTCCCAACCCTCTAAGACCTCTCCCTATGTATCTCTTCATCTGGCTGTTTATCTATAGACTTTATGCTATGCTTTAATAAACTGGTAAATGTAAATTAGTGTTTCCTGGAGTTCTGTGAGCTGATCTAGCAAATTAAATGAACTTGAGGATGGAGTCATGAGAGCCCAGGGTTTGTAGCCCAGTAGAACAGAAGCTGTGGTATCTGGGGTGAAGTGAGAGCAGTCTCAGGGAAATGGTGTCAGAATCGGATTAAAGTGTAGGACACCCAGCTGGTGTTCCTCAGAAAGGCTTGGTGTGGAAAAATCTCTACATTTTCGGTGACCAGAGCAAAGTGTTCTGTGTGAGAGTGAATGTGACCTGAGAGGGGAGGAGACACAAGAGAAACATGGGTGGGGGAGGGGGGTACTACACAGAAGAGAAAAAACACATTTCTTTAAACAACATTTTGAACGATGAGGACTCCACATTTTAACACAAGTCTCCACATGATAGTCTGATAGCTTCTAAATAAAATGTCATATCATTTTTTTTTCTGAGAAACCATGGAATTTTGGTAAAAAAAATTTTCAAGAGAAGTTATATGTTTATTTTCTGTAATTTCTCAAGGGAGTGACTGAACGTATTGCTTTTTACTTTTTTAAATTGAATTCAGTTTAAAAAAAACATAAAAGAGAAAGTAAATATCACCAATATTCCCATAGTCCCAGAGCTGACCACTGATAACACATGGCTATATATTATAGTCAAGACATTTTTCTATCTATATCACATGTGTTCATATGTATTTTTTTTAAAGATTTTATTTATTTATTTGACAGACAGAGATCACAACTAGGCAGAGAGGCAGGCAGAGAGAGAGGAGGAAGCAGGCTCCCTGCTGAGCAGAGAGCCTGATGCGGGGCTCAATCCCAGGACCCCGGGATCATGACCTGAGCCAAAGGCAGAGGCCTTAAACCACTGAGCCACCCAGGCGCACCTCATATGTATTTTTAATCCTATAGGCAGTTTAGTAGTAAGTGGAGCTCCAGGAGCACCTAGCAGGAGAAAAAAAATCACAATGTTATACTCAGCATGCTCACTGGGGAGAGACAGGGTGGGTTTAGTGTGGAAAAGAAGAAAGGAGCATCCAGGAGAGGTGGCCCTAGATCCAGGGCAGAAGGGGTAGTGGGAGGGGGTACATAAGAAAGAGGAAAGGAGAGGTCAACAAGGGACAACAAAAAAAGAATAGGCAAGGCGCCTGGAGGGCTTGGTCTGTTAAGTGTCTGCCTTTGGCTCAGGTCATGATCCCAGGGTCCTGGACTCTGGCTGTGTTGGGCTCCCTGTTCTATGGGAAGCCTGCTTCTTCTTCTGCCCCTCCCATTGGTTCAAATGCATAGTCTCCCTCTCTCAAATAAATAAATAAAATCTTCTTCTTCTTCTTTTTTTTTTTAAGGAAAAAGCAGAGAATTAGGGCCAAGGAGACTAAACACAGGCTTGCCCTATGCGTGGTCCCCTGTGAATGGTCCCCTGGTGGAAGCCTGATGTCTGGTTCTCCACATGGGAGTGTGGCTCTCCCTCCTAGCATGTTCTCTCCACTCCAGGAAACAGCCCCCACTTCAGCTCCAGATATGGCTTTGTGGCCTTTTTTGACGATTTTCTGACCAAAGCGTGCTTGCTGATATATTCCATGGTCCCCTTCCTAGGGCATTTGTAGCCTCCTGCGGGGGGAACTACTGACACAACAAAGGGGTGGACATGACACGAGGGACAATTGTTCGTGCGCAATGCTTCATTCTTCATAAATGAAATAGTTGACAGCACTCAACGAGCTCCCAGATGGAAGAGAAAAGAGGTAGCTGTGCTCCTGAGGGGCTTGTTTCAAAACACAGAGGACTTGAGGGAAGGCAATTGGAAGCAGCTGAGCTGAGAACTTCCTGAGTCAGCAAGAAAGGGCTTGCAAAGCACTGTTTGCATTTCACTTCTCTTCCTGCATCAGCAGCAGCAAGAAGCTGAGCTCAGCTCCCTTCTTCACTACAGGGGCTGGAATTCACTCCAGGTTTGCTTTGTTGCCAGGCAGGGCATCTCCGTTTCCTGTCCTCACTCATCACAACAACAGGGTTTTGTGAGAAATGTCCCTCAACTAGGAAACCAAGGCTTGACTTAGGGCTCAGGCACTGACCTCCTCAGGGAAGGCACGAGGCTGACTGGCTTCCAATTTTCTTCTCTGTAAAATGGGGGAGATGGTTGATTTCCAAGATGCTGAGATTACCCTTCCAAGACATCTGAAAAGACAACTGAGTTCTTCAGCCATGGGTCATTACAGAATGCAATGCCTCGTTGGAATGGATCTTTGAACGTTACTCTTGCTCTTGCTAAACTTTCTTCACACACATTTGTTCTATTCCCTCTTGGATTAAGAACAAGCACCAACAACTTGTGGTTCAGGAGTTACCTGTGTTCTAGTTTAAAGAGATGTGGCTGTTATCACAACTAGCAATAAATCATCCCCTACTCTGTCGCCTGACAGATCACTTTGTAAATTGGACGCAACAGAAGAGCATATGAAGTGTGTCTCATGAACATATCCCTCAATAGGTCTCTCTCTTCAGAGCCAGATTTTTGGAGATGTGATTTCATTTTCATTAGTATGAATCAAATGGTTTATTTCCTTGCGGCTGTCATCGGAAGCGTGAGGTTGGACTTCTGAGGGCAAAGGGAAGCAGCCACGTGGGTGCACTTATCAGCATCACGTCTAAGGCCACAACTTCCCATGGGAAATGCAAACCTTCTTTCCCCTTTGGCAGTCTCCAGAAGTAGGCTATCCAGAGGCAACTGACTGCTTCTCAAGCACAGATTTGCTATTTTATAAATGGTGAGCTCTGAAAGACAAGGCTGGAAGATTCTGCTCTGGGCTGCGTACATGCCATGGGTCCGGTGGGAGACATGCTTACAGGAATGAAGTTTCTAGTATTTGAGCAAATTGTTGAGTGGAGAACATTAAGGTAGAGAGCTGCTTAAGCTCTGCAGGAGCCATGGGTTATTCTCTTCTCAGCTGTGTCTTTCCTTGTAAGTGAACTATGACATGGGCAACGCTTTAGGTTATAAATACGGAAAAGCGTGAAGTGAATTGACGATAATTGTGTACCTTGACATGTAAGTGATTTGACATATACTAGGTATTAAGAGTACGTGTAAACTAAAAACAGTAAATGGCTCATTGCCTTTTAAAGGGAAGGCTCTACCATGTTTTAATTAACCTTTTTGTTCTCTGACTGCTTCTGCCATATTTGTATGTACCCGTCAAAAGATGAGGTAAGTAAATGGGCTACTTGCTCATTCACGTGTCTAGCTAATAGTTTTGAGAAGCCATAGAGAGGAGATTCCAATGTCAGAGCTTTGTTAGATGAAATGCAGTTGAAAAATAAAGTCCTATCAGATTGTTTATTTAAAAAATGTGGGATGTGCCTCTATTGCATTGAAAAGTTGGCTCAGGTTGATTTAGTAACTCAAGATAGTAGAAGTATTAATGCCTGTGAAAGTGTATATCATATCCTTCCAGACCACTTAAGACATAAGCACAAATTAACAACAGAGGTGTTTGATATTCCAAAATGAAAAACTGTTAAAATTAAGTTTCTTGGAGAGCATAAAAATCACTCTTTCCAGGCAAGCCTAATCTGACTCAATTCAACCAATTGTTGAATGTCTACCATGAGCTCTGCCTGCATTTGGGAGCCGACACTGCATGTCTGGAACAATACTTTCATATATTGAGCATGTTCAAAAACCCCTCAGCACATCCCTTTCAAAATTTTATCTACATTTTACAAACAACGGGGCTAGAATTTAGAAATGTCAAGGCTCCAACCTGATTTCATGCAGGTAGTAGAGAGTAGAACTAAGACTAGATCTCAAATTTTCCTTCACTCAACTCATTTATCCATTTACCTAATGTTGTTGACTACCTCCTAAGGGCAAGTACTGTGCCACATGCTGGGTACATGATTCTATTCTACGGGCAGAAGAGAAAAGAGTCTCACCCTCACAGCTCTTATCGTTCTGAAAGGCAGACATTCATGAAACAAATAAACCTGAGTAAATTTGCAATGATACATTATTAGATTGAAGGCCTCTCTGAGAAAAGGACATTTTATGCAGAGACTTGAGAGAGTTAATTAGGGGAAGAAAGTGGTATGTGCATGGGGAGGCAGGAGGAGGCTGATGGTCACCTGGCATTTCTTGACCCCCAGCCCCCAGAAGTAACTGGCAATCAAGGTTCTGTGGAGGATAGGTGGGGAAGGCCAGTGGGTGAGCATACCGTTGTCAAAAGAGCATTGCTTTCGGGTCATCTAGCCTCTCAGGACCAAGTATTACATCTATCACAAATTATCGAGGCTGGGGCTTCTTGAATTGTGATCCTGGACCAGATTCAGCTTCACTTGGGAACTCGTTAATAATGCACATTCTCTAGTCTTGTTTCAGATCTATCAACCTGAAAGTCTGATCGTGGGGCCCTGCAATCTTTTATTTTTTTTTAAATATTTTATTTATTTATTTGACAGAGATCACAAGTAGCCAGAGAGGCAGGCAGAGAGAGAGGAGGAAGCAGGCTCCCCGCGGAGCAGAGAGCCCAATGTGGGGCTCTATCCCAGGACCCCAGGATCATGACCTGAGCTGAAGGCAGAGGCTTTAACCCACTGAGCCACCCAGGCACCCCTGCAATCTAACTTTTAAACAGCCCTTCAAGGGTTTCTCATGTACCCTAAAGTTTAGGCACCTGCTCTGTGTTACTTTGAGCAACTTTATTTCTCTAAGTCTCCATTTCTTCTGCTGCAAAATAGGGCTAATATTCTGAGGGTCAAATGAGATACATTTGCTAAATACCCATCTTGGATGAATGGTATTACTGTAATCGATATTGGATCAGTAACTCCTCTTGAAGCAAAGGACGGGGAATGATTCTAACACACCGAGATACGTGTTATGGAGCACACAGCCGAAGCCGTGAGCACCTGAGTCAGGGGAGTATCGCTTCTGCCGTGCTGCTGTGTCCAGGGTAATAGGCATTTTGGTCTGTTTACACTGCACTCTCCTCTTTGTGAGTGCATCAGCCTTCATCCATTCCAGTGAACTACAAAAATGCAGGAGAGCTTCATTCATTCTGCCTAGAGGCAGGTGAAGCACTGCCCACTGGCCCTGTTTGAACCTCAACCACAACTTAATGTGCAACACCAAAGGTGACTATATCCAGAGAATTCTGGCACTCTGTATTTAGGAGAGAACTTTGAAATTACATTCCCAGCTGCTATAACATTAGAATTCTGCTATTTGGAGTTGATAGATAGCCACAGTCAACCATTAATTCATAGAATGTGATTCATTAAAAATACCAGTTATGTCTTCCTGCATTTATGGATGCCTCATATACTTCTGCCAAGTTCATTTTCTTAAAGTGAAAAAGGTATGTGAGTTTCTAAGCTCGCCTTGCCTTAAGATCTTCACAAAAGGGCACCCAAAATATGTATCTGTCTTCAGCTCCCTTCCCATCCTCAACCTGTCACAGTTTTGTTTGAGGACTTAAAAGAGGCAGTATGACATTTCCATGGCTAAGCTAGTGTAAGCAACCTGGAGGAAAGTTCTGTGCCAAGTAAGGTTTATAGGAACCAAGTGGGTAGGTTTTCTCCAGTTACAGTGGATACTGGAGGTAACCAAGATGGATTGAACTGCAGTGGGGTGGGGAGGGGGGTAATCCTTTGATTTTTTTTTTTTTTAAGATTTTGTTTATTTATTTGAGAGAGAGAGAGAGAGAGAGAAAAGCAGGGGAAAGGGCAGACAGAGAAGCAGACTCCCCTCTGAGGAGGAAGCCCAGTGGGGGACCGGATCCCAGGACCCTGAGATCATGACCTGAGCCAAAGGCAGTTGCTTAACCGACTGAGCCACTCAGTCGACGCTGATGCCACAAGCAGTTCTATTATTTTTTTTTTCATGAAAATCTTGTGATTAACAAACACAAAGATATTGTCTATATTCTTACTACTCCACTTTTCTCCACTTTAAAATGCTTGCATTTTAAAAAGAAGGAACTGTAAACCTGATACTAATATGAAAGATAATGTATGCTAATTATACTTAATAAAATAAATAAAAAAATGTAAAAGAAAGAATGTATTAAATAAGTATAATTATGTCTTTTTCATTTCCTTTCATGCCAGAGACACAAACAAAAGAAATCTGAATCAGCCCGGCCAACAGCAAACTCCAGAGGCAAATGTGAACTCACCTTATAAATCAGACCCCTCACAATGGCTCCTCCAAAGACGAACTCTGCAGCTGCTGAGCAAAGAGCAGATGATGGGGATGGGGGCGCTTTGCTCCCTTTCTCAGGGGAAAGGGTGGCCTTTACAAGTTGACGGTGGTAAAATCCAGAAGGAGCTTATGAGGGAGTCTCACATGCTGGCAGTGTTATGAGAGCACAATTGAATGTCATTATATTATCTCTACCCATATAATCATGTCTTTCACCATGTTATTTTTGGGCGGTGACTGGGGTCTTGGTTAATAAACTGTAGCTCTTCTTACTTTGGGACTTGGGCTTAGTCGTGATGTGATTTCCCTTTCTCATCATACATAAACTACAACTCTGTTAAACTCTACAAATTTTAGAACAACTTTCTCTCCTCTGGAATTGATATGTGTTTTGTGTTATTTGCTTGGGGACTGGTTGTTGCTGCCTCTTGTGGACTGAAGTGAAGGAATGGCAGAATACAAAATCATCTTTTTTCTTCGGTGGGAAGGGGGATGCTGGTGGTACTGATTTTGACTCAGAAACAAAGTTGGCCATTCACACAACCATTGCAGACGCCTTTGTTTATTGGTTGACAAATGCTTTGATTGTGACTTGCAGGTAGATGAACTACTAGTTCAAGTTGTAGTTTATGAATTTGCATGGAAAGTGGCCATTCGATTTAGGGGTTCTGTACACATCTTACAAAGCATATCTATTTGTCAGAGCCCATTTACTTTAGAAGATTAAAATGAAATCTCTTTTCTTGGAAGCCGAGGGTGAAATAGCTAGTGTTAGCTCTTTAATATGTGAGCTAATAGTTTTCCTGACAGACAAGGGAGCCTCTGATTTCCTCTTATTGTTCCTCTTTGGAAGAAAATAACTAAAATCTTAATAATGAACAAACATACAAATTTACACGACAAACTCAAAAGAATAAACAGATGGAGATTTTTATTGGAATAAAATTTTTGTCAGTATAAATTCTGTCATATGAACATAACAAAAAAACTTAAAACCACATGACATTTTATTTTCCCTTTAGTAATGAATTAACATAGATAACACCTCAAAAAATAGCTTTAAAGAATCCTAAATGCTTTTCACCTCTTTATGTTATTTTTGAGTTGTATAATACAACTTCTAAAAATTTTTACTAAACTTGGTCCTTTAGAACAATTTTAAATAGTTTTAAATTTTAAATTTTAAATTCATGGTAAACTCGCATAGAAAGTAGAGATTTCCCATAAACTCCCTCCAACATACAAGGTCCCTGTTATTAACATCATGCACTGGACTCATGTATTGGTTACAATTGATGAACCAATATTAATACTTTATTATTTTTATTTTTTTATAAAGATTTCATTTATTTGAGAAAGAGTGAGCTACAGAGAGCACAAGTGGGGTGGAGTGGTGATGGTGGGTGGGGGAGGAGAAGACGATTTCCCACTGAGCAGGGATCCTGATGCAAGCTTGATCCCAGGACTCCAGGATCATGACCTGAGCCGAAGGCAGATGCTTAAGCAACAAAGCCACTCAGGCGCCCAAATACATTATTACTCAAGAAGTCCACAGTTTACATTAGGTCCACAGTATAACATTACATAGCTCCCTCTATGCTATGCCCTCAATGGGTTTTGACAGTGCATGTATCTACCACTGTAATATCATACAATTCTATTGCTCTAAAGCTCTCCTGGGCTACATGTGTTCATCCCAGCACAAGCCCTGTGCCCACCGTGAACCCATGGCAACCACTCACCTTTTTTCTGTTGCTATTGTTTTTCCTATTTTAGATGTCATGTAGTTGGAACTATCCAGTAGGGAGCCTTTTAGGATTGGCTTCTTTCTCTTAGCAATATGCATTTAAGTTTCTTCTGTGTCTTTTCATGGCTTGAGGGCTCATTTCTTTTTATCACAGAATAACATTCCATTGTCTATAAGTACCACAGTTTGTTCATTCAGAACAATATTTTTTATGGTGAAATAGTTGCAAAAGAGTATTTCAGTGTATTATACATAGATTAGTATGCCAATCTTTATTTTGGCAATGTGTTAATTTTTTTATAACATGGATGAACTGAAGTGTTTATTTGTGAAGAGAAGTCTTCCCCAAGAACTTATTCTTTGTCATCACTGGGAATCACCAATCTTTCTTTTCCCCTCCTTCAGCTTTTTCATCTGAGCAAGTCCCTGTGATGAGTCAAGCTTTTCCATCTCAGTTTTTTGTTTTTGTTTTTTAAGATTTCATATGTATTTATTTGACAGAGATTGTAATATAACACAAGCAGGGGCAGAAGTAGCTGAGTGGGAGAAGCAGACTCCCCCGAGCAGGGAACCTGATGTGGGGCTCCATCCCAGGACCTTGGGATCATGACTAGAACAGAAGGCAGACACTCAAATGACTGAACCACCCAAGTGCCTCTCCCATCTGATTTTCATCCTAGTTTTCTCCTCCACTTCAATGTAAATACCTGAACCCATCATTTCTTTCATTTCATGACTCAGCTGATAACTCAGCATTTGCTCTGTTGAGCAACTTTTCATATAAGGCACCATCCTGTCTTGGTTTTGTCTACCTTCTGGTACTCTTGCTCAGCTTCTGTTGAATTTACTCCTCTTGCTCTACCTGCCTTTCTCATTAGCAATGACCCCAGAAGTCCATCACCACTACCTCCTCATTCTCCCAGCCTCAAGTATATGCTGAAGCTGAAAATCTTCAATCCAGTGTGACAAACTGACATCCAGGCAACAGAACAAGATATAGGGTCACAAAGAGAAATAAGACACACAACATCTCATGAAGTTTTCGGACAAATACTAGATAAGAGAAGGGGCCTTGCCCCATTTTTAAGTAATGAATTGTTTTTCAGACACATTAAGGTGGGGATGGCTATTCCCATCAGTGCTGAGTTTCCAACATTATCTTGACTGAGATATCTTGCACTAGGACGGCTTTTCTTTGGGGTCTTCTAAAGTATCAAAATCTTTACTTTCTTCCCATTTTCCCTGGATGTCTGCATCTCTCTGGTTTGCTACATTCAATGACAAAATACTATCATACTTATTTTTATTTTTTAAAGTTGTATTTATTTATTTGAGAGAGAGAGCAAGCATGCATGGGGAAGAAGGGGCAGAGGGAGAGGGAAAGAAGAGAATCTTCAAGTAGACTCTTGAATGTGGAGCTGGATGAAGGGTTCAATCCTACAATTCATGAGATCATGATCTGAGTGGAAACCAGGAGTCGGATGCTTAATTGACTGAGCCAAACTGGGGCCCCAACATCCTTATTGTTAGATTAGTTCCCCCAGCCAAGGATTCACCCCTCTCTCCTGCTCTACCTCACACCCATCACTTCACTATATGGCACGACTCTGCCATCACAGTTCCACTCCAAAACACTTCCAAGTTGCCACTCAGGGAATTTTTTTTTATGATTTTATTTTTCATTCATTAGAGAGAGAAAGAGAGCCTGAGTTGGGGGAAGGGTAAGAAGAGAGGGAGAAGCAGACACCCCACTGAGCAGGGACCCTAATGCGGGGCTCAAACCTAGGACCCTGGGATCATGACTTGAGCTGAAGACAGACACCTAACTAACTGAGCCACCCAGGCACCTCCTCACTTAGGGAATCTTAATTGGCATCTAATTTCCCATTATAGAAGAAATCCACCAAATCACAAATAAATTTCCCATAGGGATGATTTGTTTTGCCTATAATCAAGACAATGTTGAGTTTGAACATAACATTTTGCTCTGACTTCACATTTTGAAAAATTTATGACTATCCTATTTGGTAATTACAGGTCATACCCTTTCCCCCTCACCAAAAACACATTGCAAACTAAGACACACGCATTTTTTACTTCTTACAATTACAGAAGCTAAAGCAAAGAAAGAGCTTATTTAGTAATCATGAACATAGGAATGGGTAATGTCGTGTTGAGGCTGGAGTCAACATGTCTCCAATAAGCAGCCTCTCATCTTGTTTTTTCCTGATTGTTCCATGGCCTCAATACTCCTTACCCCTTGAGAACCACTTTCCCATACTCTTTCCCAGGTCAAACACTGCAGGTCTTGACAGTTAGCTAACTGACACCCCATGTCTTAGCATTAGGAACATCATTCAGAATTGCCACAGTGACATCCTGTGGCATCACACTGGCCAGCAAGCCCTTGTCCCTGCCGCTTAATCTGTGTCCTCTTACCCTGTTAAATCCACCTCACTTAATCCTTCCATCTGAGAGTGTGGTAGACACACACATACCAACTAACAAAAATAAATGGGATCTGCATAAAAGTGTATTATTTAATTGCGCAGAGTACCTAAACCATGGTGATGGGCTTTTCCTTTGTGGCTTATGTAAGTTGCAGCCAACTTTTCTCAATATTTATTGCCTTCCCAGCAGTCCCTAAGAATGAAATCATTCTGTCCTGTTACCAAATTGATGACAATTCCTCACAGTCATTTCTAAGGTAGGAACAAAGTCAAGTGTAAGACACTCAAATTTCTTAGAGGTTTGTCTATGGCACAAGGATTTTTATTTTTTGTTCTTAGCCCAGTGGTTTCCATACAAATATTTTCTTTCTTGTCTCTCTGTGACTGTTACCTGGGTTGAAACCTCTAAAAACATACTGAAAGATGCCCAGCTTAAGAGATACACTCTCAGGGGCGCCTGGGTGGCTCAGTGGGTTAAGCCGCTGCCTTCGGCTCAGGTCATGATCTCAGGGTCCTGGGATCGAGTCCCGCATTGGGCTCTCTGCTCAGCAGGGAGCCTGCTTCCCTCTCTCTCTCTCTCTCTCTGCCTGCCTCTCTGTCTACTTGTGATCTCTGTCAAATAAATAAATAAAATCTTTAAAAAAAAAAAAAAAAGAGATACACTCTCAAAAAGTAACATCATCTCTGCATAATTTTATCTGCAAAAACATCAACTCCAAGGGAACTTAGGGACTGAATATTTGCTGGGCATTGGAATCTCAGTTTAAGGCTGGCAGGCAAAGCAAGCGCCATATATAGAGAATGCTTGTAACAACACCTGTCAATGACATAAGGAAAAGTTTACCACACTTTTAAATGTAGGATATCTGTCATTTTATTAGATTAAAAAAATCAATTTGGACAAAAAACAAAACAAAACAAAACATTTAGCACTGAGCTGCCTACATTGGGCATTACCATGAACAGACAAAATATGCCTTTGGAAATGTTGATTGTCAAGAAACATCATTATCTTACCAAATCTGTGTATGCATACTGGAGCATTACTGTATTAGCATTCATTTAATTGAAAACAATCTCATCATTATTCATTGATACAAACTCTTAAATGAGGGCAATTACTTTCCCAGCAAGGGTTCATTATGGAGGATGTATAAATTATATCTTTCTTTTAGATATAGGGGGATGGCATAGGATAGGAACTGAGGTGAAGCTTCTTCTCGTGTATGGTGCAGTGTTAGTGAGTTTAAACAAGAATCTTCAAAGAGAGTCTTTCTCTGTCTGGTTTGTAGAGAAGATGAATTATGCCATGTGTTTGCAGAATTATTGAACACTTACTCTCCTGGGACTTGATGTTGTTTGCTTTTTTTGTTTTGTTTTTTGGGGTTTTTTTTTTTTTTTTTGGTATTTGTTTTATGGAGGTATACTTGATATGTAATGATATTAGCTCCAGGTGTACAACATAATGGTAATCACCACAATAAGTTTAGTTACCATCTGTCGCCATGCAAAGTTACAAAATTTCTTTCTGATCATAGAACTTTTTAAGTTTATTCTCTTAGCAACTTTCAAATATGCAACACAGTGTAACTGACTATAGTCATCATGTTGTACATTACATTCCTAAGACTATTTTATAATTGGAATTTTCTGCCTTCTGACCCCTTTCACCCATTTTACCCATCTCCCAGATCCCCCCACCCTGACAACCACCAATTTGTTCTCTGTATCTATGAGTTTTGTTCATTCGTTTTGTTTTGTTTTGTTTGTTTGTTTTTCGATTCCACAAAGAAGTGAAAGCATATTGTATTTGTCTTTCTCTGAGTGACTATTTCACTTGACATAGTACCCTCTAGGTCCATCCATGTTGGCAAGATTTCATCATTTGTCATGGCTGAGTAGTACTCATTATATCTTTCTCTAATTCATCTTCTATATTCATTCATCCACTGATCAGTGCTTGGGTTGCTTGCCTATCTTGGTTATTATAAAAAATGCTGCAATGAACATGGAGCGAAGATATCTTTTTGAATTAGTGTTTTTGTTTTCTTAAGATAAAACACGGAAGTGAAATTGCTGACTCATATGGTAGTTCTCTTCTTAATTTTTTGTACCGATTTATAATCCCACCAATAGTGCACAAAGGTTCCCTTGTCTCCATATCCTAACCAAAATTTGTTATTTCCTGTCTTTCTAAACCATTCTAACAGATATGAAATGGTATATCAATGTGGTTTCTGATTTACATTTCCCTGATGGTGAGTGATGTGGAGCATCTTTTCATGCGCCTATTGGCTATCTGGATGTCTTCTCTGAATGAATGTCTATTGGAATCCTCTGCTCATTTTTAAATTGGATTGCTTGTTTTTTTTTGTTGTTTTTGTTATTGAGTTGTTTGAGTTCTTTATATATTTTGGACATTAAGCCCTTGTGAAATGTATGATTTGCCAACATTCAATGGATTGACTTTCATTTTACTGATGGTTTCCTTTGCTCTGCTGAAGCTGTCTAGTCTGATGTAGTCCCACTTGCTTATATTGTTTGCTTTTTGTTGTCACTGTTATCTGGTTTGTGTAAGCTTTTTTAGAGTAGCATTAAGGCTTTTGTACTTTTTAGGCCTAAATATTAGAATTCACCTCCTTAGAGTGACTCTGGAAAGAGAATAAATACAATTTCTTTCAAGCACTCTGAAGTACCACTCGAATCCCATTTGTTCTTATTGACTTGGTACACAGCCCCGAATGAAGCTATTTAAAAGGAAGAAGACACTGCAGGAGCAAAACTTCCTTTTTTCTTAATTTGAGAGAAAATTAGGAGTGTGGAGAAGTGAGATTTGCCGGAGGAAATATCTTCGGAACCCTGACTTTACATCCCAATGAAAAATAATGGTTGGAGGTTAATAAGCCTAGGCTGTCTGTCACCATCTGTACCCAAGTGGGGAGAGAGCTCCCACTATCTGAAATAAAAAAACTAGTTTATTTAAATTTCCTGTTGTGCTCTGAAATTGCTTTCCATTGCTTCTGTAGAGTTTCATAGTCCACTAAGAAAGGATATAAATTTTTGCTTAAGAATTCACTGTGGCAATATCCACAGGAATGTTCCAGTATTTCTTCCCATTCTTTCTTAAAACATCCTCTTCAGATACTGCGTAAGTAACGACCTTGAGAAACCATTTTTATTCTATGAAAAGAGGATATATGAACATCTCCAGGCTGTCACAAAGTAAAAATAAATCAGACCTCATGTTTTTGCATAGTATACCATGTAATTGAAAATAAACACCACTAAACACATTTCCCTTCTCCATTTCCTTAAATATACTGGCCTTGACCTCAGTAGCTTAGAATTTGGAATAATACAGAGATTAGAGAATTTTTTTCTAAAAAGCAAAGCATGAGAGAAGAATTTATCCTACTTTCAGAAGAAACTAGAATCTTACTATAATCTCTTCCACACTTTGCTTTCTCTATGATGTGTTTGGGTTACTGATGTTTTCTATCATTGAGCTCTCTAGTCACTAAAAAATACATTGATAAGAAAGACAAAGAGTCATGTTTAATAGTATCTGACATGGTCTTTTGAATAGACTAATTGGTTTTTATAACCTCCCCAGATGTTCTAAGAACTCCTTCTGCTAACTGAAACAACATTTATCACTGAATTCTGAGAAACTTTAGAGGAACCCAGCTCACGGAAATCAATTCCTTAATCTCACTGAAAGAAACTCTCCTCTTCCCCGTATTTTTTTCTTAGAAGGCTGAGAGGGCATTGAGAGGAGCCAATATTACTACAATTTTAAAGTGGGGAAATTTCTACAAATATCTATTTCTAAACAAATGAGCAACAAACAGTTTTGTTTTTTGTATTTTTTTTTTTTTAAAGTGATCTGGGTGCTTGGGTGGCTCAGTCCCTTATGCACCTGACCCTTGGTTTCTACTTAGGTGATGATGATCTCAGGGTCTTGAGATCAAGTGCACCTTAGGTTTGCTCTCTCTCTCTCTCTCTCAAATAAATAAATAAATAAATAAATAAATAAAATCTTTTTAAAAATCAAGAAAAAATGAAAACCAAATGATCAAATAAAATGGGCTACAATCTTATCCAACAAATGAACAAGCTTTCTTTGAAACACAAACTTTTCTAAATGTCCCCTACAGGGTGATAGGGAACTTCTATGTAGAAATATTCCTCTCACCAAACTTTGGAGTTCTGCCCTGTCTAGCTCTGCATCAGGAAACTGCCCAGGTCTTGTGGTAGCATGGGGGACACTAAAGCCAGAATGAAAAGTAAAACACAGGCAATATATAAGTAAATAAATAAGTGGATGAAAATGTATTTTCAGTTAAGGAAGCCAGGGTGTAAAGAGGAGTGATGACTTATCCATGATTACATAACTAGTTCTTTGGATATTTAGTGAGTAGGAGAATTTAAGACAAATATTACTGAGGATAGCAACTTTAATTTCTTTGTGGAATCTGAGACAAGATTTTAACCACTGGGCAGTTTCTCTACCCGTTAGTATGGGGAAAGGAAATTTAGTGAACAACCATTTCTAACATGTGTTCTTCCTCTTATGTACTCCTTTCTTAGTCTTCAGCTCTCTACTGTCAAGAGGGATACAGTGATAAGAAAGGCATAAGAGAATAGTAATGGAGAAAGAGGTTATAAAACCTTCTGTTCATTCATTCAATCAAGATTTACTGAACATTCATTATGTGCCAGTCTCTGATACAGGCAGTGGAAGTGAAGTCCTGGACAGACAATAAAGACCCCTAATTCTTTTAGATCTTATGTTCTATTAGACAGAGAAATAAGCAAATATACAGTCTAACATGAAAGTATCACCATGGACATTAGTCCTAGATGCATACGGGGTGAGTTGAGGATGTGAAATGGAACAAAGGAAATCCATGATTCTTTGGACTGGGGGACTGTGCTTTCTTGGGGAGGTGATATTTGAGCTAAGACCTGATGATTAAGACGAACCACCCATGTAGAGATGCAGTGGTGGGGTGTGCCATGTAGAGAGAAGATAGGAGTCAGAGGCAAGTGAAACCTTGACATTGTCAAGCAGCAGAAGAGAGTCCAGGGGGCTGACACTCATGGGAAACACCGGCCCCAGCTAGAGTCTCCATCTCCTTGCACATGTCTATGTAGTTACTCCCAACTAACTTTTTGTATATAAACTAATAACCCAAACTTTGTAACAGAAAATGAGAGTGTATTTATTCATGGTAAGCCTTTAGTCTCCTTCCCCATGGCCATGGCCCTGGTCCATGTATCCTAGTCTTGATCCCAGGCTCAATGCGATAGTCCCCTATAGATGTGCTCTCTCTCAGTACAGTCATCCTGGAGTTCCAGATTAAATTCTCTGAGCCTTTTATTACTCAAAAGCATATCATACTTTATAGTAACTTAATCCAAAAGCCTAATTCTACCACTGAAGTTCTTAAATAGGTTTCTAACATCAACCTTATTCTTTTTTTTTTTTTTTTAGATTTTATTTATTTATTTGACAGATTACAAGTAGGCAGAGAGGCAGTCAGAGAGAGGAGGAAGAAGGCTTCCTGCTGAGCAGAGAGTCCGATGTGGGGCTCGATCCCAGGACCCTGGGATCATGACCTGAGCTGAAGGCAGAGGCCTTAACCCACTGAGCCACCCAGGCGCCCCCATAAAGCTTATTCTTGAATGGACTTCCCTTCCCGTCTAATAGGTAGTGATTTGGTCTCTTTCTACACATATTATCCATTTCTGTCTCTTTGATTATTTCATGTCATTCCCCGTACTCAGAGATACCTTTGTCTCTCATTTTTGTATAACAAAATATGTCCCATTGTTTTAAATTTAGCTCAAATTCCACCTTCTTCATAAATTACCCTCCAGTCAGTTCAGTGATTTGGAATTCTGGCTGTGCCATTGAAAAATGTCTTCTTGTTTTTTATTATTAAAATCCTGCTAAAGTGGAACCCTGGAGTCTGTTTTAAAAATCTTCTAGTACTTGTCAATGCTTGTTGATCTGAAGTGAATAGACTTCTTGTTAGTTTATTTATTATGAGTGTATGGCCCTGAAATAAACATCTTTTTTTGTGACTGCCATGATGTTTCTCTGTGTTGGATTTTATATTCAACAGTACATCGGACTAGACAGGCTTATGTTGCTGATTTAAACCTGCCATATCTGTTGGTGATGGAGGCCATTCAAAAACTACTAGCTGCTGAAAGAACAATAGATTATCATCATCTCCTTTCAGGGCTAAATGTTTTCCAAAAATAATTGAAGGTATTTTCTTAAAGTCAGTTGTGATATTGGAAACGGGTATGAATTATATTGTTTTCAAATCATCATAGGTTATATTTCCTGCACAAAGATGGGAAAGAGAAAGCATTATTGCATATGGAGAAAACAACCAACTTTTGACATTTAATTTCTTTCTTCCTGAAAAATGGTAACTCTTTCTGTTTCTAAATTACAGTAGACAAAATGATAAGCAACTGCCTGGAACAAATACATCCTGGATTTCCCATCATCACAGTCCACACAGACCTAGTAAAAAAAAAAAAAAAAAGAGCATAGAAGCAAACTATGAAGAGTTATATGTGTGGGCCAACATCTTGGTTTCTTGTTATGCTCATCATGAGTACTTTGTGGCTTCATGTCAGTTGTCATAAAGGCTCTGATACAGTCAGTTAGCCCAGCCAGGTAGTTAATAAAAGACCAAGCAAGAAATGCTTTCTGAGTCTCTGAGAGTTAGCAGGCATTGGACCGTTTTATGGTCACCAGGGTCATATCAGCTCCCATCACTAACCTTGGTCTTGTGAGGAGGTCAGTGCAAAACCACCCCTGATGGCATCAGACCAGGTGGGCCAGGAGTGCCCACAGCACAATGGAAAGTCATCTATTCGTGAACTTATAAATGGATGACATATGGCTCCCAGGACCTCTTCTACCCCGCAGTCCTCCCTTGGTCCTCTTCCATCCTTATTTCTAAAATGCTCTTCCATCCCCTGACAGCTAGTGCCTCACTTTCAGTGGTTTAACTTGACCTCAGCACCATACCAAGCCCTAAGTTGTTTGTTTTGTTTTGTTTTGTTTTGTTTTTCTTAAATGGCCCTAATGTCCCTACCCTTAATCAAAACAGGTCATCCATTTGTTTTGTGGAGCAAAGGTTTTAAACCTTGAAGTATGATTACTATCACAATGAACCACCTAGAAGTGAGGTGCAGAGCTTGGTCTATTACTTTTCAATCAACATTCTTAAGAGAGATGGTAAAGATCTAAAGAGTAGAATGGGAATTTTTAGGCTAGGGCCTCTATAGGAGTTGCATTTTATAAAGATTTTAGGTTTCTTTCTTTCTTTCTTTTTTTCCTTTCCTTCCCTTTTCTTTTCTTTTCCTTTCTTTCTTTTTTTCTTTTCTTTTCTTTTCTTTCTTTCTTTCTTTCTTTCTTTCTTTCTTTCTTTCTTTCTTTCTTTCTTTCATTGGAACATGTAGGCAGGTATCTCTTCTACTTAACCATAAAGTCCATCCTGAGGGGCATGGTTCCATCACTTCAGACAAAACCTGTTCAATATGATTTTTCACAAATTATAGGGTTAAGCCCAATCCAATGATCTGAATTTGAACAGGTTCATTGTTTCAAAAAGCAAAGTGCACAGAACTGAAAGACTAGAACAAGTTTAGTGATATTATGGGGAAGGATGGGGAGGGGAACAGGGTAGGAGCACTTTCTTTGACCAAAAGAAGTTTAAGAAAATTTCACTGTAGACATGGAATTTTTACCTTAGTAACCCTAAGCTGGATGTGTTAATAAATATTATATGGGGATTGTACCTTTGTTTCACATTAAAATCATCTTATCTTTGGAATTAAATTACCTGGGGTCATGGATGAACAATAAGATAAAAACATGGGGGGGCTTATTAAAAAGGGTCTGGAACTTATAAAAGATATGATTCTCTTGAATCACTTGCTTGGGGGAGGTTAGCTGCCATAGCACAAGGACATGCAAGCAATCATTGGAGATGCCCAGGAGGTGAGGAACTGAGACCTCCCACACACAACTACCACCAGTGTGCCAGAAATGTAGATGAGCCATCTTGGAACTGAATCTTCCAAACTCGGTCATGCCATCAGATGACTGCAGTGGTGCTGACAACTCAACAGCAAACTGAAGAGAACGCCTGTGTCAGAACCACCCAGCTAAGCTGCCCCCAAATTCCTGACCCACCAACATGGAAAGAAAATTCATACTCATTGTTGTTTTAAACAAGTAACTTTTTGAGATAATTTGTATGGATGAGAAGAAAGTTTCCAAAATACGGCTGTGGAAAGGAGAGAAGAGATAGGGAAGAGGCCAGCTAA
This sequence comes from Enhydra lutris kenyoni, assembly GCF_002288905.1. Taxonomy (NCBI): domain Eukaryota; kingdom Metazoa; phylum Chordata; class Mammalia; order Carnivora; family Mustelidae; genus Enhydra; species Enhydra lutris. The sequence goes on along the minus strand of NW_019154125.1, from coordinate 8,928,764 downwards.
AGTGGGGTTTACATTTAAGGAAAGGTATTCATACAGAGTTGTCAGACATATGACTGCAAATAAACACGGTTATCTGGAGATTACTGTGGATGTCTTACAATTTCAGGCAAATTGTGAGGATCAAAACCAAACTGGATGGGTTGAGAAATAAATAGATGATAAAAGAAGTAGATGTTTTTATTTTATTTTTTTTAAATGCTAGTTACCTGTTTTTAAAGTACTAGTTACCTTACCACATTCTGCATTGGCGGGATCACATGGAAGAAAGAGTAGCAATTTGAGACACCTTATTGCAGGGGAGAATTATAGGTTACCAACCATTCTGAGATGCCTTAAGGAACAGACTTCCTGGTGAGGCAGGGCACACTCTACGCCCAGTATCTATGTAGGGATTGTCTATCTCTCAGGCATTTTAGGAGGGATCTTGTCTTTCATGGAAGATTATTATCCCCAAAGTCCTTCTGACTTCTAAAACCTGTGTCACATATTAAAAAAAAAAAAAAGTCTCAGAGTAAGCACATGGTATATTGTAGTCAAATATTTTGACCTATCAAAATACCCTGTCCTTGCAATAGATCATGTTTTCTGCATTCTATCTGAACTTTTTGTGCTTAATTTTAATGCAATTTCACTCTGGTGAGCAGAATTATTTTTTGATGTGTAACTTTCAGCAGGTATTTTAATATTAATTTAGTGAAGTAAGCAGTTTGGCTTCCATCGGTACACATGTGTCTAATGGAGAAAATGAAATTTTAAAGCACTCTTTATCATATAGAAGACAGAAAAGGCTAGTATACCATGCAAATGTGACTTCACTTTTATAAGTCTGCAAAGCATATTTTTAATTCCAAGCTCATAGGTTATACAGGAGAAGTTAGAGAATTGAAGACAGTTTTGCAACTCAACTTTTTTTTTTTTTCCTCATCACCTTATGGCTGACAAGGATTTCCAGGGCACCAGCATTGTCAAAGAGAAATTTGATAAATAAATTTGCACCAAGGAACTGAGATAAATGGATTCATTTAAAGATCAGTAGCCACATTTCCTTCTCTACAGCATCCTCAAAAGGAAAGTTTCATAAGTCTGTGGTTGACATGAACAAACCTCTGTTATTTGCTTTCATCATGTTTAAATGAAAGTAAAGCATATTTAAGGAAGGGTTTTTCTCAGAGCATCATAGCCTGTGAATTTTGCATCTCTTTTCTTAGTAGGCACAGATACTGATACACATGGGCCCGCTATGGAAGATGTCTCATGAACTAATGTGAGCCGTTTCCAGATTTCCCAAAATTACAATTCCTATCATCAGCTTCAAAACTTCTTAAATTCTACAAATGGCCTCCTCTGATAAGTTACATTCAGAAAAGTCTTCACTTTACACCTTAGGGCAGCAATCTTCAAACTGGGGCACATTTACCCATGGGGGTACACAAATACTTTTCAAGGTTTTGTGGGCAAAGAATGAATGTCTGTATCTTCATCTTTTTTAGGCACTGCTCCCTAAAATGCATCTGCCTGCAGTCAAGTTAGGTGGCCATTCCTTTCTCCACCTTCTCCTGTACAGTTCTCACTTGGACATTTACAAAAGAAAGATGTACCATCACTCTAAATTCCAGATGGTTCATTGTCCCCGTGGTACAAAATCTTCTGCAGTATGGAAGATGGTCCAAAACATCAGCATCACCAAACCTTTAATCAAATGCCATGATTCTAACGATGTCTTTTCCTAACTTTTACGTATTTCTGATAAAAGGAAAGCTTGACTTTAAAAATGAGCTATCTGGATCCTTCTTGGAATGTCCCAGTTTCAGTTGTTGTATATTACAGAATGAGGGATGGGAGTGATATCACTCTTGCTTAACATCATCTTTGTGGTAGAGACTGCATTCCTCCAAGGGAGAGGCCAGGAGGACCAAGCAAAGAGAGCATCAGGAAGCAACACTGAAGGGCAGTATTGAGAAGTATTACTGAGGGGCAGTACCGAGGGCTAGTACTGAAGGGCAGTACGGAGGAGAAAAGCTCTGCTTCAGCCACCTTTCTATCCACTTATCATCTGTTTAACTTTGGAAGGCATTTAGTTGTGGCAAGAATACATTTTAACACATTTATTCAAATTTAAATGAGTCAGGCTCTTGGAAACAAAGCAAATACAAATTATCTGACTTGTTTGATAAATCAGATTTTTGGTTGGATGGTGGGTTCTTTTTAACTGAATAAATTTGGAGCACCAAGGTTTCAATGGAAATATCTTTAAAGCAAATAAGCATATTTTGTATATTAAAAATGTGTTTGGGATTAGTATCTTTATTTTCTATTTCTGAAAAAAATCAGTTTAAATAGGGTTCTATAAGTCAAAGAGGTAGGTATGATTAAGGATGATTGGACAGCACTTGGTAGAGCTTTTTGGGTATAGGTCCTAGAGGCTGAGGAAGTAGATTGCTAATGACTGGGAACAGAACCTCTTTGTGTGAAGTGTTTTCCACATATTTGCTTTCAGTAAATAAAAGGAGAAACTAGCTGAGTCACCAGGAAGACTTAATTGCCTCACCAACTGATAGAAGTATTAAAATAGTAGTTGATCACAGTAAGGTTGTTTTGGCTTAGAATCTAGAGGGAGTTCAAAAATTGGGTAAGATTCTTAAAATAAAATTCCAAGTATTTCTCCATTTATTTATATACACGAACAAGATATTTTGGTATCAACGAATATTTTTTAAAGATACTAGAATTGATGCTGAAGCCTGCTTTGCTGTCCCAGAAAATAATTTTCATCCACAAATATGTGAACTAATTTTTAAAAGCACCAACTACTACCAGTATTTATTGTTACTACCACTATCATTAATTCTAGTAGTACTACTAATACTAAAATAATGGTAATGATAAGTCACTATTGAACAAATCCAATTTGTTACAGCTATGGTCACAGAAAATAAGGAAATTAATTTATGTATGTGTATTTTTAACAGAAAAGAATGCCAAGGTGCCCAATATTTCTGCACAGAAATATATGAGGATACAGTTTCTGTGGAATATGGAGAATGATAATAGAACTTCAAAGAGAAAACAATGTAAAATTTTCATCTGTTGAAAAACTTATTCAGGTATGTTTTTTTTTTGTTTTTTTGTTTTTTTGTTTTTTAATTTTATTTTTTATAAACATATATTTTTATCCCCAGGGGTACAGGTCTGTGAATCACCAGGTTTACATACTTCACAGCACTCATCATAGCACATACCCTCCCCAATGTCCATAATCCCACCCCCCCTCCCAATTCCCCTCCCCCCATTAACCCTCAGTTTGTTTTGTGAGATTAAGAGTCACTTATGGTTTGTCTCCCTCCCAATCCCATCTTGTTTCATTTACTCTTCTCCTACCCCCTTAACCCCGCATGTTGCATCTCCTCTCCCTGATATCAGGGAGATCATATGATAGTT